>NC_090727.1:51134623-51147123 GCF_036898095.1 Palaemon carinicauda
AACAGGAAGTCCACACTCACCTTTTTAGGTCAACGGTAAGTAAAAGACAATGATTATATCTCCAGTTTTCCGTTAGGTTTTTGTGGAGAGAGAGAGAGAGAGAGAGAGAGAGAGAGAGAGAGAGAGAGAGAGAGAGAGAGAGAGAGAGAGAAGGGTTTTATTCATATGATCATATTTAAAAATTATTTAGGTTGCCTAGCGTCGCAACTACAAAGGTCATTGACACTAGGCGGCGTCATAACTGCCAGGGTCACTGACGCCTCAAGGTAGAATGAAACGCAATAAAATGTTTTTAATCATCATATCATATCCCTGAAGACGGAGAGGATTTTGGAGTATTTTTTTTCATCTCAAAATTTCTGATATTATTATGTAAAGTTATAAGAAATTATACATCACTGAATTTTAATCTCTTATTTAAAGGAATTAGAATTAATTTTCCAATAAAAAAAAACTCAAGTATTTTTCTAAATGATTCTCAATTCATATTTTAATGAACATTTAACTGTATCAAGTTGAAAACCTTTTTTTCCATTACATTCATTTAATTCCGCACAAAGTCTCCGACTGAGTTCTTCAAGATTTCCTTTGGAACTCCGGAAGAAATTTGCTTACAAGTGATTGATTCAAGACTTCATTCACTATTTTGAACGAATAATTTCATAAAAATTTTAATTTATAAAAAAATCTTTTTTTATAGATATAATCAATATTATTTTTATCTAAAATAAAACTTATTTTTTATTAAAACTTTTAATAAATATAATAATTATTTCTACTAACTAGAAATATTTTATAATATTGTCCTTATTTGCTTTAAATCTTCATTCGAATAACGTCTAGAGAGTCTTCTCTCACTTCATGGATATAAGAGAATCATTGATTAATATTTTCGCTCTCTTGTCTAGTCTGTACATCGTTTTCTTGCTACGCCATCATCATTATTTCCTTTATTAGCTTCAATTGCTATGAGCACTCAGACTAAAACATCACAATAACTCCAATCTGTAGTGGCCAGCGGGTTGAGGAAAAATGGCCAAGCACCAGGTGAGAATAATGACATGTCTGATGCCTTTGTCCTGCAGTACACTAGAAACGGTTATATTTGTCTTACATAAATATCAATAATTATATCATAACGTGATATTTATGTTGCTTACTATTTTTTGATAGCAAATAGACTTGAGAAGTAAATTTTATACTCACACACAGACACACACACACACACACACACACACACACACACATATATATATATATATATATATAATATATATATATATATATATATATATATATATATATATATATATATATATATATATATATATTTATATATATATATATATATACACACAATTATATATATATATATATATATATATATATATATATATATATATATATATATATATATATATATATATATATATATATATATACATATATATATATACATATATATATATATATATATATATATATATATATATATACATATATATATATATATATATATATATATATATATATATATATATATATATATATAATGCATTTATAATAAACACTTCCTTATATGTGTGTATATATATATATATATATATATATATATATATATATATATATATAAACATAAACATATATATATATATATATATATATATATATATATATATATATATATATATATATATATACCATCTCCTCCTACGCCTATCGACGCAAGGAGTTTCACTAAGATTTCACCAATCGCTCTATCTTGAGCTTTTAAATCAAAGTTTCTCCATTCATCATCTCCTATTGCACACTTCATAGTTCCCAGCCATGTAGGCCTGGGTCTTCCCATTCTTTTTACTGCTTTCTGGAGCCCAGCTGAATGCTTGGTGAACTTCATCTACCCCTCGCCATGATCTCATCCACATATGGCATTCAAGCAATCTCTCTATTTTACAATAGTAAATAGACGTCAAAAGTTAATTTACGTACACACACACATTCATATATATATATATATATATATATATATATATATATATATATATATATATATATATATATATATATATATATATATATATATATATGTATATATATATATATATATATATATATATATATATATATATATATATATATATATATATATATATTACAGTATAGATGTCTTAATATATTCCCTATCTAAGAATAGAAGAGAACTTAAAGAAATAGCCTCAAGAATTTGGTAAAGGAAATGTTAATGATGAAAGAGCAGAAAGAAAACGATGTACAAGCAGAGAGCGAAAATATTATTTACTTCTTCCCTTATTACAATAGTCCCAGCATAATTTCATGAATGTCTGAATATTTTTGACCTCCCATAGAAGCCTTAATATAGATTTATCTGAAGCGGAGTTTAGCGTAGTGTGAAACGGGGGTTTTAGTCCACTATGTGAGAGCAGCCCAAAGTTGAGGGGGGTCGCCATGCTCTCGGTAGAGCCCAAGACACAGGATATCAGGATATCTGAGTTGAAAAAAAAAAAAAAAAAAAAAAAAAAAACGTTAGCAGAAAACATTCTAACAGGAGGTCCAGACACCCAACCTGTATGTCCCTGATAACGGAGAAGCCTGCAGGTGTTATAAGAATAAAAGTTTATATCAAATAATATGGAAGATGTTAAGTATCTTAAATCCGTACACATTAATACTATAGATAATTGTCTACAACACCACGCTCTCAATTCACTCCAAAATAATGCAATCCTGCAGTTCTCATCTTCTTGCACAGTAATTAGGTGGTTATTTGAATTCCAGGAAAGAAATAATTAGCAAGATATGTTGAGGAAGGGGGAAGGGGTTATAAAAAGAAAATAGCTCGGTTTCCACACTAAACGACTTGGAACTGTCATGTCAACATCGTCAACCAAACAGAATTCGTGATGCCAGCGTACATAAACAGAAGTTTGTGATGCCAACGTACATTTAATATACTGCATATTCAAAATATACTTAATTAAAAATGGATTAATCACTCAAAAGTGTCCATAAAATATACAAGTTACAAAAGTGACACTTTTGAGTAATTACTCAATTTTTTGATTAAGTATATTTTGAATATACAGTATATCAAATGTACGATGACATTGAGAACTTCTGTTTATGTACGCTGGCATGACGAATTCTGTTTGGCTGATTATGTTGACATGTCAGTTCTAAGTCGTTTAGTGTGGAAACCGAGCTATTTTCTCTTTATAACCCCTTCCCCCTTCCTCAACATATCTTGATAATTATTGCTTTCCCAAAATTTAAATAACCACCTAATTACTGTGCAAGAAGGTGAGAACTGCAGGATTACATCATTTTGGAATAAACGGAGAGCGTGGTGTTGTAAACAATCACTATACCATATTTTATCAAAATTTTTGATAACTAAATGTTTTACTTTAAATAAAAATAATATTGATTATATCCATAAATATTTGCTTCTATGAATTAAAATTTGTACGAAATTATATGTTCAAAGAAGGGCAGGAAATCCAAGCGAATTTCCAAAGAAAATCTTGAAGAACTGGTCTGAAGACAAGGCGGAATTAAAGAATTTTAATGGAAAATATGGTTTTCAATTTGATGTAATTAAATATTTAATAAAATGGCAATTAGGGATCATTTAGGAAAATAATTTAGTTCTTTATTGTGAAAGTAATTTTAGTTTTAAAAATAAGTGTTTAAAAATTCAATAATGTCTAATTTCTCATAGATTTACATAATAATATCATAAATTTTGAGTTGAAAAAAATACTCTGACTTGAACGTTCTAAAATCCTCTCCGTTTAATGTAATGAACTAGGTTTGAAAAGTAATCCTCTTAAAACTAAGGGCAATGGCCATTAAATATGTTGAGCCCTCTCCCCCTTTTTTATTGGTAATAACCCCATTGAGTGGGTTCCAAATTTCATTTACTTAGGAGTTAATATTAATCACAAGCTTCTCCCCCATACTCATGTCAAGTTACTTAGACAAAAAGTCAACTCTCGATTTTCTGCAATGAAAAGAATAACCACTTTACAAAAAGGAGCCTCTTTTCATTTATTGAGACTGTGCTATGTGCAAGCTGAAAGATCATAGGTTGAATACGCTTTCCCTGTACTCACTTCCTTCCCTCCAGTTCTTCTTTTTTCACTTGAAGTTATTCAAAATAATGCAATGAGGTTAGTTACCGGTGCCCCTATGTGGACAAGGCTTCACATTCTCAGGCAAGAAACCAACCTGTTTTCACTTGCAGATAGAATAAAAATGCGTATGCTTTGTATTATCATTAAGACATTGAAAATTAATAGAAACTCCCCACTTAAAACTAAAGTGAACAGAGTCATCAATTTGCATGAAGACCTAGAGCTCCCTAATCATTACATTGACAAACTCATTCAAATAATTAGAGATGTCAATATTCAGCAGGTCATTCCTATCGTAAAACACGACAAATTTAATGAAAACTATGTCCCTCCAGCACCTTGGAGCCCTGATCCAATTGAAGTTAATTACACTGTTCTTCCAGCATTTAAATCTCAATGTTCTCTTCAACAGTAGAAGGTTGCAGCTTTGGATTCTATTAATAGTACCAGTTCCACTAACGTTTACTTCACAGACGGCTCCGTAGAAAGGAATATACCTGCTGCACGATCAGCCGTATTCTCCAGCACCTTTTCCAGTAGCTGGAGGCTATCTGACCATGCTTCCATCCTACAGGTGGAACTCTATGCTATTGCAAAGGCCTTGGAGAATTCCCTTTCAAAATTTGGCCATACATCTATCCACACCGACTCTAGAGGTGCCATTCAAAGTATTGTAAAACGTAAATTTAATTAAAATATTTTCTTAATTAGCAGTATAAAAGCTATGGCCACAGCCCATGCACAGAGGATCAGGAGAGTTACCCTCAACTGGATTCCAATCACATAGGTATTCATGGAAATGATGAGGCTTACCGCCTTGCTAATAGTGCTTTGCGGTGTACCACCGTAAGCGAGCATGTAGACCCTCTTTTACACACATCAAAAAGTTAATGTCTGACTATTGTCATGCTCAAAAGAAAAGTAACATTCGTCAAGTCTTGCATGAGGGTTCCTGTTGTGCTACGTAGTACACTGAGGTTATTAATACCCCCCCCCCCCCCCATAACATGCCCAAATCCTTTAGTAGGACATTAACCTTCATTCTCCACAGGTTACGTCTCGGCTACCTCTGCAGCTGGCAGATTATAAATGTAGAGAATAGACCATGTCCCTATTGTGACCTTCCCACAGGAGCTGAACCCTTGGAACATTACCAGAGAAACCTTACCCCTCCGACAATCCATAACTCTCCCTCCCCCCTACACAGCTGTACAAGTAACTAAACACTTACTGGAAAATAGACACACACCTTCTGGCTTCTTATGTTCTTATCCTCCTCCCAGATAACTTAGTAACGTAATATAAAACACCTTAAATTAGTTTAAATTACTATTTAAATACATATTTAATCTCATATAGAGTAACTGCCCAAAATAGGCCTATTTAAATCATTACATACACAAACACAAACCTAGGCCTAGGTTTAAGTCTATGGGATTTCAAACAAAAGTTTCACTTACTCTACGCCAAGACTAAACTTTATAACCTTAACCTAATCCTTTCCCTTCCCCCTGTGAGACAAAACAGATTTTAATCAATAAGACAGTCTTTCATTACTTTATAACAAAAATGTTTTTTTCTATAGCATACGCAAACTCATTTTCATTTAATAGTCCAGGTAACTAATTTCACTGTAGGAAACACAAACCCATTTCTTGTATAGCTAACTGGAACCTTACCCCTATCCATTAGGGATAGTAATCCTACACATCCTTTTCCCCTCAAAAAAAAAAAAAAAAAAAAAAAAAAAAAGTAAACTAACACAGTCTACAATCGTGCAAAGTCACAGAATCGTGTCAAACAAGTACACACTTTCCATGTAGGATCTCCTTTTCTTGATCCCCCTGCTCACTGCACACATTATCCTTCCTATCCTTTACAAAAATCCAAATTCGGGGGCCGCCTTAGCCCTCCCAAAACAAACCCTGATATCACAGGAATTGTAACATTCGTCGGAACCTATCCCCTTCCCAATACAGCTTCTCTCCCTACCAAAAGAACAAATAACACATTCTCATTCTACCAAAGTGCAAAGGGATAAAATCATGTAAACAGAAAAGCAAAGTTACCACGAGTAATCGTAGTTTCTAGATCCCCGGTCACTGCCATACATAATCCTTTTATCCTCATCCCAACTTGCCCATGGTGTCCTTATTCCCTGAAACCCAAACCCAACAATCAAGGAGGTGTAACTTATATCGCGTGAATGACTGTAAAAAGTCGTTCACTCCATATAATTTTAATCATTTCAATTTCTACTGCTTGATTATAAATCCTTTTCCTTTTATCCTAAAATCCCCTTTCCATTTCGCTATCCCACTATATTCCTTTTGCAGTAACAAGTATATCAATAAAATCTATTATTATATAAGTTAAAGCAAAATCTATGTAGATGACGAGCGAAGTGAATTTCCCTTGGCATGTGTGTGTGTCGACTCTGTCTCCTTCCCCTAATCCTAATCCCTATCTACATCCTCCCCCCATTCCACCAAACCCTATTCCCTCCCATCCACCGATGACGTAATGTCTGTCCTACTTCCGTTCATTGTTCAACACTTGCTCAACGCCATGTAACCCCTTTCATAGCTCACCTTCTCTGTCATCCCTACCCCCACCCCTTCTCTCTCACCCTTCGGTGCCTCTGGTGACGTAATCCACTTCCTGTGCTGGCTTCTTCCCAGCCGTAGTCAACACACACTAACTACCGCTACACTACGATTATTATTATTATTATTATTATTATTATTATTACTATCCAAGCTACAACCCTAGTTGGAAAAGCAAGATGCTATAAGCCAAGGGGCTCCAACAGGGAAAAATAGCCCAGTGAGGAAAGGAAATAAGGAAATAAATAAATGAAGAGAACAAATTAACAATAAATCATTCTAAAATAAGTAACAACGTCAAAACAGACATGTCATATATAAACTATTAACAGCATCAAAAACAAATATGTCATAAATAAACTATAAAAAGACTCATGTCCGCCTGGTCAACAAAAAAGCATTTGCTCCAACTTTGAACTTTTGAAGTTCTACTGATTCAACCACCCGATTAGGAAGATCATTCCATAACTTGGTAACAGCTGGAATAAAACTTCTAGAGTACTGCGTAGTATTGAGTCTCGTGATGGAGAAGGCCTGGCTATTAGAATTAACTGCCTGCCTAGTATAACGAACAGGATAGAATTGTCCAGGGAGATCTGAATGTAAAGGATGGTCAGAGTTATGAAAAATCTTATGCAACATGCATAATGAACTAATTGAACGACGGTGCCAGAGATTAATATCTAGATCAGGAATAAGAAATTTAATAGACCGTAAGTTTCTGTCCAACAAATTAAGATGAGAATCAGCAGCTGAAGACCAAACAGGAGAACAATACTCAAAACAAGGTAGAATGAAAGAATTAAAACACTTCTTCAGAATAGATTGATCACCAAAAATCTTGAAAGACTTTCTCAATAAGCCTATTTTTTGTGCAATTGAAGAAGACAGAGACCTTATATGTTTCTCAAAAGTAAATTTACTGTCGAAAATCACACCTAAAATTTTGAAAGAGTCATACATATTTAAAGAAACATTATCAATACTGAGATCCGGATGTTGGGGAGCCACCGTCCTTGACCTACTTACAATCATACTTTGAGTTTTGTTAGGATTCAACTTCATACCCCATAATTTGCACCATGCACTAATTCTAGCTAAATCTCTATTAAGGGATTCACCAACCCTAGATCTACATTCAGGGGATGGAATTGACGCAAAGAGAGTAGCATCATCTGCATATGCAACAAGCTTGTTTTCTAGGCCAAACCACATGTCATGTGTATATAGTATGAAAAGTAATGGGCCAAGAACACTACCCTGTGGAACACCGGATATCACATTCCTATAATCACTATGGTGCCCATCAACAACAACTCTTTGAGATCTATTACTTAAAAAATCAATAATAATGCTAAGAAACAACCCACCCACTCCCAACTGTTTCAGTTTGAAAACAAGGGCCTCATGATTAACACGGTCAAAGGCAGCACTAAAATCAAGGCCAATCATACGAACTTCCCGACCACAATCAAGGGATTTCTGTACAGCATTGGAGATTGTAAGAAGGGCATCACATGCTCCAAGGCCTTTACGAAAACCAAATTGCAAACTAGGGAGTAGATGATTACCTTCAGCAAACCTATTAAGACGTTTTGCCAGAAGACGTTCAAAAACTTTCGATAATATGGGAGTTATGGAAATTGGACAGTAATCAGTGGGACTTGAGCTACCACAAACACATTTACATAGAGGAGTAACATTACCAATTCTCCAACTAGTGCTAAAAGCTCCTCTTCTTGCTAACTTGCGCAAAATAACAGATAACTTTGGAGCTAAGAAATCTGCTGTCTTTTTAAAAAACAAAGGAAAAATACCATTTGGTTCTACACCTCCATAAGCATCAAGGTCCATCAACAGAGCTTTAATCTCACGAGATCGAAAAGCTAAACTAGTTAGTTTAGCCTCAGGAAAACAGGAATGAGGAAGTTCAAGTTTTTCATTACTCTGTTTACTGTCAAAAACATCAGCCAAAAGGGTTGCCTTTTCCTTTGGACAGTGAGTGACTGAGCCATCTGGTTTAAGTAAAGGGGGAACTGTTGCATCTACACCAAAGAGTGCAGATTTAAGGGTAGACCACCATTTATGTTCCTGAGTTGTACCAGAAAGTGTTTCTTTTATGGTTAAATTGTACTCCTTTTCAGTTGAGGCATAAACTCTCTGAGCAAAAGCTCGAAGCTGAGTATAGTTGTTCCAGGTCAAATCTGATCTGTTCCCCTTCCAAAGATGATAGGCCTCCTGTTTCTCCAAATAAGCACGTCTACAATCATCATTGAACCACGGTTTGTCCTTCACTCGATACCTTAGCACACGAGAAGGGATACGCCTATCAATTATGTTGACTAGATTCTCATTCAAAGGGACAACAGGATCTACACTATTATATAATTGTGACCAATTCAAGCACAAAAGATCATGTAAAATCCCATTCCAGTCTGCTTGGGATTTCATATAAATTTTACAAGAATATGATATATCAGGGACAGGCTGCTCAGTCTTCACTAATAATGAAATCAAGGCATGATCAGATGTCCCGACTGGAGAACCAACCTTACTAGTTATAACGCCAGGGGAGTCAGTGTATACGAGGTCCAAGCAATTACCAGACCTGTGAGTAGCTTCATTTATGATTTGCTCACAGCCTGATTCAGAGGCAAAGTCTAAAGCTCTTAAGCCATGGCGATCGGTAGGAGAGATAGAACTTAACCACTCCCTATGGTGAGCATTAAAATCACCAACAAAGACAAAAGAAGCCTTTCTATCATCTTCTTGTATCTTAGCCATAATGGTAAGAAGACAATCGAAGATAGAATCATCTATGTCTGGATTCCGGTAGATCGAACACAAATAAAAGTTGTTATGCCTGCCACAAACTTTTATTACCTGAATCTCATGACATCCACATTGATAGCAGGACTTATGAGAAGCAGGGTACTCGGTCCTAATATACACCGCCATTCCCCTGGCCCTAGGGATGGCATCACGTTTCAACATTATTGGCTTCTTAAAACCAGTTATAAGGAGCTCAGATGAGTGCCTCATATTAGAAACCAAAGTTTCTGAGCACAAAAGAATATCATACTGTCTGGACGCAACTGTAAGGTCTTGGATATTTGCATGAAGACCACGAATATTGCAATACAGAAGACGACATTGACGAAATCTAGGACGTACTGGTCCCGGATTTCGCTCAATGTCTCCAGACAGCATAAGAATTAATAGAAATAAAAAAGAGACAGCATACTTAAAAACTAGATTAACAAGAATTATAACAAAAACAATACGTACAGAATTATAAACAAAGTGATTGATGATACCCATAGACTATAGTAAAAAGTCGGAAAAACTGGTCAACATGGAGGAGCCGATACACCATGCAAGGCTAAATACCCTCCAGGATAGCCACTTCAACTGAAGGGAGGACAGTAAGGATAGTTTTGAGAAGAAAAATAATCAGAAAAAGGAAAAGACAACCTCTTGATAAACCACCAGTTATCCATGGCCCTTGTATTAAGCCTGCCCAACACACCATTTCAAAAAAACAAGAGGAAGAAAAAAAAAATAAGATAGAATAGTGTGCCTGAGTGTACCCTCAAGCAAGAGAACTCCAACCCAAGACAGTGGAAGACCATGGTACAGAGGCTATGGCACTACCCAAGACTAGAGAACAGTGGTTTAATTTTGGAGTGTCCTTCTCCTAGAAGAGCTGCTTACCACAGCTAAAGAGTCTCTTCTACCCTTACCAAGAGGAAAGTACACTGAACAAATTACAGTACAGTAATTAACCCCTTGGGTGAAGATGTGTTAAGTATCTCATTGTTGTCAGATGTATGAGGAAAGACGAGAATATGTAAAGAATAGGCCAAACTATTCTGTGTAAGTGTAGGCAAAGAAAAAATAAGCCGTGACCAGAGAGAGGGATCCAATGCATTACTGTCTGGCCAGTCAAAGGATCCAATACCTCTCTAGTGGTAGTATCTCAACGGGCGGCTGGTGCCCTGGCCAACCTACTACCTACATCTCATTTCATTGCTCTCTCTCTCTCTCTCTCTCTCTCTCTCTCTCTCTCTCTCTCTCTCTGAAAATAACGTAATCTTTTTTTTGGGTAAAACTTAACCCTAGCATTAATTCCATTTTCGATTTCGTTCTGTTGAGTTATATAGTTAGTAATAATCATTGTTGCCTAACAACAACAATCAGATCAGTATCCTCCCCATATCCCCTCTCCCTCCCTCTCTCCCTCCCCCTTTCTTTCCCTAGATTTATAGTAAAATTTTGCTGGCTGTAACTTCAACTCTTTCTTAATATCATTTTCGATGCCACTTTTCGGAGCTAAATAGTTAGTATGAACCTTCAGTTAAAACGTTGTAACGTTTGCTTTCAATTCCCCTTCCTTTTCCTCTCCCTCTCCCCCTTCCTTTCTCCTATTCTTCTTTTCTCTCTTTTTCGCTATTTAACGTAACTCTGAGCCTTCGGCCATCTGATCTTACATAAGTCATTCACCTTTGTCGCCTCCCGACTCCCCCCATCCTATCCCCCTCTAACTCCTTCCCCCTCTCCTTCTCCCCTTCGCCTCACGCTGCACCGTAATACATGCTGCCATCTCCTTCGAAACATAACCTTCTCTACTCTCTATAGTTACACAATCAAAACTTTTCCTTGTTTTAAACGATAACTCTATCTTTTAACATAACCTTTATTACTATTACAAATTCTATGACTTTTTGCTTGTTTCTTCCCTCTAAGCTAGCACTCTCTTTATCCTCCTCACTCTAATGCTTAAGCTTTTCCTTGGGATAGTTTACGCCCTTCTTCCGCCTCCGACTAAATTGCTTTGCACTCCTTCCCACGATCTCCTACTTCCCTAGGACTCGCTGCTATTACACTTTCTCTCCTAGAGGAAGTGGTAGACCTAGAGGAGTAGTTGACCTAGGGGAAGGAGTAGACCTACGGGAGGGGTAGACCTAGGGGAAGGGGTAGAACTAGAGAAAGGGGTAGATCTAGAGGAGGGGTAGACCTAGGGGAAGGAGTAGACCTAGGGGAAGGAGTAGACCAAGGGGAGGTAGACCTAGACCTAGAGGAAGGGGTAGACCAAGAGGACGGGGTAGACCTAGGGAAAAGGGTAGAGCGTGGTGGGAGGGGTACATCTAGAGGAAGGGGTAGAGTTAGGGAACTGGTAGACCTAGGGGAAGGGATAGACATAGAGGAAAGGTACCCCTCAAGGAAAAGGTAGGCCTAGAGGAAGGGATAGACCTATAGGAAGGGGTAGAAATGGAGTGAGGGGTAGACTAGAGGAAGGGGGAGACGTAGATGAAGGAGTAGACCATGAGGAAGAGGGAAACCTAGATGAAAGGGTAGACCAAGGTGGTATGGGTAGACCTTGAGGATGGGGTAGATCTATAGGATTGGGTAGATTTGGGGGAAGGGGTATCCCAAGGGTGAGGGGTAGACCGATAGGAAGGGATAGACATATAAGAATTGGTAGACCTAGGGGAGTGGAAGATTTAGGGGAAGGGGTAGACCAAGGGGAAGGGGTAGACGTAGAGGATTGGGTAGATATAGTGGTAGACCTAAGGGATGGGGTAGACCAAGAGGAAGGGATAGACTTAGGGTAGGGGTAGATCTACGAGAGATGTAGATCTAGGGAAATTGGTAGACCAAGGGGGCGAGAGGTAGACCTGGAGGAAGGGGTTACTTGGAGGAGCCTCTGAACGAGGTCTTACGCATGATGCATCGTCGA
>NC_090727.1:51157123-51162123 GCF_036898095.1 Palaemon carinicauda
TATATATATATATATATATATCATCTATACCTATTGATGCAAAGAGCCTAGGTTAGATTTCGCTAATCGTCTCGATCTTGAGCTTAAATCAACCCATCGTTAATCATCTCCTGTAGATAAATGGATAAAGCAGGCGAAAAAAATCAAAATAATATCACAGAAGAAGTGTATTAAATAAACAAATGAAAAAAGAAACATTCATATTTTCATTGTTTTTTCCATGAAGTCCCCATAGTCCGGTGTGAAATTTTTGCTGAACGTGGCGAAGTAGACCTAACTCGAGCAAGAGCTACGAAGGAATCTTGGACAAATCTTCGCGCTCTTTTCTAAGTCTTCATTTATCTCCATTTCTTCCATCTATTTTCATTCAAAATTTTCTATATAGTTGTGATAACAATAATGGAATTATCTGAAGACTATAGCCATCCCAAATACAACTCTTCGAATCGTGTTGAAAATCAAAATCTTCCAAAAGTCTAGGGCGGAAAAGATGATTCTTACGCTGAAACGAATTTGTTATCTTCAAAGATTTCCCTTTTTTTCCTTCGTTTACTTTGCTCCTTTTTCGTAGTTTTATCAGATTGGAGAAAAGAGAGAGAGAGAGAGAGAGAGAGAGAGAGAGAGAGAGAGAGAGAGAGAGAGAGAGAGAGAGAATATGTGGGCGCCAAAAGGATGCAATGAGAGAGAGAGAGAGAGAGTGAGAGAGAGAGAGAGAGAGAGAGAGGAGAGAGAGAGAGAGAGAGAGAGAGAGAGAGAGAATGTGTGCGTCAAAAGGATGAAATTCTTCTCTGCTCCAGAAAAAGAATTCCCTTATGAAGACTTCGTCATTCTCTTTCTTAAGTCGGATTGAAGAAATTTGGATATCTTTCAGATCCTTCAATATTCTCTACTGCGTAGTTTCTGCTTTATTCTGCATAATCTTCATTTTTTGTTGATTGTAAAATGATCAAGGACTTATTATCAGTTCTCTTATTCGGATGCTTTCATCCTTCTCTACAATAGAAGTATATCAAATGAACAAATACATAAAGAAGCATTGAAATTTTTATTGGTCTTCCCTGAAATCGCCATAATCCAGTGAGAATTCTTTGCTAAACGTGGTGATGGATTCGTCTCTCGCCTTCATCATAAAACCTGAAGACCAAACTCGGGCAAGAGCAACGAAAGAATCCTGGACAATATTTTGCAACCTTTTCCAAGTCCTCATTTACCTCCGTTCATTCTCTATTAGTTCCGTCCATCTTCATCTTAAATTTTCTATATAGTAGTAATGATAATTATTGAAACATCTGAAGATTAAAACAATACCTAACACCACTCTTCGATTCGTGTTGAAGATCAAGAATCTTCTAAATGTCTTCGGCGGGAAAGATTATTCTTACGCCGAAACGAATTTGTTCTCTTTCAAGCTTTCCCTTTTTTCCTTCGTTTATTTTGCTCCTTTTTCAGAGTACTATCAGACATAAGAGAGAGAGAGAGAGAGAGAGAGAGAGAGAGAGAGAGAGAGAAAATATGTGCGTCCAAAGAATACAATTCTTCTCTGAAGACTTTCTAAAAAATACCTTAGGAGCTTCATGAACTACATTCTCTTATGAAGACGTCTTCGTCATTTATTTTTTTCTTAAAACTAAGCCTGATACAGGAACTCTATATCGTTGGCCTGGCTGGGCTCCCCCCTTTTCCGGTGGGAAGGGAGGGCTCCCCGGCCCCCACCGGCGCTGGGCCGGCTCCCCCCCCCCCCCGGGCTGGTGCTAGGCCGGCTTCCCCCACCCCCGCCGGCGCTGGTCCGCCCCCCCCCCCCCCACCCCCCCACGCCCCGGCTCTAGTCCGGCTTCCCCCACGCGCCAGCGCTGTGCCGGCTTCCCCCCCCCGGCGCTGGACCAGCTTCCCCCCCCCCCCTGGCTTTCCCCCTCTTTCCCCCCGCCGGTGATGTGTGGATTTCCTCCCCTCCCCCCCGCCGGTGCTGTGCGGATTCCACCCCCCCCCCCCCCCGCGGGTCTGTGCGGCTCCCCACTCCCCGCCCCCCCCCCCCCCGCTGGTGCTGGGCCGGTTTTCCCCGCCCTGCTGGCGCCGGCTCCCCCCTCCCCACACCAGCGCTGGGCAGGCTTCCCCCCTCCCAAACCATCTTCATCTCCATTCATCATGATCTCATCCACATACGGAACTCGAGCAATCTCTCTTATAGTTACATTTCGAATCCTGTCCTGCCATTTAACTCCTAATATATAACGAACTATAAAAACGGGAATTCCGAAAGTAAGATATTCTAAAATTTCTGAGTTAAAAACTACCTAGATCAAACCCTTCAAAAGATGCCAATAAAACTATCCTCAAACTTTACACAAGATGTCTAAAAACAAACAACAACAACAGATATCTCGAAAGTGAGGTATTCCAAAGTTACAGACACTAAAAATCACTCATAATAAAAATAAACAGAAATAAAACCAACCTCAAACTCTACACACGGAAAGTAGAAAAATAAAAACTACAAAAATGTCGTAAGTGGGGTATTCCAAACTTACAGACAGTGAATACTAAATTAATGAAATCACTGAAAATAAAAATAAACAAATATAAAACCTGCCTGAAGGCAAAAATAAAAGTTAGGTATTCCTAACTTTCATACAATAAAAACCAACTCAAAAACCGCTCAAAAAAAAAAAAAAAATTTACAAATGGAAAATAAAAAAAATAATACGAGTATCAATTCTCAATATCCCAATTAAGATATGCAAAATCTCAGACAAATTTTCTCGTCCTAAGGGATTGACTTCGACTGGAGATGATGACTTCCCTAAGAGGGAGTTCGGGGAGAGGAGTGGGGGTGCTGGATGGAGAAGGGGGGGGGGGGGCAGACTAAGTGCAGGGATCGTAGTTACATCTTGGTAGCAATGGACGCTCTGATGCCGAAATAATGTTGAAATTATGAACAAGATATATGAGTTATTGGAAGTGATACGCAGAGACGTTCTTGGGGAGAGAGAGAGAGAGAGAGAGAGAGAGGGGGGGGGCTATTAGCATGATATATAATGTAAAACAATTACTGTCATTTATGGGGTTTGGTCATTTTCATCACCACGCTGGCCAGTGCAGATGGATGATGGTGGGAGATTTTTGTCTAATCGCTCACAAAAAATCAACCTAGTATGGGTGGCCCTAACTATTACAACTTTGTGGATTATGGCGACATACAAGCCCTTTCACCACGTTAAGGTATCCCTATTGAGAAATATATATATATTTATATATATATAATATATATATATATATATATATATATATATATATAATATATATATATATATATATATATATACAGTATATATATATACTATATATACATATATATATATATATATATATATATATATATATATATATATATATATATATATATATATATGTATATATATACATTTATATATATATAATGTGTGTGTGTGTGTTTGTGTATGTTTGTAAAACCCCTATAGATTTCAGGACACTTCCTGTTCAATACCGTGATTGCATTCATTAAAGCAATATAACAATAATTGCCAATCAAACATGTCTTCGAGAAGGGAAACCAATTTCTCTTTATCGGAGGCCACTGTCTTGAATGGGAGAGTCAATTCATCGGAATAATTAAATGAATCGCTGGTAAGGTACATTCGGCAAATTAGTCAAATTCATGACGGTTATTGAATTGGACTCTGGATGGGAAAATATATTTAAGACAAGGACACATACACATACATATGTATATATATATATATATATATATATATATATATATATATATATATATATATATATATATATATATATATATATATATATGGTCCTTTGGCATGTTAATTTACGCTTGCAATTAATAAACAATGTCTTACTGGCGTCAAAAAGTCGAAGATAGTTTCTCTCTGAACAGACTGTCCTCCAGATGGTTTTGAAAATAGTAAAACAGCATTTACATTTCTTCATTTATTAGTTGGTGTCAAGACGTGTTTCGAATCACATCGTGACTCTTCTTCAGGACTATATTTGGTTGAGTGATGGAATCACACTTTAATATAAAGACTATATTGTGGAGAACATTTTTGATGATGCCCCTAACGAAAATGGGTAATGCACCTCTTGGTTGTGGTGACCGATGTGGTAACGTCCCTGACTGGTGATTGCTAGACTGAGGTTCGAGTCCCGCTCATATTCGTTAATTGCTTTGGTCGCTGCAACCTCACCATCTTTGTTAGGTAAGCATGGCTGGTTTGTGGGAGCCTATAGGTCTATCTGCTGAGTCATCAGCAGCCATTGCCTGGCCCTCTGTGGTCCTAGATTGCATGGAGAGGGGGCCTGGGAGCTGATCATATATATGTATATATATATATATATATAGTCAGTCTCTAGGGCATTATCCAGCTTGCTAGGGCAATATCACTGTCCCTCGCCTCTGCCTTTCATCAGTGGCCTTTAAACCTCGATACCATGATCCTAGTTCACCCGATAGGAAAATAGCCCAGTGAGGTAAGGAAATAAGGAGATGAATAAACTACAAGAGAAGTAATTAACAATTAAAATGAAAAACTTGAGAACAGTAACAATAATGAAATAAAAACTTCATATATAAACTATTAAAACTTCAAAAAAAAAGAAAGAATAAGAAAACATGAGAAAGAAAAATAAGATAGAATAGTGTGCCCGAGTGTACCCTCAAGCAAGAGAACTCTAACCCAAGACAGTGGAAGACCATGGCGTGTCCTAGAAGAGCTGCTTACCGTAGCTAAAGAGTCTCTTCTACCCTAACCAAGAGGAAAGTAGCCACTGAACAACCACAGTGCATTAGTTAACCCCTTGAGCTAAGAACTATTTGGTAATCTCAGTGTTGTCAGGTGTATGAGGAATATGTGAAGAATAGGCCAGACTATTCGGCGACTGTGTAGGCAAAGGAAAAATGAGCCGTAACCAAAGAGAAGCATTCAATGTAGCACTGTTTGGCCATTCAAAGGACCCAAGTGACTCTC
>NC_090727.1:51167123-51172123 GCF_036898095.1 Palaemon carinicauda
TAGACAGATAGATATACGATGAAACAGATAAGACATAAATTCAAATCTTCTAACATTTTTATATTACGTTTGCTTCCTTATGATAAGGGTTCTCTTGCTTGAGGGTACACTCGGGCACTATCATATTTCTCTTTGTCATGTTATTTTGAAATTTATTTTAATGTTTGTATTGTTCTTAAACTTCTCTTTTAGGTCATTTCCCTATTTCCTTTCCTCTCTGGGCTATTTTCCCTGTTGGAGCCCTTGGACTATTGGCATCCTGCTTTTCAAACTGTAGTAATAATAATAATAATAATAATAATAATAATAATAATAATAATAATAATAATAATGATAATAATAATAATGAAAAGTCATTGATATCATTTTCCTTTGCGAACAGAGAGTATTTCACAGCTTTTGATGTAGATTCAAAGAGTAGCTCTCTACCACCTAAAGTCAAACATGAATATATCATTTACTTAGGCCTTATGGGTTGCCTATTGGAAACGTCCCTACCTCGCGATCTGCTAGACTAGGGTTCAAGACCCGCTCAAGCTCGATAGCTTCTTGTAATGTCTGTAATTTCACCATCCTTGTGATTAAGGACGTGGGATTTAGGGAGCATATAAGGCTACCTGCCGAGTCATCAGCAGCCATTGCCTGGCCGTTCCTGGTCCTAGCTTAGATTTTTCTTTCCCATAGGGAATGGTTTTGGTTTTATGTACTGTGATTTTAAGTCAACTGTTATTATACCATGTCTCTAATTACAGAATCCAGGGCGGAGAGTGAGACTGAGACATGTAACGCCTCCCCTGTGATCTAAGAGTAGCAAAGTTGTCGCTTAGGAGAGCCTGAGGATTAGAATCCTAAGTTGAGTACTTTTTTTGAATGATTTGTTTTACTCAAAGGAAGTCTTCGGATTTCAGTTGCTAATGTGTAACCTTTGAATATTTTGGTTCTTAGTTCTTGTTGCCTAAAGTTGTCAAGATATGCCTTGTTCTCAGAATTACTTGCCATAATTTATTGCTTTATACCTATGTAACCTTTTTCAGTAATTTGTTTACTCATATTTACTCGTATGTATTGGTTTTCAGAGTTAATTACTGCCATTTTTTTCTCTTCCTTTTTAGAGTATTAATCTTTTTGAGTTTGTTTTTGGTTTCATTTAGTCACATTATATATCTTGTGTATTTATGTGGTTATAGTTCCTATTTTACTCATAATTAAAAGCACAACTACTGTAATGAAATATGTGAACTTGCTTTGTTCAGACTTTGTAGTTTGTTGCTATTTTTTTTTTTTGGGGGGGGGGGGGAGTTGAGATTTTGTGCACCCAGATCGAACTGCAGTAGAATAGTGATGTCGGGGTTTAGGTTTAAAGTAAATTTTGATGGGAATGTTTTTTTTTTTTTTTTTTTTTTTTGCCACAGTTCCAGCAGTAACTGTAACTTGGTAGGGGGGGGATTTGTCACGTAGGCCCCGCTTGAAACCCCAGTTGGAGGTCATGTAAATGACCTCTGCCTGCTGGTTCGCCTGGGAATGCATGCTGTCGCAGATTCCACCGGCGACTGGATTCTGTCATCGTGTCAATCTGCAGACAAAGGGTTTTTTCTGTCACCCCATTGTTCTTACAGATTGCTTGGGAGAGCAACAGTCAGGAGACGAAGGCCTTCTGGATAAGCATCCGGTTAGAGACAAAACGGACTACTACCTCGAAACCCCTAGGACACGTGGCTTCTCCTCATGGACGCCATGGGCCACGACCGGCGGTGTGCCACGCCTGGTAGTTAGTCGGGTTATTATTATTATTATTATTATTATTATTATTATTATTATTAAATGCTAAGCTACAACCCTAGTTGGAAAAGCAGGGTGCTATAAGATCAGGGGCCCCAACAGGGAAAATAGCTCAGTGAGGAAAGGAAATAAGGAAAAATAGAATATTTTAAGAATAGTAACAATATTGAAATAAATATTTCCTATTTAAACTATAAAAACTTTAACAAAACTAGCAGAAGAGAAACTAGATAGAAAAGTGTGCACGAGTGTACCCTCAAGCAAGAGAACTCTAACCCAAAGCAGTGTAAGACCATGGTACAGAAGCTATGGTACTACCCAAGAATAGAGAACAATGGTTTGATTTTGGAGTGTCCTTCTCCTAGAAGAGCTGCTTACCATAGCTAAAGAGTCTCTTCAACCCTTACAAAGAGGAAAGTAGCCACTGAACAGATACAGTGCAGTAGTTAACCCCTTAGGTGAAGAAGAATTGTTTGGCAATCTCAGTGTTGTCAGGTGTATGAGGACAGAGGAGAATCTGTAAAGAATGGGCCAGACTATTCGGTGTCTTTGTAGGAAAAGGGAAAGTACCGTAACCAGAGAGAAGGGTCCTATGTAGTACTGTCTGGCCAGTCAAAGGACCCCATAACTCACTAGCGGTTAGAGCCGCTGTCAAGTCAAATGGCTCGTAATTACTTCGTTGTTCAAGACCACCACCATAAGAACTAAGTGTAAAATGACCTTGGTTTTTTGAAGTAGACAGATGAAGTGTGAGTAACAATAATAAGATTTTATTTAACTGTACTTTTGTCTCCTCGCTGCTTGTTCGCCCAAAAATAGCATTGTGATGTTTAAAAATGTAAAAGAGCTTTATTAATATTGTGAAAAGAAAGACGCTTTGCTGAATTTTCAATTAACTTAAGAGTGCTCAAGAAACTATGTAACTTTTTACTTAAATACAATAAGTTGAATCACAGCCTAAACTCTGTCTAATCCCGCTTTCTGAAAACTTATTTCATTGAATTGTCTGTAAATTGACAATATATACATAATTTGTACATAGAAAGAATGAAGCCAAAGCTTTTAACAAATACACTTTCAAAACATTTTCAAGTGTTGAATAGTTTTAAACATACTAATTATATATATATATATATATATATATATATATATATATATATATATATATATATATATATATATATATATATATACCTATATATACATATATATAAATAAATATATCATTATTATATATATATATATATATATATATATATATATATATATATATATATATATATATATATATATATTTGCTTATCTATATATGTATACATGCATAAGTATCTCTTTTTAATCTATATATGAAATGTTTATTTTAATGTTGGTACTGTTCTTAAACTATTTTTTATCATTTGTTCATTACTTCTGTTGTAGTTTATTTATTTCTTCATTTCCTTTCCTCTTTGGGACATTTTTCCCTGTTGGAAACCTTAGGCTTATAACATCCTGCTTTTCCAATTAGGATTTTAGCTTAGCTCATAATAATAATAATAATAATAATAATAATAATAATAATAATAATAATAATAATAATAATAATAATAATAATAATAATAATACTCTGATGACCTGGGAGTGAAAGAGGTAGAAGGATTTCACTGACATTGACCTTGAAGCAAACTGGAATCCTTGAGGGGATTAGCTAAGGAGGGCCAATGATGCCTAATATCTGATAAGCTGCCTCCAAGGGTAATATAATTGAGTCATTAGTTGCCCAAAAGACAACTACCATTCAATCACCATTAAAACATTTGGGCTAAATTCCGAAAGTGTGGTACCTAAAAGACAACCTGAAGATCATTACTTCAGTGGAGGACGTTTTCATAAGCAAAAAAATTTCTTGGATAAAATAAGTATTGTAAAGAAACGATTTTTTCCAAATGTAACAGAATCAGTTTAGCGACTTATACCACTCCTTAACACCTATTATTATTATTATTATTATTATTATTATTATTATTATTATTATTATTATTATTATTATTATTATTATTACTAAATTAGTTAGGCTACAACCTTAGTTGGAAAAGCAGTATGCTGATGCTATAAGCCCAAGGGCTAGAACAAGGAAAAATAGCCCAGTGCGGAAAGGAAATAAGAAAATAAATAAACTACAAGGAAAGTAATGGATACCTAAGTGAAATGCTATAAGCTGAAGTGCTACAACAGGGGAAAATAGCCCAGTGAGGAAAGGAAACAAGGAAATAAACAAACCATAAGATTAGTAATGGACAATTAAAATAAAATATTTTAAGAACAGTAATAACATTAAAAGAAATATTTCATGTATAAACATGTACAGTTAAGCACAGGAATTTCTGGTAAATCTCGCTCTGATGAAGTGCACCTTGTTACACCCTTACTGAGTGGAGATTCCCTGTGTGTAACGCCCCACCCCCCCCCCAATCACTGATGCCATCTCTCCCTCCGCTATTTATTTGGTTACTCTCCTCACAGCGTGGTTGTGAAAAGGTGGGCTTCCTCAGAGTGAGGTGTATCAGAAATTCCGGCGTCTATCTGTAGTTAAAACTCTGTCAGCAGCTCAAGGAAGCAACTCCCTTTAGGAGACCTTCTGTCTGGGATTATTCGAGACCTGCCATTAAGCCCTACTCCCAAATGACTGTTCAATGGGAACTTCAAAAACAACATTGATTAGCTCATCGTCAGCCTCATACGAGTGCTTGAAAGAGATTCTCTTCGGAATTCAGATTTCCTATATGTCCCAGGTGGAGTTGACATCCATTTGTTATATCCTTATCCTAAAACAGCTAAGATTATCAAAGAAATTATATTTAATATGATGAAACATTAAACAAATATAGAAAAATCAGGGAACCTGAACCGTCCCAAATGACGCCTGAATATTCAGATTAAGCCTTTCCACACCCTCCTCCTTTCCTGACTACAACCCGCTGGTTCAAGAATTTGTAGAAGTGTGAGGTTTCCGAGTGTACCTCTTGAGGTAAGGTTTTTGTGAGAAAAAATTTCCCAGACGATAAATCTAAACGTGTTGGCTATTTCCCGTTAACTATTTGCGTTTATGAGGGAAATAATTATGGCTTCACTTTTTGTTCATTATCGTACAGATTATGAAGCAGATAAAACTAGTGCTGGCAGACATGTCAGTAATGAAATGATGAAGAAGCACTGGAAGTTATAAGAAATGAAATAAAATT
>NC_090727.1:51182123-51185554 GCF_036898095.1 Palaemon carinicauda
TATATATATATATATATATATATATATATATATATATATATATATATATATATATATATATATATATATATATATATATATATACACTCATCATCATCATCATCATCAGCCGTTACTTGTCCATTGCAAAGAAAAGGCCTCTGACATGTCCTTCAACTTGTGTCTGTTTATGGTCTTTTTGTGCCAGTCCACGCAGACAAAACTTCTTTAGTTCGTCGATCCTTCGTCTTCTCTTTCTTCCCTTGCTTCTTTCTTTAGGGAACCATTCTGTTATTCTTAATGTCCATCTATTGTCTGTCATTATCATTATATGTCCTGCATATGTCCATTTCTTTTCCTTACATATTGTTAGAATATTCTCTACTTTAGTTTGCTCTCGCACCCCAATTTCTCTTTTTCTGTTTTTATGGGAATAACACAGAGACAAATAATTGATATATATATATATATATATATATATATATATATATATATATATATATATATATGTATATATATATATATATATATATACGTATATATATATATATATATATATATATATATATATACGTATATATACACGTATATATATATATATATATATATATATATAATATATATATATATATATACATATATATATATATATATATATATATATATATATATATATATATATATATATTTATATATATATATGTATCCATATATACACAGTATATATATATATATATATATATATATATATATATATATATATATATATATATGTATATATATATATATATATATATATATATATATATATATATATATATATATATATATATGCAGCATATAGCCAGACACTTGTTTATATTATATAGGAGATATATCTCATAGGATACTCCGTCAAACAAGATCCTTGGCATCATCCTTCCAATTTTCCCAGTAAGACAAAGCGAAGGAGTTCAACATATTCCTCACAAGGAGCAGCAGGAAACGTTCGCTTAAATGCTTTGGATACTGGTCTCATTAAGAGGGTCTTCTTATTCAAGAGAAGCCATACCTATATCAAAGGAGGAGGAGGAGGAGGAGGAGGAGAAAGAAGAGAAGGAGGCACAAAATATCCGTCGTCATGGTTACTGTGAGACACATCCGAGGAGAGGCTAACTATACTAAGTGATTCAGTTTTGAATTCGTGTGGTTTGAGAGAGAGAGAGAGAGAGAGAGAGAGAGAGAGAGAGAGAGAGAGAGAGAGAGAGAGAGAGAGAGAGAGACCCTATATCAAGGGTTTTATCATATGATCATATTTAAAGATTGATTAGGTTGCCTAGCGTCGCAACTACAAAGGTCATTGACACTAGGCGGCGTCATAACTGCCAGGGTCACTGACGCCTCAAGGTAGAATGAAACGCAGTAAGGAAAAGAGTATCTAATCATCATATCATATCCCTGAAGACTGAGAGGATTTTGGAACGTTCAAGTCAGAATAATTTTTTCAACTAAAAATTTCTGAGGTCATTTTGTAAATTTATAAGAAATTAGACACTACTTGAATTTTTATACGCTTATTTTTAGAATTAGAATTACTTTCAATATAAGAAACTAAAAATATTTTCAAAACGATGCCCAATTGTAATTTTAATGAATATTTAACTGGATCAAGTTTAAAATCTTTTTTTCTTTACATTTCTCTAATTCCGCCTCAAGTCTCCGGACGAGTTCTTCAAGAATTCCTTTGGAACTTCGGAAGAAATTTGCTCGGAAGTGATTGATACAAAACTTCCTTCCCTACTTTTAACATATAATTTCATACAGTAGATTTTAATTTATAGAAGCAAATATTGATAGATATAATCAATATTACTTTTATGTAAAAGTAAAACTTGTTTTGTTATTAAAACTAATAATAGATATAAAATTAATGTCTACTGACTCAAAATATTGTATAACATTCTCTTTATTATTTACTTGAAGTTTTTATTCTTATAACATCAATAAGGTCTTCTCACTCTTCAGGGATATAAGAGAATTATTAAATAATATTTTCGCTCTCTGTCTGTACATCCCAGACCATCCAAGACTGGAAGATGCAAAATACACCGGAAGATGCATTAGCAACTCTCTGGTGGATATACGAGGTGCCTCACACTGAGGGACCTGGGGGAACCCAAACAAAAAATAAGGCAATAAGGCAATAAGGCAATCGTTTTCTTGCTGCCTCCATCATCATCATCATCATCAACTTTTACTTCAAAAATTCTTGAGGTTATTCCTTTACGCTCTATTCTGTTTCTTCTTATTAGACATATACTACGATATTTAAGCTTTATATATACATATATATATATATATATATATATATATATATATATATATATATATATATATATATATATATATATATATACATATATATATATATATATATATATATATATATATATATATATATATATGCACATATACATACATATATATATATATATATATATATATATATATATATATATATATATATATATATATATATATATATATATATATATATATATATACATATATATATATATATATATATATTATATATATATATATATATAAATATATATATATATATATATATATATATATATATATATATATATATATATATAAGATCGTCGAAGCTGTACTAGTCAGTCACCCATACTAGACTGAATTTCTATGAGCGCTCAGGCTTAAATCACACAATATCGCCAGTCTTCAGAGGCCAGCGTGGTAATGAAAAATGGCTGGGCGTTCAAGCAAACAATTGATGTAGTCGATCTTCTATCTCGACGCAAGACACCATCCTTCAAGAGTGTTTCCATAAAGCTACTTTTTGGGAGCTAATAAATAATGCAAAGACTGATGTGATCACTGAATTGAAAAAGTCCCCCCCCCCCCCCCCCCCCCGCACCGTTTCACCTCATTTCCCTAAAATGAAAATATATATTATGGGCTTCTTTTCGTCAGAGAAAATGAAAGGAAGAAAAGGCGAGAGAAAGTTGTGGGTCACTAATGGAAACTATCGGTAAAACCGATCAGAAAAGGAGTTTTAAAATAAAATCTTGGAAAACGAAGGAAAATATACAAACATTTTCGAAAACAAAAGAACATGAAAGGCTTACAGACGTTCTCTATCATTGTTTTTTTTTTTTTTTTCCAAGAAAAAAAGCACTTGGGATAAAAGCTTAAATGGTCTAATCTCTGCTATTACAATTTAACTTGTGTATCATTATAACTGAATAAGAGATAATATATATTAATTTTGAGCGAACAATTTCTTAACCAATTTCTTACTTGAATACATATAAAAAAAACTATCTAAATATTTAGCCGTCATTTTGACGGGTCATGTACACTAGTACAGAATATAACGCATGGCTTTCCCCGATAGTATATATGGCACCTCAGACAGGTCGATTTTCTTAGATAAGCGAAAA
>NC_090727.1:51193554-51201054 GCF_036898095.1 Palaemon carinicauda
ATCATATTTAACAATTATTTAGATTCCTTAGTGTCGGAACTACAATGGTCATTGACACTAGGCGGCGTCATAACTGCCAGGGTCACTGATTCCTCAAGGTAGAATGAAACGCAGTTAAAAGTTTTTAATCATCATATCATATCCCTGAAGACGGAGAGGATTTTGGAGCGTTCAAGTCTGAGTATTTTGTTCATCTCAAAATTTATACATCACTGAATTTTAAACTCTTGTTTAAAGGAATTAGAATGAATTTTCCAATAAAAGAAAAACTCAAGTATTTTTCTAAAGGATTCTCAATTCATATTTTAATGAACATTTAACTGTATCAAGTTGAAAACCTTTTTTTCCATTACATTAAATTTCATTCCGCCCAAAGTCTCCGACTGAGTTCTTCAAGATTTCCTTTGGAACTCCGGAAGAATTTCGCTTACAAGTGATTGATTTAAGACTTCATTCACTATTTTGAACGAATATTTTCAACCAAAATTTTAATTTATAAAAACAAATGTTTATAGATATAATCAATATTATTTTTATCTAAAATAAAACTTATTTTTTATTAAAACTTTTAATAAATACAATATTTATTTCTACTAACTCAAAATATTTTATAATATTGTCATTATTTGCTTTAAATCTTCATTCGAATAAGGTCTACAGAGTCTTCTCTCACTTCAAGGATATAAGAGAATCATTGATTAATATTTTCGCTCTCTTGTCTAGTGTGTACATCGTTTTCCCTTGCTACGCCCATCATCATTATTTCCTTTATTAGCTTGAATTGCTATGAGCACTCAGACTAAAACATCACAATAACTCCAATCTGCAGTGGCCAGCGGGTTGAGGAAAAATGGCCAAGCACCAGGTGAAAATAATGACATGTCCGATGCCTTTGTCCTGCAGTACACTAGAAACGGTTATATTTGTCTTATATAAATATCAATAATTATATCATAACGTGATATCTATGTTGCTTACTATTTTTTAATAGCAAATAAACATCAGAAGTAAATTTTATACTCACACACACAGACACACACACACACACACATATATATATATATATATATATATATATATATATATATATACATATATATATATATATATATATATATATAGATATAGATATATATATATATATATATATATATATATATATATATAATTATATATATATAATTATATATATATATATATATATATATATATATACATATATATATATATATATGTATATATATATATATATATATATACATATATATATATATATATATATATATATATATATATAATGCATTTATAATATACACTTCCTTATATGTGTGTATATATATTTCATATGTATATATATATAAACATAAATATATATATATATATATATATATATATATATATATATATATATATATATATATACATATATATATATATATATATATATATATATATATATATATATATATATATATATATACCATCTCCTCCTACGCCTATCGACGCAAGGAGTTTCAGTAAGATTTCACCAATCGCTCTATCTTGAGCTTTTAAATCAAAGTTTCTCCATTCATCATCTCCTATTGCACACTTCATAGTTGCCAGCCATGTAGGCCTGGGTCTTCCCCATTCTTTTTACTGCTTTCTGGAGCCCAGCTGAATGCTTGGGGAACTTCATCTACCCCTCGCCGTGATCTCATTCACATATGGCATTCAGGCAATCTCTCTATTTTTCAATAGTAAATAGACGTCAAAAGTTAATTTACATACACACACACATACACAAATATATATATATATATATATATATATATATATATATATATATATATGTCTTAATATATTCCCTATCTAAGAATAGAAGAGAACTTAAAGAAATAGCCTCAAGAATTTAGTAAAAGGAAATGTTAATAATGAAAGAGCAGAAAAAAAAACGATGTACAAGCAGAGAGCGAAAATATTATTTAATCATTGCCTTATTACAATAGTCCCAGCATAATTTCATGAATGTCTGAATATTTTTGACCTCCCATAGAAGCCTTAATATAGATTTATCTGAAGCGGAGTTTAGCGTAGTGTGAAACGGGGGTTTTGGTCCACTATGTGAGAGCAGCCCAAAGTTGAGGGTGGTCGCCATGCTCTTGATGAAGCCCAACACACAGGATATCAGGATATCTGAAAAAAAAAAAAAAAAAAAAAAAAAAATAAATAAATAAATAAAATAGCAGAAAACATCCTAACGGGAGGTCCAGGCACCCAACCTGTATGTCCCTGATAAGGGAGAAGACTGCAGGTGTTATAAGAATAAAAATTTATATCAAATGATATGGAAGATGTTATGTATCTTAAATCCGTACACATTAATACTATAGATAATTGTTTACAGCACCACGCTCTCCATTCACTCCAAAATAATGCAATCCTGCAGGTCTCATCTTCTTGCAGAGTAATTAGGTGGTTATTTAAATTCTGGGAAAGAAATAATTAGCAAGATATGTTGAGGAAGGTGGAAGGGGATATAAAAAGAAAATAGCTTGGTTTCCTCACTAAACGACTTGGAACTGTCATGTCAACATCGTCAACCAAACAGAATTCGTGATGCCAGCGTACATAAACAGAAGTTTGTGATGCCAACGTACATTTAATATACTGCATATTCAAAATATACTTAAATAAAAATGGATTAATTACTCAAAAGTGTCCATAAAATATACAAGTTACCAAAGTGACACTTTTGAGTAATTACTCAATTTTTTAATTAAGTATATTTTGAATATACAGTATATCAAATGTACGATGACATCACGAACTTCTGTTTATGTACGCTGGTATCACGAATTCTGTTTGGTTGATTATGTTGACACGTCAGTTCCAAGTCGTTTAGTGTGGAAACCGAGCTATTTTCTTTTTATAACCCCCTCCCCCTTCCTCAACATATCTTGCTAATTATTGCTTTCCCAGAATTTAAATAACCACCTAATTACTCTGCAAGAAGATGAGAACTGCAGGATTGCATTATTTTGGAATAAATGGAGAGCGTGCTGTTGTAAACAATCACCATACCAGATTTTATCAAAAGTTTTGATAACTAAATGTTTTACTTTAAATAAGAATAATATTGATTATATCCATAAATATTTGCTTCTATGAATTAAAATTTGTACGAAATTATATGTTCAAAGAAGGGCAGGAAATCCAAGCGAATTTCTCTCGGAGTTCCAAAGAAAATCTCGAAGAACTGGTCTGAAGACAAGGCGGGATTAGAAAATTTTAATGGAAAATATGGTTTTCAATTTGATGTAATTAAATATTTAATAAAATGGCAATTAGGGATCATTTAGAAAAATAATTTAGTTCCTTATTGTGAAAGTAATTCTAGTTTCTAAACTAATTGTTTAAAAATTCAATAATGTCTAATTTCTCATAGATTTACATAATAATATCATAAATTTTGAGTTGAAAAAAATACTCTGACTTGAACGTTCTAAAATCCTCTCCGTTTAATGTAATGAACTAGGTTTGAAAATTAATCCTCTTAAAACTAAGGCAATGGCCATTAAATATGTTGAGCCCTCTCCCCCTTTTTTATTGGTAATAACCCCATTAAGTGGGTTCCAAACTTCATTTACTTAGGAGTTAATATTAATCATAAGCTTCTCCCCCATACTCAAGTTAAGTTACTTAGACAAAAAGTTAACTCTCGATTTTCTGCAATGAAAAGAATAACCACTTTACAAAAAGGAGCCTCTTCTCATTTATTGAGACTATGCTATATGCAAGCTGAAAGATCATAGGTTGAATACGCTTTCCCTGTACTCACTTCCTTCCCTCCAGTTCTTCTTTTTTCACTTGAAGCTATTCAAAATAATGCAATGAGGTTAATTACCGGTGCCCCTATGTGGACAAGGCTTCACATTGTCAGGCAAGAAACCAACCTGTTTTCACTTGGAGATAGAATAAAAATGCGTATGTTTTGTATTATTATTAAGACATTGAAAATTAATAGAAACCCCCCACTCAAAATTAAAGTAAACAGAGTCATCAATTTGCATGGAGACCTAGAGCTCCCTAATCATTACATTGACAATCTCATTCAAATAATTAGAGATGTAAATATTCAGCAGGTCATTCCTATCGTAAAACACGACAAATTTAATGAAAACTATGTCCCTCCAGCACCTTGGAGCCCTGATCCAATTGAAGTTAATTACACTGTTCTTCCAGCATTTAAATCTCAATGTTCTCTTCAACAGTAGAAGGTTGCAGCTTTGGATTCTATTAATAGTACCAGTTCCACTAACGTTTACTTCACAGACGGCTCCGTAGAAGGGAATATACCTGCTGCAGGATCAGCCGTATTCCCAAGCACCTTTTCCAGTAGCTGGAGGCTATCTGACCATGCTTCCATCCTACAGGCGGAACTCTATGCTATTGCAAAGGCCTTGGAGAATTCCCTTTCAAAATTTGGCCATACATCTATCCACACCGACTCTAGAGGTGCCATTAAAAGTATTGTAAAACGTAAATTTAATGAAAATATTTTCTTAATTAGCAGTATAAAAGCTATGGCCACAGCCCATGCACAGAGGAACAGGAGAGTTACCCTCAACTGGATTCCAAGTCACGTAGGTATTCATGGAAATGATGAGGCTTACCGCCTCGCTAATAGTGCTTTGCGGTGTACCACTGTAAGCAGAGCATGTAGACCCTCTTTTACACATATCAAAAAGTTAATGTCTGACTATTGTCATGCTCAAAAGAAAAGTTCCATTCGTCAAGTCTTGCATGAGGGTTCCCGTTGTGCTACGTAGTACACTGAGGTTACTAATATCCCCCCCTCCCCCATAACATGCCCAAATCCTTTAGTAGGACATTAACCTTCATTCTCCACAGGTTACGTCTCGGCTACCTCTGCAGCCGGCAGATTATTAATGTAGAGAATAGAACATGTCCCTATTGTGACCTTCCCACAGGAGCTGAACCCTTGGAACATTACCTTCTTCTTTGCAGAGAAACCTTACCCCTCCGACAATCCATAACTCTCCCTCCCCCCTACACAGCTGTACAAGTAACTAAACACTTACTGGAAAGTAGACACACGCCTTCTGGCTTCTTATGTTCTTATCCTCCTCCCAGATAACTTAGTAACGTAATATAAAACACCTTAAATTAGTTTAAATTACTATTAAAATACATATTTAATCTCATATAAAGTAACTGCCCAAAATAGGCCTATTTAAATCATTACATACACAAACACAAACCTAGGCCTAGGTTTAAGTCTATGGGATTTCAAACAAAAGTTTCACTTACTCTACGCCAAGACTAATCCTTGTAACCTCAACCTAATCCTTTCCCTTCCCCCTGTGAGACAAAACAGATTTTAATCAATAAAACAGTCTTTCATTACTTTATAACAAAAATGTTTTTTTTTCTATAACATACGCAAACTCATTTTTATTTAACAGTCCAGGTAACTCATTTCCCTGTCGGAAACACAAACCCATTTCTTGTATAGCTAACTGGAACCTTACCCCTATCCAATTGGGATAGTAATCCTACACATCCTTTTCCCCTCAAAAAAAAAAAAAAAAAAAAAAAAAAAAAACAGGTACGCTAACACAGTCTACAATCGTGCAAAGTCACAGAATCATGTCAAGCAAGCACACGCTTTCCATGTAGGATCTCCTTTTCTTGATCCCCCTGGTCACTGCACACATTATCCTTCCTATCCTTTACAAAAATCCAAATTCGGGGGCCGCCTTAGCCCTCCCAAAACAAACCCTGATATCACAGAAAGAGTAACATTCGTCGGAACCTATCCCCTTTCCAGTACAGCTTCTCTCCCTACCAAAAGAACAAATAACACATTCTCATTCTACCAAAGTGCAAAGTGATAAAATCATGGAAACAGTAAAGCAAAGTTACCACGAGGAATCGTATTTTCTAGATCCCCACTCACTGCCATACATAATCCTTTTATCCTTATCCCAACTTGTCCCAAGTTGTCCTTATTCCCTGAAACCTAAACCCAGCAATCAAGGAGGTGTAACTTATATCGCGTGAATGACTGACTGTAAAAAGTCTTTCACTCCATATAATTCTAATCATTTCAATTTCTATTGCTTGATTATAAATCCTTTTCCTTTTATCCTAAAATCCCCTTTCCATTTCGCTATCCCACTATATTCCTTTTGCAGTGACAAGTATATCAATAAAATCTATTATTATATAAGTTAAAGCAAAATCTATGTAGATGACGAGCGAAGTGAATTTCCCTTGGCATGTGTGTGTGTGTGTGTGTGTGTCAACTCTGTCTCCTTCCCCTAACCCCTACCTACATCCTCCCCCCATTCCACCAAACCCTATTCCCTCCCATCCACCGATGACGTAATGACTGTCCTACTTCCGTTCATTGTTCAACACTTGCTCAACGCCATGTAACCCCTTCCATAGCTCACCTAACTCTCTGTCATCCCTACCCCCACCCCTTCTCTCTCAGCCTTCGGTGCCTCTGGTGACGTAATCCATTATCCACTTCCTGTGCTGGCCTCTTCCCAGCCGTAGTCAACACACACTAACTCCCGCTACACTACGATTCATTTCACTACGATTCATTTCATTTCATTCTCATTTCATTGCTCTCTCTCTCTCTCTCTCTCTCTCTCTCTCTCTCTCTCTCTCTCTCTCTCTCTCTCTCTCTCTCTCTTCCTGAAAATAACGTATTTTTTTGTGTGTAAGACTTAACCCTCGCATTAATTCCATTTTCGATTTCGTTCTGTTGAGTTATATAGTTAGTAATAATCATTGTTGCCTAACAACAACAATCAGATCAATATCCTCCCCATATCCCCTCTCTCTCCCTCTCTCCCTCCCCCTTTCTTTCCCTAGATTTATCGTAAAATTTTGCTGGCTGTAATTTCAACTCTTTCTTAATATCATTTTCGATGCCACTTTTCGGAGCTAAATAGTTAGTATTAACCTTCAGTTAAAACGTTGTAACGTTTGCTTTCAATTCCCCTTCCTTTTCCCCTCCCTCTCCCCCTTCCTTTCTCCTATTCTTCTTTTTTCTCTTTTTCGCGATTTAACGTAACTCTGAGCCTTCGGCCATCTGGTCTTACATAAGTCATTCACCTTTGTCGCCTCCCGACTCCCCCCATCCTATCCTCCTTTCACTCCTTCCCCTTCTCCTTCTCCCCTTCGCCTCGCGTTGCACCGTAATACATGCTGCCATCTCCTTCGAAACATAACCTTCTCTACTCTCTATAGTTACACAATCAAAACTTTTCCTTGTTTTAAACGATAACTCTATCTTTTAACATAACCTTTATTACTATTACAAATTCTTCTGACTTTTTGCTTGTTTCTTCCCTCTCAGCTAGCACTCTCTCTATCCTCCTCACTCTACTGCTTAAGCTTTTCCTTGGGATAGTTTACGCCCTTCTTCCGCCTCCGACTAAATCGCTTCGCATTCCTTCCCACGATATCCTACTCACATAG
>NC_090727.1:51211054-51223554 GCF_036898095.1 Palaemon carinicauda
TTTCTTAAAACTAAGCCTGATACAGGAACTTTTTGGGCTCAAGCCATGGCGTCCTGATGGAAGGTTCCTTTTTGGTAGCTTCCTTGGGTATAAGACTACTTAGATATTCCCAGAGAATTTAACCACAGGTTATCACAGAATTCTAACTTCTGGAGCGAGTATCTCAAAGGTTTCCCTTTAAGACATCGTAATTTCAACAGGGGACGCATGTCTAAACGCGCCACATAGCTATCTTCACCCCGAACAGAGTTAATGCTTCGGTGTGTAAGAGTAGAGAATAGCTGGGAGCCGTTCCACAGCTAATCTCACTCGTGGCTACTACTGATACTCGAGACGTAAACAAACGGACGCCATTGCTCTAATGACGTCACGCCCGTCTTAATCCTTTGTTTAGTAGCTGCCCTACTTAGACGGATTTTCCCTGTGTTAACTTTATCGTTTTGCATCTTCGCTATGTCGTTACCTTCAGCCTCGCCTTCTTCTGGAAAGTTGAGTACAAGGTTCCAGTATTGTTTAATTAAGCTCTGGACGTAAAGTAAATATTACCTTTCGAGATAATTGCTGTTTTGTGACAGAGCTGTGCCTCTACCGGACCCGCCATTTTATGGCGTCGTTGTTATTATGCATGTCTTATTTAGTTAGCCACAACAACGTTTCCGGCCTTATATACTAATCGATTACATTAGTTTATTTAGTCTTCATAGCTAGGAACTTTTTTATCGTGTTTAGACGCTTTTTATCGGTCATCGATTGACCTCATACCAGTCGGCTACTATAGCCCCCAGGCCAGGAGCCTACATACAAGTGTTCATGCATGATTCATTAGTGATCCTAGACTAAGTTATGAAGATAGTGGCATTATTTTACAATACTTTTGACAGTGATGCAAATGTTTTTCGCCTTCAGGGACCATATAGGGGATAGGCTAGTCAGTGACTCTTTCTAGCCTAACCTAATGATAGGACCCCTATATGCTTCCTTCATCCCCTGCCTTGGCATTCCCTCTTTTAGCCTTGATTCCTTTTCTGAGTAAAGGGATTAATTGTCTAATAGAGTATATATCGCCTCTCTGTCCTCCCTAAAGGAATGAACCCCCTTTAGGGTTGCGTCCGAGAGTGAGGTTAGGCTAGCCCTACCTCTATGGCTAGGATAGTCTATGACTTTCCTGCGATAGCGATATGTCTTCTTCCTCTCCTAGTTCAGGACTCTTAGCCCTGCTCTAGGTTAGGTTAGGAAGGTGTCTCTGTTCCATGCTGAAACTGTACTCTTGCACCGTTTTAGCTGATCGGCCTGATCTTAGGTTAGGGAGTGTCCTCCCTTTCCTTAGTGGCCGCTCTGGTACAGAAACCCTCCCTGGGAAGACTTCTCTCTTCTCCCTCCCCACCTATCTCTTGTATAGCCTAGCCTATGCTTAGGTTAGTTTATACCCATCTGTCCCCTGTCCTACAACTCCTCCTTAGGGTGGAATAGTAGGGCTACCCGAGCTTCCTTGTGCAGTCCGCTCTGGTACACTTACCTTCATAGTGTCCTATAAGGTTAGTTACTAGTTTAGTTCTGCATATGGGAGTCTCCCCCCCCCCTTTGGGTGTTCCCTAGCCCTCCCTTGGGCTACCTTGCTCCCGGTCCCTAGTGACCCCTGCTTATGGATGTTAGAGCCTGCCTCTATCATGGGTACACCCTCTCAGGGAGGGGAGGGGATGCCTGGAATCCTGATGGTACTTCCTACATCCCTTCCCCCCTCCCCCCCTGTCTCTCTCCCTATCCGGGTGCCGGTCTCTTGCCGCCTCTACTGTCGGCAATACCTGCCTCCTACTTGGTGACTCTCCTAACCTTGCCGCCAGCCCCCCGTGTACCGAGGGACCGCCGGCTGCCGCCGACTACTACCGGCGGCTCTCCTCCTCCTAGCTTGTCGTCCGCTTGCGGTCGGCCGCCGGAGTGCCGGCAGATACTGCCGGCAACCCGATACAGCCTTACCCATCCTTATCCCAGTCACCAATCTGGCATCCTCCGACTGCCGGAGCTGCCGCTCCCTGCCGGCGTGCCGCCGTTGTGCCGGCGGCCGCCATCCTGGTATTTGACTGACTTTGAACTTTGTCTGTCCTAATGCCAGAATCTATGCTGGAGCGAGCTCCGGCATGCCGGCGGCTTGCCGGATGCCCCGGAGGCGTCAAGAATACTTGCACCCCCTTCCTGTAGCTATCATAGGACAATGATAGTCCTATATCGCAAACAGATAAGCTGTTTCTGCTATTAAGGTCAGTACCTAGTACTGCTCTATTAGTGATCATGCTGTCTCTTTGCATTCTTCTAATTCCAGCATGCTATGTGCATCTTAGCACGGCTGGTTGCCAGAAGCAGTTACCCTTTTAATTGAGGCCTTCTGGCCCTTAACTGGGAACCGAATGAATTCGGTCCCAATCTTGTCCTTGGATTTTCCATGGAATTCCAAAATACTTGGAGTTCTAAGGAATTATATCCGGTGCCCTCGGTCACTCGGATTATCCAGGGACTAAGCTTATGGTAACCGGCCGGGCGAGATGCATGGAGCATGTTCTCCTTTACTATTTTCATTCTCTATGCATCACACCTTCATTAAGTTAAAATTAATAATTAATATTAACTTAGTTTAAGAGCCATTCTTATGACTCCCCCATACTCATTTTCTCTTTCTTCCACAGGAGGAGCAGATGAAGTGTGATTTCGCCTTCTGCGCTGTGAAACGCCCGCAGTTTTACGGGCATACGGCTTGCAGGACTCACGCCCCTTGTGCAGACAAGAAAGGGGATTTGAAGTTTTGGAATCCACTGGATTGTACGGTCTGTCAGGCTCACCTAGTTGAGGCCTTCCATAATCCTCCCCTCAGCGGAGATTAGAGACATTTCTCGTGAAAAGCTGCGCAAGTGGGTGCGTGGCTTCCAGAAAAATGCTACCGGACCGTACCTGGCCACCGAAGAACTGAGGTCACTATTGTTCCCTAAGGCCTCCCCTGACTCAGTGGTACCCAAAGACGTGATCCCCACTCTCCAAATTACGGTGGAACCTGATGTAGTCATGGCTCAGTCCATGCACGAGTGTCGTTTGGATTCCGAAGATGATGAACAGATTTCGGATGTCTCGGAAGACACGGAGAAAACGCTTATGGCTCAAGGAGCCGAAGATGACGAAGACAAGGTGGAATACACCGAGTCGGAGCAAGAGGTCGCTCCCCCGTCCATCCCCCTCCTACTCCTACACCGACGGAAATGTCTATTCCGTCTACCTCCTCGACTCCGGATCCTTCTTCTTCCACTCAAGAATTGATCCGACTGATTAGAGCCGTCATGGACGACAGGCTGAAGGAGAACCAGGAGTCCATCAGGTCGATGATAGGATCCAGAGAGCCGAAGAAGATTTCGGTCAAGGATCTCCCTGCTTGCTCTCATGCCAACCCGTGGAGGTATGCAGAGCATATGGTTATTGCGACCGGCAGGATCTTTGTCAGTGATAAGATCGGCACGGTCCCTTTGGAAGATGTGGAGTTCTTCCCAAGCTTTGAGGCCTACCCGGACTGTTACGTCCGGCTTCGTTCCGAACCTGCCTCGAAGGAAGAGACCGAACCTAAGGAAGAGATAGTGTTCGATCTCGCAAAGGCCCAGGCTATGCTAGCCTCCGCATTCAAGAGTAGAGGCTTTACCTGCTCTAAGCTTCCGGCATTGAGCAAGAAGCACCCTACTTACGTTGCACCTGATACTGCGGTTCTTCCATTCTTGGAAAAGGCCTTAGCTGCATGCCTTAAAGCGGCGGAAGAAGGGAAACCCTGCCCTGCACTGGAGGAGTGCAGACCCTTCTCCATCGTGACCCCCCCTGACGCTCGACACTGGAAAGATGTTCAACATACTTTCGTCGTGGGAAGGCTCGATCCTGACGTCGCCGGACGTCAGTTTAATGAAGACCTCCCAAAGCTCAACGATCACCTCCTTCGCCGGGAACAAGACACGAAGGAGAGGCTTGCGGCATCTCTTTCTCATCAAGTCCAACTGGAAGTTATGGCCTGTGACACTAGAGTACCAGATCACTACATGGTACTCTCCAAATCCCACTTACTGACGGTAATGAAGGACTTGTACCACTTCATAAAGGCTCGAAGAGCCTGTCGTGAATTCGTGTTTGCCGGTGCCACCGTGAAACACGAACCCCGGAGGCTGATTTCCTCCAACATCTGGGGAAAGCACCTGTTTCCTTCTGACCTTGTGAAGGAAATCACTGGACAGAGCCGCCACGGAGAATAGGAACCTTCTCCACAAGTGGGGCATGTCCAGGAAAAGGAAACCCTCTCAGGACGACGGACCTCAGCCTAAGAGGAAACCCCAAAAGTCAAAACCCCAGCAACGTCAGCAAAGACGTCAGTTTCCGGGACCCGCTACCTCCCAAGTGATTGCCCAACCACAACAGACCTTTCAATTGGTCCCCCAACCGGTGTTGTCACAGTCACCGGTCTTCACCCCTGCCTTTGAGCAACCATCAACTACCTTTCATGCCAAAGGTAGAGGCTCATTCAGGGGTGCAAGCAAAGACGCATCTCGCCGTCCCTCCAGAGGTAGAGGAGGAAAGGGAGCTAGCGGCCGAGGCAACAAGTCCTCGGGACACCAGAAGCAATGAAGTGCTTCCGGTGGGAGGAAGACTCCGCCAATTCCAGGATCGTTGGACCTTCGATCCCTGGGCACACAGCATCGTCAAGAAGGGTCTAGGCTGGAGTTGGACTCAACCACCCCCAATCTTCCAGCAATTCTTCCAGCAATCAACCCCCCTTCTGGAAGAATATGTTCTAGACCTCTTGAACAAGAAGGTGATAAGGAAGGTAAAGTCCACCAGGTTCCAAGGGAGACTGTTTTGTGTTCCCAAGAAGGACTCAGACAAACTCAGAGTCATTCTGGACTTATCCCCCCTCAACAAGTTCATAGAGAACAACAAATTCAAGATGCTGACGCTTCAACAAATAAGGACCCTTCTGCCTCAAGGTTCCTACACGGTCTCTATAGACCTGGCGGATGCCTACTGGCACATTCCAATGAACCATCACGCTTCCTCCTACCTAGGATTTCGACTCCAAAGGAAAAGCTACGCCTTCCGGGCCATGCCCTTCGGCCTCAATGTGGCCCCTCGGATCTTCACAAAACTGGCGGATGCCATAGTACAACAGCTCCGCCTAAGAAACGTCCAGGTGATGGCCTACCTCGACGACTGGCTAGTCTGGGCTCCATCGCCCGAAGAGTGTGCAAAGTCTTGCAACGAAGTTACCCAGTACCTAGAACACCTGGGATTCAAGATCAACGAGAAAAAATCTCGCCTCTCTCCAGCTCAGAAGTTTCAGTGGTTGGGAATCCACTGGAATCTTCAGTCACACCGCCTTTCCATCCCCCAGAAGAAAAGGAAGGAAATAGCAGGGTCTGTCAAGCGACTACTGAAATCCAAACGCATTTCAAGACGACAGCAGGAACGAGTTCTAGGCTCTCTACAATTCGCCTCAGTGACAAACCCAGTGCTTCGTGCACAGCTAAAGGATGCCGCGGGAGTATGGAGACGCTCGGCATCCATCGCTCGAAGAGACCTCAAGAGACGGCTTCCAAACAGACTGCGACGCCTCCTAAAGCCGGTGGTCGGAAGAAAAGGCCCTGAAAAGGTCCATTCCTCTCCAACACCCTCCTCCATCACTCAACATCCACACGGATGCCTCACTGGAAGGTTGGGGAGGTCACTCCCACCAAAAACAGGTTCAAGGTACCTGGTCTCCACTATTCAAGACGTTCCACATAAACATCTTGGAGGCCATGGCGGTCCTTCTAACACTGAAGAAGTTATCCCCGCCGCCCTCGATCCACATCCGTCTAACCCTAGACAACTCGGTGGTAGTTCGTTGTCTCAATCGCCAAGGCTCAAGATCGCCCCAGATAAATCAGGTGCTTCTCCCAATCTTCCGTCTGGCAGAGAAGAAGAAGTGGCACCTGTCTGCAGTTCACCTACAAGGATTCCGCAACGTGACAGCGGATGCTCTATCTCGGACAAACCCGATAGAGTCAGAATGGTCTCTAGACGCAAGATCGTTCTCCTTCATCTCTCTCCAAGTCCCAGAACTTCAGATAGATCTCTTCGCAACGAGCGACAACAATCAACTTCCTCTGTACGTAGCCCCGTACGAGGACCCCAAAGCAGAAGCAGTGGATGCCATGTCACTGGACTGGAACAGATGGTCCAAGATCTATCTGTTCCCTCCCACCAACCTTCTGTTGAAAGTCCTCTCCAAACTGAGAACCTTCAAAGGGACAGCGGCCCTAGTGGCTCCCAAGTGGCCCCGGAGCAACTGGTACCCCCCTGGTCCTGGAGCTGCAGCCCAAGCTGATCCCTCTCCCGGGCCCAGTTCTCTCTCAACAAGTACAGAAGTCGACTGTCTTCGCTTCATCATCGAAAATCAAGGACCTTCATCTCATGATTTTCTCTCCCTTGCCGCAAAGAAGAGGTTTGGGATCTCGAAGAAAAGTCTAGACTTCCTAGAGGAATACAAGACCGAATCCACGAGACGGCAATATGAATCATCCTGGAGGAAATGGGTCTCCTTCGTCAAGACAAAAAATCCTAAAGAAATCACGATTGATTTCTGTATGTCCTTCTTTATTCACCTTCATGGACAAGGATTAGCAGCCAATACGATTTCAACCTGCAAATCGGCCTTGACTAGACCAATTCTATATGCTTTCCAAATTGATCTGTCCAACGACATCTTCAACAAACTACCAAAAGCATGTGCTCGCCTACGTCCAGCACCCCCTCCGAAACCGATCTCCTAGTCACTAGACAAGGTACTCCATTTCGCCTCCAACTTGGTCAACGATTCATGCCCCCTCAAGGATCTGACTCAGAAAGTTATATTTTTATTTGCTCTCGCTTCGGGAGCTCGAGTCAGCGAAATAGTGGCATTATCAAGAGAAGAAGGACACATCCTGTTTACTGATTCAGGAGAAGTGACCCTCTCCCCTGATCCGACGTTTCTCGCTAAAAATGAATTACCCACCAAAAGATGGGGCCCTTGGAGAATATGCCCCCTGAAGGAGGATGTCTCTCTATGTCCAGTAGAGAGCCTCAAGGTCTATCTTCGCAGAACTTCGAACTTTGGTGGAGGCCAACTCTTCAAAGGAGAAACATCGGGCAGCGACCTGTCACTGAAACAATTAAGAGCGAAAATCACCTACTTCATTCGCAGAGCGGATCCGAACAGTACACCCGCTGGTCATGATCCTAGAAAAGTGGCATCTTCTCTGAATTTCTTTCAGAGCATGGACTTTGAAAGCCTTAAAAAACTTCACGGGCTGGAAGTCCTCGCGAGTTTTCTTTAAACACTATGCGAAACAAGTGCACGAAGTCAAACATTTTGTGGTAGCCGCAGGTAGTGTTATGAAACCTGCACCTAACTCTGCGTAGAACAGTGAGTTACTTGGGACTCTAACTCTTCGGGTGCCTATGTTGACCCTCGAGCGATTCATAGTGATGTCGAAAAACACTTAGTGCTTTTATAACTGTTCTTATCCCAGGTGAAATGTCATAGTGTCACACAAGTGCCGCATGCCTTGAGCATGATGTGTTTTATTTAAAGACTTGCGTTCCTCGAGAACGAGTACCTACTAATACCCTGAAATTCCTTTTCAGATTCAATTGCAAGCCTTTATTTCTATGTACATTATTATTACTGTAAATGAACTTTACTTTTGCTGTAAATTATTTAATTTCTGCATTGTGAAATAAAATTTCTATTTTATTACTTGTGCGTCTCTATCAGCTCCTACTTACTATGAAATACATACCTGTCATAGTTTTATTTATTCCTCCTTTCTTATGGTTATGAAGAATTTAAGATGTTTAATCCTAAATTATATTCACCCTGACTAAGTAAGGTTCCTACACGAATACTTACTTCTGATAACCAAGAGATGAACTCTACACAGTGCCCAACCACCACTGGTCTAATTTCAGAATGTTCCTATACAAATACCAAACATTCCGCTTCATCTCTAAGTTCTTTAAGTTCTTCTCTCAGGATGAATAGCCCTTCAATACCACTTTGACGTCGGCATAGCCCATGGGAACTTCACTGCCAAGGGGGGCAGGATACTTCGTCCCTATGGTTCTTTATCTAAGATTACTTTGCTGTTTTGTCAATGCCTAGGCACTTAATACTGGGGGAAAATCTACCACGATACATTGATTCTCTGGTACTCTTCCATCAGGACGCCATGGCTTGAGCCCAAAAAACGGATTTTGAGCGCAGCGAAAAATCCATTTTTGGGTGAGATAGCCATGGCGTCCTGATGGACCCTCCCTACTACTTCGTCCAGTTTTGTTCCCACCCTGGGCTACTGTATCATGGTGATGGGCAGCAACTGGCTTCAGGATGAAGACGGGCGTGACGTCATTAGAGCAATGGCGTCCGTTTGTTTACGTCTCGAGTATCAGTAGTAGCCACGAGTGAGATTAGCTGTGGAACGGCTCCCAGCTATTCTCTACTCTTACACACCGAAGCATTAACTCTGTTCGGGGTGAAGATAGCTATGTGGCGCGTTTAGACATGCGTCCCCTGTTGAAATTACGATGTCTTAAAGGGAAACCTTTGAGATACTCGCTCCAGAAGTTAGAATTCTGTGATAACCTGTGGTTAAATTCTCTGGGAATATCTTAGTAGTCTTATACCCAAGGAAGCTACCAAAAAGGAACCTTCCATCAGGACGCCATGGCTATCTCACCCAAAAATAGATTTTTCGCTTCGCTCAAAATCCGTTCTATATCGTTGGCCTGGCTGGGCTCCCCCCTTCCCGGCGGGAAGGGAGGGCTCCCCGGCCCCCACCGGCGCTGGGCCGACCTTCCCCCCCCCACCCCCCCCCACCCCCCGGCTGGCGCTAGGCCGTCTTCCCCCACCCCCCTGCTGGTGCTGGTCCGGCTTCCCTCGCCCCCCCTCCCCCCGCCCCGGCGCTGGTCCGGCTTCCCCCACGCGCCAGCGCTGAGCCGGCTCCCCCCCGCCCCCCCCCCGGCGCTGGAAGCTTCCCCCCCCACTACCGGCTTTCCCCCCCCTCCCCACGCGCCAGCGCTGTGCCGGCTTCCCCCCCCCCCCGGTGCTGGACCAGCTTCCCCCCCACCGGCTTTCCCCCCCCTCCCCCCGCATGTGCTGTGCGGATTTCTTCCCCCCCCCACGCCCCGCCGGCGTTGTGCGGCTTCCCCCCCCCCTGTTGGCGCTAGGCCAGCTTCCCCCTCCCGCTGGCGCTGGGTTGGTTTCACCCCCCCTACCGGCTTCCCCGTCCCCCCCCCCCCGCCGGCTGGGCCAGCTTCCCCGTCCCCCCCACCGCCGGCGCATTTCCAAACCATCTCAATCTTCATTCATCATGATCTCATCCACATACGGAACTCGAGCAATCTCTCTTATTGTTTCATTTTGAATCCTATCCTGCCATTTAACTCCTAATATATAACGAACTATAAAACGGGAATTCCGAAAGTAAGATATTCTATAATTTCTGAGTTAAAAACTACCTAGATCAAACCCTTCAAAAGATGCCAATAAAACTAACCTCAAACTTTACACACGATTTGTAAGAACAAACAACAACAACAGAAATCTCGAAAGTGAGGTATTCCAAACTTACAGACAGTGAATACCAAATTAATGAAATCACTGAAAATAAAAATAAACAAATATAAAACCAACCTGAAGGCAAAAATAAAAATTAGGTATTCCAAACTTTCAGACAATAAAAACCAACTCGATCAAACATCTCAAAAAAAAAAACAATAAATAAAATAAAAAAATAAATTTTACACATGGAAAATAAAAAAGATAATACGAGTATCAATTCCTAAATTCCCAATTAAAATATGCAAAATCTCAGACGGATTTTCTCGTCATAAGGGATTGACTTCGACTGGAGATGATGACTTCCCAAAGAGGGAGTTCGGGGAGAGGAGTGGGGGTACTGGATGGAGAAGGGGGGGGGGGAGCGGGGGGTGCTACATGGAGAAGGGGGGGGGGGGGGGGGGGGGGGGTGGGGGAGGCAGACTAAGGGAAGGGATAGCAGTTACCTCTTGGTAGCAATGGACGCTCCGATGCCGAATTAATGTTGAAATTATGAATAAGATATATGAGTTATTGGAAGTGATACGCGGAGACGTTCTTGGGGAGAGAGAGAGAGAGAGAGAGAGAGAGAGAGAGAGAGAGAGAGAGAGGGGGGGGAGGGCTACTGGCATGATATATAATGTAAAACAATTACTGTCATATATGGGGTTTTGTCATTTTCATCACCACGCTGGCCAGTGCAGATGGATGATGGTGGGAGATTTTTGTCTAATCGCTCACAAAAAAAACAATCTAGTATGGGTGGCCCTCTATTACAACTTTGCGGATCATGGCGACACACAAGCCCTTTCACCACGTTAAGGTATCCCTATTGAGAAATATATATATATATATATATATATATATATATATATATATATATATATATATATATACATATATATATATATATATATATATATATATATATATATATATATATATATATATATATTATATATATACTGTATATATATATATACATATATATATATATATATATATATATATATATTATATATACTGTATATATATATATATATATATATATATATATATATATATATATACATATATATATATGTGTGTATATATATACATATATATATAATGTGTGTGTGTGTGTTTGTGTATGTAGGTAAAACCCTATAGATTTCAGGACACTTCCTGTCCAATACCGTGATTGCATTCATTAAAGCAATGTGACAATAATTGCCAATCAAACATTTCTTCGAGAAGGGAACCCAATTTCTCTTTATCGGAGGCCACTGTCTTGAATGGGAAATTCAATTCATCGGAATAATTAAATGAATCGCTGGTAAGGTACATTCGGCAAATTAGTCAAATTCATGACGGTTATTAAATTGGACTCAGGATGGGAAAATATATTTAAGACAAGGACACAGACACATACACATACATATGTATATATCTATATATATATATATATATATATATATATATATATATATATATATATATATATATATATATATATATGGTCCTTTGGCATGTTAATTTACGTTTGCAATTAATAAACAATGTCTTAGTGGCGTCCAAAAGTCGAAGATAGTTTCTCTGTGAACATACTGTCCTCCAGATGGTTTTGAAAATAACAGTAAAACAGCATTTACATTTATTCATTTATTAGTTGGTGTCAAGACGTGTTTCAAATCGCATCGTGACTCCTCTTCAGGACTATATTTGGTTGAGTGATGGAATCACACTTTAATATAAAGACTATATTGTGGAGAACATTTTTGATGATGCCCCTAACGAAAAGGGGCAATGCACCTCTTGGTTGTGGTGGCCGATGTGGTAACGTCTCTGACTGGTTATCGCCAGACAGTATCTTTGGTCGCTGCAACCTGACCATCCTTGTGAGCTAACCATGGGGGGTTTGTGGGAGCCTATAGGTCTATCTGCTGAGTCATCAGCAGCCATTGCCTGGCCCTCTGTGGTCCTAGCTTGCATGGAGAGGGGGCCTGGGAGCTGATCATATGTATATATGGTCAGTCTCTAGGGCATTATCCAGCTTGCTAGGGCAATGTCACTGTCCCTTGCCTCTGCCTTTCATCAGTGGCCTTTAAACCTCTTAGGTCACGTGGCTGTAAAACCTCGATGCCGTAATCTTAGTTCACCCGATAGAAAAATAGCCCAGTGAGGAAAGGAAATAAGGAGACGAATAAACTACAAGAGAAATAATTAACAATTAAAATGAAAAACTTAAGAACAGTAACAATATTGAAATAGAAATTTCATATATAAACTATTAAAACTTCAAAAAAAAAAGAAAGAAAAAGAAAACATGTGAAAGAAAAATATGATACAATAGTGTGCCCGAGTGTACCCTCAAGCAAGAGAACTAACCCAAGACAGTGGAAGACCATGGTACAGAGGCTATGGCACTACACAAGACTAGAGAACAATGGTTTTATTTTGGAGTGTTTTTCCTGGAAGAGCTGCTTACCATAGCTAAAGAGTCTCTTCTACCCTAACCAAGAGGGAAGTAATCACTGAAAAATTACAGTGCAGTAGTAACCCCTTGAGGTAAGTACTGTTTGGTAATCGAGTTGTCAGGTGTATGAGGACAGAAGAATATGTAAAGAATGGGCCAGACTATTCAGTGTCTGTGTAGCTAAAGGGAAAATGAGCCGTAACCAGAAAGAAAGATCCAATGTAGTACCGTTTGGCCATTCAAAGGACCCAAATGACGCTCTAGCGGTAGTGTCTCAACGGTTGGTAGGTGCCCAGGCCATCTGAACCACACCACACCGCTGATCAATGCCTCGAGCGGTATTGTTCAGGAACAGTAAACACTTCCGGGAGTATTAATCGGAGCATACTTGTAGGGGAATACGACTCTGCCTTA
>NC_090727.1:51231054-51241054 GCF_036898095.1 Palaemon carinicauda
TAAATGCCATTCGTGGGTGATATTTACATTGACTGAAATCACGTGTGCTTGTGATATATGTTCATATATATATATATATATATATATATATATATATATATATATATATATATATATATATATATATATATATTTATATATATATATATATATATATATATATATATATATATATATTCAAATAAGCCATATATATTTTTGATACATTAATGTCTGGATTCTCTTAACGACCTCGGGATCAGAGCCCCGGGCGAAATCACACAAAGACAAGAGCTTGTGACCGGCCGGGAATCGAACCCTGGTCGGCAAGCTTGTATAGACAGTGACTAAACCACTTGGCCAAAATTACTCATGGTTGCCCGGTAAATTTGATTAAGTCTGTTCATAAGCATAGCAAGTGCAAAGTTAATTATAATGGAGTCTTTTCAAATGAATTTCCAGTGAACAACAGAGTACTCCAAGGGAATGTGTTGTCACTTATGTTGCTTATTCTCCTCGTGGATTTTGTAATGAGTAGAACAGTCAGAGATGGTGGAGAAGGATTGGACTGGATTAGCGATAGGAATTTAGCATAGACTATACTGAAGATGCCGTCTTTGTTAGCAGAACACCCAAGATTTGCAATGCTTGCTTACCAAAATGCATGAAAGATCACACGAGGTTGGGCTCAAGATAAATGGAAGAAAGACAGAGATCATGGGAAGAGTATGCAATGGATGATGAAATATCATTGAAAGGAGATAGAATTAATGAGGTAAAATCATTTAGGTATTTAGAAACTAGGATCTCCAATAAAAGATCTTTAGAAATAGTTTAGTCAAAAATTGAAAAAAGAAAATCAGACAATAGCTAGGTTAAGTAGAATTTGGAAATTGCATCACCTGAAATTTCATATAAAAATCAGACTATATATCAGTTTAGTGAGATCGGTGTTACTCTATGGACACGAGTCATAGTACGACACTGAAACACTCCCCAATAGATTTAGTAGATTTGAGAACAAAATCCTTAGAAGAATATAGGGAGTTATATAGCAGGAGAGGATTAGAAATGAAACTATTAGAGAGATTATTCGAGTGCAGTATGTGGATGAGATCAAGATGAAAAGTAGACGGAGATGGTTTGGGCATCCTTTTCGCACTCCCCAAGACACTAAAAGAGTTGGAAGACCAAAGCCTTTATGGCTGAAGACTATGCAGCGCGAAGTAGGAGATGATTAATGGGAAAATATTAAATCAAAAGCTCAAGATAAAGACGAAAGGCGAAATCTAACCGAAGCCCTTTGCATCAATAGGCGTAGAGGGATATAATGATGATACTTATTTAATATATATATATATATATATATATATATATATATATATATATATATATATATATATATATATATATATATATATATATATATATACCGTATTTTCCGTGTGATAAGACGCACCTTTTTTCACGAAAATTGCCCCCCAAAATCACCCTGCGTCTTAACACTTGAGAAAAAGTTGTATAAGGGAGTTTAACACCCTTCAAACATTTTACTATTGACATACAAGTACTCAAACTGACGAGAGATAGACTATAAACCTACAATTATCATTCCTATGTAAAAAACTAATTTATTCTTATATTGCACTTCCTTTAATGAAGTACAGTAGCAATTATTTATTTTCCTTTTTTTTTTATCAGCTGATGACTCGCTAACCCCCTTCTACAAGCAAACATGCCAATTAATGATCTCGTAGCAGACGACGCTATGACAGTTGTTTATGCAGTATACAGTATATCTATTTTCTCATATTTTGTTGATATTTTGTAATAAAGCAATATGCAGATAATGACTTTGTTGCCTGAGTTACGAAATAATACAAACAGACGTTTGCTGAATACGACCTTGGAAAAAACTTCTGTTTGTTGATTGCAGTATTACCAATTTGCAGAAAAGTAACTAGACCTTAAATCACAAACAGTAGCAAAATTATTCCACTTAAAAGAATGTCTAGATTTCTTTAATCAATAATCACGTTTTGTGTGAAAATTTCCAGGCTATATGAGGCATTTTGGAAATAGTACTAAAATTTTACCTCTTTTAACAAGATTTTATGCACCTTTGATAACGCTGCTTTCATTTAAACGACACTTGAAACACCAAACACTGACTTAACGTGTAGTTTTGGTGGAAACTACGACTGCTTTAGTGGTTTCTTATATGAATATGTAATAAAATTGGGATAATTGGCATATAGGTAATTAAAATTAACATAAACATTTCATAATTCACCCAAAATAAGAAAAGTAGAGTCGCTGACTAGGGATTGGTGCTAAGAAATTTTTTAAATCCTCATTTTTTTTTCTAAAACTGCCTTGCTAATTTAAGGGTGCGTCTTACCACTTGTAGTGTCTTATGACACGGGAAATTCGGTATATATATATATATATATATATATATATATATATATATAATTTATATATATATATATATATATATATATATATGTGTGTGTGTGTGTGTGTGTGTGTGTGTGAAGATATACATATACATATTTATATAAATATCTACATACATATATATATATATATATATATATATATATATATATATATATATATATATATATGAAGATGTACATACTGTATATATACACACCCATATATGCATATATATATTATATATATTTATATATAAATATCTATAGATATATAACTGATTTTGAGCGAAGCGAAAAATCTATTTTTGGGTGAGATGGCCATGTCGTCCTGATGGAAGTTCCTATAGGGTAGCTTCCTAGGGTATATTACAACTACGGCGATATTCCCAGAGAATTTACCTTAAGGTACCAGAATTCTAACTCCTGGAGCGAGTATCCCTCGTGAAAGGGATATTGCGACATATCAGAGGACGTATTCTAGACACGTCACATGGCAATCTACATCCTGGACAGAGATTTCGTCTCGTAGGAGGTGATTGACGAGATACGAATTCGGGAAAGAAAAAGGAGGAGCCGCTCCCAAGGCTTCTCTATCCCCCGATTCGTATGCGTGCCTGGCGCCAATCCTGGCGCCATCTGTATTCCTTGTAGCGTACACGAGGTGCTACAGATACTGTATGTAGGGAGGGGTCCTACAGCCCTTTCTTAGAAAGGCAAGGGCGGGTCCATCAGGACGACATGGCCATCTCACCCAAAAATAGATTTTTCGCTTCGCTCAAAATCCGTTTTTTGGGCTCAAGCCATGTCATCCTGATGGAAGTGTACCAGAGCATTACTGTATCTGTGGATTCTCAGAACGTGCCGTACTCCCCGGAGGTAATTTTTTCCCGGTCGACTAGACCTAGAGACCTAAGATGTTACCGTTATACATCTTTTCAACTAACTATAAACTATGTTAGAGCTTCCTGCCCCCTACAGGGAAGAGTCCTACTAGACTCTGGAAAAGTCTCGAAGAGTATATATATCTATGTATGAATACCAGGCAAGCTAATATAGTGGTCTCGCCCTATATTAAGTAAAGCATAGTTTGTAAAGGACCACTGCGTCAATATGAAATATCGACCAGTTTTCCGCACAATACTTGTATTGGACAAAGGTTTTATATCCGCATAGGAGGAAAACCAATGCAACATAGCTTGCATAAAGGAACAATTCTATTAGAATTATCCCAGATAAGGTACATAGAATGAATGCTCAATTATACCAATAAATTGACACAGGTGAAGGAGACGCAAGGTTCTCAAGAACCAGATTATTGACAGGCAATAAATAGACAGGTTAACCACAATTATATATATATATATATAAGAAGAGGATAACCCAAAACTTTAAGCATAAGTATGATAGTAAACAGAGCTTGTTTGTCTGAAAGAAAAAACATTAGATGCCACTTTTAAGATACCGAGGTATCAAAGTCATAAAAGCCTGTATTACAAATCAATGACATTAGCGTTAGAAACGCTCGGCACACATGTCTGCACTTATGCTAGGTTCACCTTCGGAAATGGAACAGTCTGGATGGGCAACACAGTGCCCTCACTTAGTTTGTAGTACAGTATGTAACTACACACTCACCCTGGAATTAATCGTCCCAATTAAGACCACTGTTCCTCGCAGAGTTAAACATTAGGGTTAACACCGCGACCCACTGCTACCACAGATCTCTTTTAGTTCCTCTACTTGCTTCGCATAGTGGCGAAAGAACACTCTGGAAGACTTCCAGCCCGTGTATGAACGGAGATGTTCAAAATCCATACAATTAAAGAAATTTAAGAATGAGGCAACTTTCCTCGGATCGTGACCTGCGGGTGTATTGTCAGGATCCGCTCTGCGAATAAAATATGTGATTTTCGCTCTGAGTTGATTCAGAGATAAATTTGAGCCTGATGTTTCTCCCCTGAATAGTTGACCACCCTTGAAGTCTGAAGTTCTATGAAGATAGACCTTTAGGCATTCTACTGGACATAGAGATGCATCTTCTTTCAGAGGGCAGATTCTCCAGGGACCCCACCTGTTGGTGGGTAACTCATTCTTGGCGAGAAACGTAGGATCCGGAAACAGGTTCAGTTCTTCCCCATCCAGGAACTGAACACGACCTGCCTCTCTCGAGAGGCTACAATCTCACTAACCCTGGCCCCGGACGCGAGTGCAAAATAGGAAAATAACTTTTTGTGTCAAATCCTTTAACGCAAACTCTTCATTGCTCAACAGAGAAGCGAAATGAAGAACTTGTCTAAAGACCATGAAATGGGCTTTGGAGGTGCTGAAGGTCTGAGCCTAGCACAGGCTTTCGGGACTTTATTAAAGATCTCGTTACCTCGGTCGACCTGGAAGGCATATAGAATGGGTCTTGTCAAAGCAGACTTACACGCTGAAATCGTGTTCGGTGCCAACCCTTGACCATGGAGGTGGGGAAAAAAGATAAGCAGAAGTCTGTCAAGATCTCCTGCGGAATCTTCGCCTTGACAAAAGGCCACCCATTTTCTCCAAGATGACTCATATTGCCTTCTAGTAGATTTGCACTTATATTCCTCAAGGAAGTCTATACTGGCTTTCGAAATCCCGAAACGCTTTCTCACCGCTAGGGAGAGAAAATCATGAACTGCAGGGTCCGGGTTTTCTGTAATGAAGCGCAGACAGTTGACTTCTGGACTCGCTGGGTCAGAACTGGATCTGGTAGTGGTACAAACTTCAGCTACAGTTCCAATGCCAGGAGGAACCACACGCTGTTCGGCCACTTGTGGGCCACTATTGCCGCTACCCTTTGAAGGATCTCAGTTTGTTGAGGACCCTCAACAGAAGGTTGTGAGGAGGGAACAGATAAATCTTGGACCATCTGTTCCAGTCGAGGGACATCGCGTCCACTGCTTCCGCTAAGGGGTCCTCGTACGGGGCACGTACAGGGGCAACTTCTTGTTGTCTTTCGTCGCAAAGAGGTCTATCTGCAGTTCTGGGACTGATTCAGAATGAAGGAAAATGATCCTGCGTCTAAGGACCATTCCGACTCTATCGGTGTGAACCTGGATAGAGCGTCCACTGTCACATTGCAGACTCCTTGAAGGTGAACTGCCGACAGGTACCACTTCTTCTTTTCCGCCAATCGGAAGACTGCCAACATCACCTGGTTGAGAGGTGGTGACCTCGATCCTTGTCGATTCAAGTATCTCACAACTACCTCGCTGTCTATCACCACTTTATGTGGAACGAATGACGCGGGGAGACTTTCTTTAAGGTAAGGAGCACTGCCCTAGCTTCTAGAAAGTTTTATAAGAAAGGTCTTGAATAGCCTGGACCAAGTCCCCTGGACTTTTTTCCGATGAGAGTGACCTCCCCATCCCTCCTTCGAGGCGTCTGAGTGAATCGTCACCGACGGGGGAGGTGGCTGAAGAAGAACCTGACTTCTTTAGATGTCTGGCTTGGAACCAAGGCCTGAGAAGAGTACTTAGCCGAAGCGGCTGGTCTTCTCAGATCTCTTCACGCGTTTGATGCATAATTTCTCCAAACTCCGATTGCATCCTTTAGCTGTGCTCTTAGCACTGGGTCTGTCACCGAAGCAAACTGGAGAGAGCGCAGTACTCTCTCCTGCTCGTGTCTTGATATCCTTTCGGAATCTTGAAGTCTCTTAACAGAACCCGCTATCTCCTTCCTTTTCTTTGCCGGGGTGGAGAAACGGTGTGACAAAAGGTCCCAGTGGATCTTAGCCACTGGAACTTTTGAGATGGAGAAAGTCGAGACTTTTTCTGTTGATCTTGAAGCCTAGGTACTCTAGGAACTGGATCACTTGACTGGAAGCTTGCAAGCATTCTGTCTCGGATGCTGCCCACACCAACCAGTCGTCCAGGTAGGCTACTACCTGAATTCCTTTTAGGCGAAATTGTTTGAGAGCTACGCTCGCAAGCTTCGTAAAAATCCTTGGGGCTATGTTTAGCCCGAATGGCATGGCTCCGAAGGCGTATAGTCTTCGTTGTAGCCTGAACCCTAGGTAGGGGGAGAGTCGATGGCTAATTGGAATGTGCCAGTAGGCGTCTGACAAGTCTATAGAGACGGAATATGCCCTCTTGGGCAGTAAGGTCCTTATGTGTTGCAGTGTTAGCATTTTGAATTTGCAATTCACTATGAACTTGTTAAGTGGCGACAAGTCCAGAATGACTCTGAGCTTTTCCGAGTCTTTCTTGGGAACACAAAACAGCCTCCCTTAGAAATTGATGGGCTTCACTCTTTTTCTCCAACAGTTCTTGAACGTACTCCTCCATAACGGGGGTGAAGTGTTGGAAAAACCGAAGGTACGGGGGTGGAGTGCTGTACCAGCTCCCGTCCAGTCCATTCTTGAGTAGGCTGTGGGCCCAGGGATCGAAGGTCCACCGATCCCGAAATTTCAGAAGTCTCCCTCCTACCGGTATCACCTCACTTAGACTGCCGTCCTGAGGTCTTGCCTTCCTGACCACGGCCACCCCTGAATCCCCTTCCCCTTAAGGGGCGTCTAGACGAGCCTCTGGCTGCTCCTCTAGGCTTTGCTCAAAAGGAAGTAGACTGCCCTTCGAACGCTGGGGTGAATGCCGGGGACTGTGTCGACACGGCCTGGGGTACCCACTGAAAGGTGGTCGGGGTTTGTGCCACGATCTGGGGCACTGGGGGCAATGGCAATTGCAGTTGCTGTTGCTGTCTAAGAGGCTTGGCTGGCCGAGACGGTAGCCTAGTCCTCATAGTCTTCCTCTTTGGTTGAGGACCCTCATCCGGGGAAGACTTTCTTTTGATAGCCAGGCTCCACTTTTGGAGAAGGTTTCTATTCTCCAAGGCGGCTTTATCAACAACTTCTTTGACCAAGTCGGTAGGGGAAAAGGTCTTTTCCCCAAATGTTGGAGGAGATTAGTTTCTTTAGCTCGTGCCTCACCGTAGCCGAGGTAAACACGAACTCCCTACAAGCTCTCCTTGCCTTGACGAAGCCATAAAGGTCCTTCGTCACTGTGGCCAGATGAGGCTTGGCCACTACCATGAACATTTCATGGACCTTGGGGTCACTTGCCATCGTCTCGAGAGTAGTCTGAAGAGACATTGAGGCAGTCAGTCTTTCTTTTGTATCGAACTCACTTCGCAAAAGAAAGTCAGACAGCTTAGGGAGGTCCTTGCCGAACTGACGTCCGGCAATATCAGCCTCCAACTTTCCCACTGAGAACGTAAGATGGACGTCCTTCCAGTCTTTGTGGTCCATAGGCAGGGCCAGCGACAAGGGTTTAGACTCCTCTAGGGAGGGGCAAGACTTGCCGGCCTCGATTGCTTTTAGTACAGCCAGAAACCCTTTCTGTAAAAGGGGGAAGGCTCTAGTAGGCGAGGACACAAAGGAAGGGAGCTTCCTATTCAATGCAGCTACCTTTGAGTTAGAGAAGCCCCTCTCTTTCATCGAGGATGAAAGTAGAGCTTGAGCCTTAGCATGGTCCATCACTATGACCTCCTTCGGCTCTGTCTCCTCCTTTGAAGCTGGTTCCTTCCTCAGCCGGACATAACAGTCCGGATATGATGCCTTGCTGGGCCAGAATTCCACCCTCCAGGGGAACTGAGCCCAGCTTATCCGAGATGACGATCTTTCCAGTCGTCATCGGCATGTGCTCAGCATACCTCCATGGGTTAGCATCTGAGCACAAGGGAAGGTCTTTCACATTGAGCTTTTTCTGGGTCCCATGTGATTCTGCAAGGCACTGCATTCGCAGTTCCATTGCAGCCGCCTTCTCCTGATTCTCCTTCTGTATTTGTTGGATCATTCCAACAATAGAAGAGAGGGCCTGTCCCAGCTCTACTGGGAGACCGGCCGATGTAGAGGGGCTTGAACTTCATCCTGGGCTTCTGCCAGGAGGTCTTCCTCCTGACACCCGTCCACATCAGACATCCTGTCATTTAGCTGGATGTCTTGCATCGCGACCGCGACTTCAGCATCCACCTGGATCTGAACTTAGGGGATCTCCTCTTGAGGCTGGGGAATCACTGCATCAGCTGATGCCTTAGGGAAAGGATACGCCCTCATCTTCTCACTTGGAAGATACGGGCCAGAAGTGTTCTTTTGGAAGCCCCTTACCCAGGTACAAAGCTTCTTCCTAGCTATTTAAATGTCTCATTAATCAGGTTAGTGCACACAGTACATACCTGAGGGTCCCAATACCGGAGATCATCCTTGGAGACAGCGTATGCTGCGTGTCTCCTACAAAACTCATGTCCGCAGAGGTTCTTGCTGCTGACATTGCAGAAAGCACTTCCCCACTTCGGAGTGTCCTTCTGTAAAGAGAAGAAATTTCCATGAGTATCAAGTGAACTATGTATCACTGGATATGCATAGTATAGCATAACAATTCAGAAAGGAAAGACACACACTTGTGTTTCCCTCACAACCCATTGTTGCAGCCTTCCAGATAATAAAATCAAAAATGGTTTATCTCTTCTAGAGTAACCAATGCAAGGTTTCCAGAGGAAACAGGTGGAGCTCACACCTAAGCAATGATTTTAAAATCCTGGATAATAGACAGGGAAGAACTCAGCTTCCTATCTGAGGGCAACAGCAAAGGGATGTGCAAGAAAACACAATAGTGTTAGAAGATACAGTGCTGTACCAAAACCTTTACTATAGTTTTCTTCTTACTGTATATGCTATACAGAAGAATACTAGTACAGTATAGGGGGATGTGTGCCGGCCTGCCTTTGCCGGCCGGCACACACCACAACTAGCTTTAAAGTATACTACTTAACAGCTATAGGGCGGCAGCACTCTGGTTCAAATGCCTGTGCCGGTCGGCAGCAACTGCCGGCGGGTAACAGCCAGTGTTGGCCGGCAATGGCTGCCGGCCAGCAACTACACAAGGTAGTACCCAGCTGCCGGCCACACTCTTGGTGACCGGCAGACAAGGACTGACATAAGCCGGCCGGCAAAGGTACAAGACAGATGCCAGCCGGCAGCAAAAGAACCAGAGGACTACACCTGCCCGGCTGCCGGCCTCATAGGCCGGCAGCCGGGACAGGTACAGCACTAGAAGAAAAATAGAATGGATGCCGGGATAAGAGTGTACACAACCTCCAAGCCCGGCAACCGAAAGAGTGCATATAAGGAATTGGAGAAACTAATTCAGGCTTCCTTGACCAATGCCGTCCGGCTCTGCCGGCAGGCATGGATGAGGGACCAAGAGAGGTCCGGGCAGCACTCGAAAACATAAGACCCTTGCCGGCCAGCAGCTCTGCCGGCCGGCAATGGGCTGAGTCAATTCCACATCCCAACCTATACTAGGTCCAGAAGTAGAACGACGTACAGTACAGTAAGACCCCTGCCGGCCAGCTCTGCCGGCCGGCAAGGTACAGTACAGTAATGGCTAGGCCATTACGGAGATAGAGGGGGAAGGGACAAGAGGGTCCTGCCAACCTTGCTTTAGTGACAGATCACCCGCAGCCAAGAAACTTATCTTAGCCTAAGGGAGATCTAAGGGGAAAGACCAGCAATACTTGTCAGCTTCCAGAGCACCAAAGCAAGGAAGGCGTTGCTACTC
>NC_090727.1:51246054-51253554 GCF_036898095.1 Palaemon carinicauda
TCGGCATTTGACTGCAACAGATGAGTGTTTCAAAAAGTATGTCTCTGAAGGTGTAGTGAGCATCAAAGGCCAGAATAGGTCAGAGAGACGGGTAAAGCTTTTAAGGGACACGGGAGCGGCGCAATCCATAATTTTGCGTTCGGTATTGCCGGAAGGACTGAGCCAGGGACAGAAGAAATTTGTGTTACTAGGGGGATTCCCGAGAACAGTAACGGCATGCCCCTTGGTAGAGTTAGTGTTAAACTCTAAATGGGTAAAAGGACCCATGAGTCTGGCAATTGTGGATGAATTACCCATAAAGGGAGTGGACGTGATAGTGGCCAACGACTGTGAGATGCGGACTCCAGGTAATTGTCCTCTGGTGCAAGGTAAGTCGGTAAAGACTGAAAAGCCTGTTTTCGTGGTCACGCGTTCGGGAGCCCAAGGTAAGTCCAGGGAGATGGACTGTATGGGGCTCGATAAATTATTTGAGAAAAATGGTTCTGAGGTAAGTGTAACTGGAAATCCCATGTTGTCTTCCGTGAAGGACGAGAATGGTAAATGGGCAATTGATACATTTGCGGCGACTCAGAAAGCGGAGTTTGAGAAGGAGAGGAGTAAGCAAGTCAGTCAGGATAATAGTCGTCCTCATTTAGAATGGAAGGACGGAGTGTTGAAAAGGATAAGTCGAGCAAAACGAGCACCTGCAGATGCATGGGAGGTGAGAGAACAGATTGTGGTACCAGTAAACTACAGACGTAAGTTATTAGAGCTAGCTCATGACAACCTTCTGTCTGGTCATCTAGGTATAAATAAAACTTTTAAAAAACTTTCAGATTTGTTTTTCTGGCCTTCTCTTAGAAGAGACGTAAAGAAGTTTGTGAAGACCTGCAAAGTCTGCCAGACAACGGGGAAGCCGAATCAGAAAATCCCGAAAGCACCACTGCAGCCAATTCCAGCCATTGGAGAACCCTTTGAAGAGGTAATAATTGATATAGTTGGCCCTTTGTCAAGGACCAGCAGTGGAAATCAATATATTTTGACACTGATGGATAGGACCACACGGTATCCTGAGGCAATTCCTTTAAGGAGTATACATGCTGGGAGGGTTCTTAAATCTTTGCTGGGGTTCTTTTCGAAATTTGGTTTACCCAGGGTAATTCAGTCTGATTGTGGGAGTAATTTCAAAAGTAAAGTATTTAAGCAGGGTTTGGAAGAATTAGGCATAAAGCATGTAACTTCTTCGCCTTATCACCCACAGAGCCAAGGACAACTGGAAAGATTTCACCAAACATTGAAATCAATGCTTAGTAAGTATGTGCAGCAGGAACCCAAGAATTGGGACAAAGTAATTCCTTATTTATTATTTGCTTTCAGATCTATCCTGGAGGGTATTTAGCCTTGCATGGTGTATCGGCTCCTCCATGTTGACCAGTTTTTCCGACTTTTTACTATAGTCTATGGGTATCATCAATCACTTTTTTTATTATTCTGTACATATTGTTTTTGTTATAATTCTTGTTAATCTAGTTTTTAAGTATGATGTCTCCTTTTTATTTCTATTAATTCTTATGCTGTCTGGAGACATTGAGCAAAATCCGGGACCAGTACGTCCTAGATTTCGTCAATGTCGTCTTCTGTATTGCAATATTCGTGGTCTTCATGCAAATATCCAAGACCTTACAGTTGCGTCCAGACAGTATGATATTCTTTTGTGCTCAGAAACTTTGGTTTCTAATATGAGGCACTCATCTGAGCTCCTTATAACTGGTTTTAAGAAGCCAATAATGCTGAAACGTGATGCCATTCCTAGGGCCAGGGGAATGGCGGTGTATATTAGGACCGAGTACCCTGCTTCTCATAAGTCCTGCTATCAATGTGGATGTCATTAGATTCAGGTAATAAAAGTTTGTGGCAGGCATAACAACTTTTATTTGTGTTCGATCTACCGGAATCCAGACATGGATGATTCTATCTTCGATTGTCTTCTTACCATTATGGCTAAGATACAAGAAGATGATAGAAAGGCTTCTTTTGTCTTTGTTGGTGATTTTAATGCTCACCATAGGGAGTGGTTAAGTTCTATCTCTCCTACCGATCGCCATGGCTTAAGAGCTTTAGACTTTGCCTCTGAATCAGGCTGTGAGCAAATCATAAATGAAGCTACTCACAGGTCTGGTAATTGCTTGGACCTCGTATACACTGACTCCCCTGGCGTTATAACTAGTAAGGTTGATTCTCCAGTCGGGACTTCTGATCATGCCTTGATTTCATTATTAGTGAAGACTGAGCAGCCTGTCCCTGATATATCATATTCCTGTAAAATTTATATGAAATCCCAAGCAGACTGGAATGGGATTTTGCATGATCTTTTGTGCTTGAATTGGTCACAATTATATAATAGTGTGGATCCTGTTGTCTCTTTGAATGAGAATCTAGTCAACATAATTGATAGGCGTATCCCTTCTCGTGTGCTAAGGTACCGAATGAAGGACAAACCATGGTTCAATGATGATTGTAGACGTGCTTATTTGGAGAAACAGGAGGCCTATCATCTTTGGAAGGGTAACAGATCAGATTTGACCTGGAACAACTATACTCAGCTTCAAGCTTTTGCTCTGAGAGTTTATGCCTCAACTGAAAAGGAGTACAATTTAATCATAAAAGAAACCCTCTCTGGTACAACTCAGGAACATAAATGGTGGTCTACCCTTAAATCTGCACTCTTTGGTGTAGATGCAGCAGTTCCTCCTTTACTTAAACCAGATGGCTCAGTCACTCACTGTCCAAAGGAAAAGGCAACCCTTTTGGCTGATGTTTTTGACAGTAAACAGAGTAATGAAAAACTTGAACTTCCTCATTCCTGTTTTCCTGAGGCTAAACTAACTAGTTTAGCTTTTCGATCTCGTGAGATTAAAGCTCTGTTGATGGACCTTGATGCTTATGGAGGTGTAGAACCAAATGGTATTTTTCCTTTGTTTTTTATAAAGACAGCAGATTTCTTAGCTCCAAAGTTATCTGTTATTTTGCGCAAGTTAGCAAGAAGAGGAGCTTTTACCACTTGTTGGAGAATTGGTAATGTTACTCCTCTATGTAAATGTGTTTGTGGTAGCTCAAGTCCCACTGATTACCGCCCAATTTCCATAACTCCCATATTATCTAAAGTTTTTGAACGTCTTCTGGCAAAACGTCTTAATAGGTTTGCTGAAGGTAATCATCTATTCCCTAGTTTGCAATTTGGTTTTCGTAAAGGCCTTGGAGCATGTGATGCCCTTCTTACAATCTCCAATGCAGTACAGAAATCCCTTGATTGTGGTCAAGAAGTTCGTATGATTGGACTTGATTTTAGTGCTGCCTTTGACCGTGTTAATCATGAGGCCCTTGTTTTCAAACTGAAACAGTTGGGAGTGGGTGGGTCGTTTCTTAGCATTATTATTGATTTTTTAAGTAGTAGATCTCAAAGAGTATTTGTTGATGGGCACCATAGTGAGTATAGGAATGTGATATCTGGTGTTCCACAGGGTAGTGTTCTTGGCCCATTACTTTTCATACTATATACACATGACATGTGGTTTGGCCTAGAAAATAAGCTTGTTGCATATGCAGATGATGCTACTCTCTTTGCATCAATTCCATCCCCTGAATGTAGACCTGGGGTTGGTGAATCCCTTAATAGAGATCTAGCTAAAATTAGTACATGGTGCAAGTTATGGGGTATGAAGTTGAATCCTAACAAAACTCAAAGTATGATTGTTAGTAGGTCAAGGACGGTGGCTCCTCAACATCCGGATCTCAGTATTGATAATGTTTCTTTAAATTTGTATGACTCTTTCAAAATTTTAGGTGTGACTCTCGACAGCAAATTTACTTTTGAGAAACATATAAGGTCTGTGTCCTCTTCAATTGCACAAAAAATTGGCTTATTGAGAAAGTCTTTTAAGATATTCGGTGATCAATCTATTCTGAAGAAGTGTTTTAATTCTTTTATTCTACCTTGTTTTGAGTATTGTTCTCCTGTCTGGTCTTCAGCTGCTGATTCTCATCTTAATTTGTTGGACAGAAACTTACGGTCTATTAAATTTCTTATTCCTGATCTAGATATTAATCTCTGGCACCGTCGTTCAATTAGTTCATTATGCATGTTGCATAAGATTTTTCATAACTCTGACCATCCTTTACATTCAGATCTCCCTGGACAATTCTATCCTGTTCGTAATACTAGGCTGGCAGTTAATTCTAATAGCCAGGCCTTTTCCATCATAAGACTCAATACTACGCAGTACTCTAGAAGTTTTATTCCAGCTGTTACCAAGTTGTGGAATGATCTTCCTAATCGGGTTGTTGAATCAGTAGAACTTCAAAAGTTCAAAGTTGGAGCAAATGCTTTTTTGTTGACCAGGCGGACATGAGTCTTTTTATAGTTTATATATGACATATTTGTTTTTGACGTTGTTAATAGTTTATATATGACATATCTGTTATGACGTTGTTACTTTTTTTTAGAATGATTTAATGTTAATTTGTTCTCTTCAGTTATTTATTTCCTTATTTCCTTTCCTCACTGGGCTATTTTTCCCTATTGGAGCCCCTGGGCTTATAGCCTCTTGCTTTTCCAATTAGGGTTGTAGCTTGGATAGTAATAATAATAATAATAATAATAGTGATGTAATGGGGTTTTCGCCATTTGAACTAACTTTTGGTCATAAAGTAAGGGGACCTTTAGAAGTAGTGAAGGATCACTGGGAGGGAGTAAAACCTCGGGTAAATTTGCTGGACTTTTTAAGGGATTCAAGGGAAAAGTTGATCAATTCTTGGGATTTTGCTTTAAAAACTTTGGAGGTGAGTCAAAAGAAAAATGAAAGAGCGTTATGATATGAAAACCAAATTACGAAATTTTCAGGTTGGCGAAGAGGTGTTGGTGTTGCTTCCAATTCCAGGCAATCCATTTAAAGCCAAATTCTCGGGGCCCTGGAAGATCTTAAAGAAGGTGAATGACCTAAACTATTTTGTTGAAACCCCTGACAGGAGGAAGAAGACTCAAGTATGCCATGTTAATATGCTAAAAGCCTACCAGGGCAGGGAAACCATCCGACCAGTTCTGTCTTTAGCCAAGGTGGAGGAGAAAGAAGAATTTGGGGAAACTTCCAGTATGAGTTTGCTGGGAAATTCTGTAGCTTTGGGAAATCTACCCGGGATGTTGGATCATTTAAGTGCCACCCAATCCAAGGAGGTAATGAACTTGATAACAAAGTTCGCAGTTTTATTTCAGGACGTTCCAGGACTAACCAGTCTACTTATGCATGATGTAGAGGTGGGAGATGCTCGTCCCATTAAACAACATCCATAGAGTGAATCCATCCAAAAGGGACATCATTAAGCAAGAGGTAGAATACATGCTACGTCATGATCTAATTCAAAGGAGTTTCAGCCCGTGGAGTTCTCCAGTAGTGCTAGTCAAAAAGGAAGGGGGAGGACAAAGAATGTGCTTCGACTATCGTAAGGTAAATGCAGTTACTGAGTCTGATTGTTTTCCTCTGCCCAGGGTGGAAGATTGCATAAATGATGTCGGCGCTGCCAAGTACATAAGTAAGTTTGATCTTTTAAAGGGTTATTGGCAAGTTCCATTAACAGAAAGGGCTAAAGAAATATCAGCTTTTGTTACGTCGGAAGGTTTGTATTCATGCAATGTCATGCCTTTTGGTATGAAAAATGCCTCTGCCACTTTTCAGAGGTTGATGAATCAAGTGATTGATAAGTTAGAGGGGGTAGTTGTCTATATAGATGACCTTGTAGTTTACAGTAATAGCTGGGAGTCTCATTTGAAAAACATGGAATGTTTGTTCGAGAGGCTGCGTGCAGCTGGTCTGGTGATTAATTTAAACAAGTGTGACTTTGCAAAAGCCAAAATAATCTATTTAGGTCATGAGGTGGGACATGGCAAAATTCTCCCAAAATCGGTAAATATTCAGTCAATCCTCGATTTTCAGGTACCAGAGAATCGAAGAGGTATTCGCCGATTTTTGGGGATGGTGGGCTATTATAGGCGGTTTGTATTGAACTTTGCAGATATGGCTAATCCACTGACCAACTTGCTTAAGAAAGGTCAGCGTTTCTGCTGGACTGCAGAATGTCAGGATGCTTTTGATAAGTTGAAGTCAACCATGATTAATACACCAATACTTAAAACTCCGAATTTTAAGGAACCCTTTTGCTTGGCTGTGGATGCTAGCGACGTGGGTGTTGGAGCGGTATTATCACAAGGTTGTGATGGTGAAGAGTATCCGGTGGCGTATTTTTCAAAGAAACTGTCTCCAGCTCAGAAAAAATATTCAACGGTTGAAAAGGAGACTTTAGGACTCATTTTATCTTTGGAGCACTTTGAGGTTTACCTAAGTGGTAGCACAGGACCTATTGTGGTAAGAACGGATCATAATCCGCTGGTCTTCTTGAATTTCTTTAAGAATAAGAATAACCAACTCCTTAGGTGGAGCCTTCGTCTCCAGGAGTGGGATCTACTAATTCAGCATATCGCTGGAAGAGAGAATATCATCCATGATGCCCTGTCAAGATAACAGGCTCTCTGTTACAGGTCTTTTATTGTTTGTTTGTAATTTACAGTAAGGAGAAAAGGCCTTTTGTTAATACAAAAACGGGAGTTATTTGTATGTTTATTAAATATTATTTCTTTGTTTTAATGCATTGTTTTTTTTTTTCTTCTCAGGATTGGGGTTTATGATCTTGTAAACCTTCTGTGTTTAAATATGAAGAAGCCATACAGGTGAAAGCGCCGAGGAAAGGTTTTGTACCAAGGAAAGACTTTGGACAGAATCTTGTGTAAACATGGGTACAGCTCTAGATTGGGCTGCACCCCTGTGGGTTTTCAGCATGCGCCAGGGGGATGGTGTCCTGGTAACAAATAACAAACCATCCCTTGGCTGATGTTTATGTCAAGTTTAAGTTAGGTTTAGCATTTGGGTACCTTTATTTTAGGGTATTTTTGTCAATTTGGTGCTGGGAAAATTTCTTTTTGATAATTTTTGATAAAAGTATGTTTAGGTTTAGATAGTTGGTTAGGAAAGGGAGAAGATGGGGTCCGGGAAATGACTGATGACATTTGTTTAATCTTCTTCCTTTGCAGGACTTACAATTTTTGTATTATCTCTAAATTCTATTGAACCTAGTTATTGAGAGCTTTGCTTTGTGCCCCCTGTCAAGTTGTTTGATTGCTTCACTATTTTTATGTAAATTTTTTCTTGCGTAAAAATTTCTTGGTAGGGTGGGGCTGTAACGTAATTCTAGCTTTTGAGTAATAATTGTAACTTATTGCTCTCATATTTTCAAAATTAAAAGTTGCTTTTCTTTAGTGTGCACCAGCCTGCCATCTGTGGGCTGGTAAAGAAGGTATTTAGGTTCAGTTGTTAATTCCTGCCCCTTTTCTGTTTTCCATGTTATGTTAATGATGAGTTGGACTTCCACGTGACTGGAATGGGAGTCAAGGTGGAGGGTAAATAATTTTGATTA
>NC_090727.1:51256054-51291054 GCF_036898095.1 Palaemon carinicauda
CCACCTAGAGAAAGGATCCCCCTATACTGATCGATTTACACTGGCTGTCGATTAAAACAAGAATTAAATTTAAAATATGTACAATAACACATCAAGTTACCAGAATTGCTACACATTGCGCAGCCAACAAATCGTATCGACACGAGAATAGTTACAGATGGCTTCAAACTGTTGGAATCTAGACATGTATACTTTAGGCTCTAGAGCCTATAAATATGCGGCATCAAGACTATATAATAAGCTCCCACGAATGATTCGAATGATTGAAGACATTAAGGCTTTCAGGAGGAAACTGAAGACTTCTTATTTCATGAGTCTTTTGACAGTGACAATTTAACAGTAATTGAACAACATATGATATGAAATGTTAAATACTCTGAACGAACAAGGTAAAACGGCAGTGGAGGTCCTGTAAAAAGTGGGTTTACCCTGCTGTATGGGACCAGAAAAGCAGCCATCAAAGTAAAGATCTGTTTTAACTTCACCGTAATCAATATTTCTCACTTTAGATGGTATACCGATTAAGGAAATCTAATCTAGTCAACAGTAACAATAATCTAACTGAGAAAATTGGGAAAATATAATTCATGACTGACTCTCCACATGTAAATGGAAGGGATGATCGTGTAATAATAATAATAAATAATTACTTTCACGCCATATCTCGAATAGGATTCATATGCTTTAGTAAGACAGTGAATAGGTAATTACTTATAACCTGTTCAATTACCTTCTCTGTTTTGTGCTATTGCCAAAAAATTCTTACAGCTGTTCGTGTTCTTGGTAGATGACCTAAAACAAGTCCGAGAGGAAAATGCATTAGAGTCATCTCTATTACATAAGTGAGAAATCCATAAAAAGTAACATTTGCGATAAATACTTTTGATATCATATTCCTTCAAACTAGGAACTATAGAGCAAATGACAGACCCTTGTCAGTACAAAAAATATTAATCAAACATTACGTATATTAAACATATAAATACAGGCATAAATTATTCTCGGCAAGTCATTGGATTTCAGTATGCTATCCATTATAGGCTGGGTGAACTTATAGAAAATTTATATATATATATATATATATATATATATATATATATATATATATATATATATATATACACACGTATATACACACATATATGCAGCATATAGCCTACAAAATATGCATATGCATATATATATATATATATATATATATATATATATATATATATATAAATATATATTTATATTTACATTTATGTATATATATATATATATATATATATATATATATATATATATATACATATACATACATATATATACATATATATATATATATATATATATATATATATATATATATATATATATATACTGTATATATATATACAATTATATAAACATATACACACACATACTTTGTACCCTGAAGAAGTGTACGTAATACATGAAGCGCTTTGTACCTGGTCTTTTACTTTCCTGTTTCCCGTGGATTTTGTATATATATATATATATATATATATATATATATATACATATATATATATATATATGTATATATATATATATGCATATATATATATATATATATATATATATATATATATATATATATATATATATATATGTATATATATATATATATATATATATATATACACATATATACATGCCTACATATATATGTATATATATATATATATATATATATATATATATATATATATATATATTTATATATATATATATGTGTGTGTGTGTGTGTGTGTGTATGTATATATGCATATACGGACATGTGTATGCTTTTTGTGTTGAATCTGATTAATATTTAGATCTATTAAAAGTCACATACGATGAAATAAACTCAGCCAGAAGCATTTATCATAAATGAATTTCAAATAAATATATATTCACAAAGTTGAATTCTGTATTAGATGCTATTTATGGTTGATATGTACACAAACAAGTATATATTTATCTATCTATCTATCTATCTATCTTTCTATCTATCTATCTATCTATCTCTTTATATATATATATATATATATATATATATATATATATTTATCTATCTATCTATCTATATATATATATATATATATATATATATATATATATATATATATATATATATATATATATATATATATATACTTAAGATTTGCAGATGACATAAAATTCCAATAGGACACAAAAATAATATAATTAAACTAAGATAATGTTCAATTAATATGGAGACAGAAATATAAATCAAGGGTTATGGACGAACCTCTAGAGACTATTAATGAATATACGTACTTAGAGGAGATTTCAAGTGTTTCACCAGGACATGAGACCGAAATTAAAAGGATAACTTCACCCAAAATACCGTCGGAATCCTGTTTGTCAATTGAAAAATTCCTTATTGTTCGTCCCCGTTCTTTTGAGGGCCTGACATATTACATACATAGCGTCATTGCATTCCATGTGGCATCATTCAAGTCTTACTGGTGCCACCCTTCCATCTCAATCTTCCCAGTCGTTTTTTACCTTCAAGAATCCATTCCACAATTCCGTGTACATCCCGATTATATTCAGGCATTCGATACTTGTGGCCCAACTATCTCATCTGGCATCTTTCCATTTGTAAAATCACTTTTTCTACTCCCAAGGCTTCTCTTATGGTGGTATTTCACAGTTATCTCGTCGTTGTTCTAAAGATTAGACGTACGACACGCATTTCAGCAGTCTGAATTTTAGACCTGAGTTTTTCTGTCAGAACCCATGTCTCACAACCATACAGGAACACAGGATTCAGGATTGGGCAAACCTTTAATAGTTCAGAATGGTTACAAAACAAGCAGAAACAATGGGGCTAAGTATAGAATTGAAACAAATGGGGATAATCTCTTTATTTGGCAATGCTGACTGAAATATTGCTGCCACTAATTTATTAGCTTTTTTTTTTAATTGTACCGTAACCATATTAAGCACTAGCTCTCAGTAAGAACTAGTACTCTCAAAGATATTAAGTGGTCAAATAACACCTAATGCTGACAGCAACCACGTTAGTAAGGGATCTGACCAATATCTTGATTATGGTTCTTCTGATAGGAATATTTTATGTAATATTTTCCCAATATAAAAAATTAATCATACGATTTTATAGATATCATTGAATAGTATTGATAAAAGTATAATTTTCAATATTCATATAAAGGAAAAAATTAAAATATATTTATTATAAGAAATAAAATATATCAAATTAATTTTCTTATTCCTGATCTAGACATTAATCTCTGGCACCGTCATTCAGTTACTTATTATGAATGTTGAATAAGATTTTTTATAACTCTGACCATCCTTTTAATTTAAATAATTAAAGACAGTACCATACTGCTCGATTTCAATCTTCCTTCTCATGAGATAATGAAAATGGATAAATTTAGCTCCAAAAGAGAGATCCAATCAGAGAGAAGATCAAATTCTTCGAGTCTCCGGCTTTTGAAAGTAAATGATGGAAGACCATCCTATGCCTCAATATGGCATATCTCCCAAGAATGACTTTTGTTCTAAAATAATTTTAAAGCTCTCACGATACTATAATATTGGTTGAATGATGAAAATTTTATCTAGATCAAAATGAAAAATAATAATTATTCACAAATATCATCATTATAAATAAAATAAATGCAATACTTTAATAGAATTTGCATAATACTTCCTAATTTTTTATCCGCAAAATATGAATTCAATGATACCCTGCAATTTCCTCCTACTCAAACTTACGGACTGCCAACGCAAGAGGCTGTTTTTTACACAAGGTAAGGCAATCTATACAGACAGACAATCCTAGTAATATTATTCTCTAGTTAGACTCTTCTCTTTCATCTGTATCTATCAATTGGAGCAAAGCTGGACTTTTCATGGGCGTTCCCAGTCTTGTTTTGGCAGGAGGTTTGGTCTTTAATATTTACAACAAAAATGGATTAATAGCAATAAAGGGGAACAAAAAAATATTAAAATGGTAATGGAGAAAAAATAAGTAGAACAAATAAGAAATAAACGTTTTATTGTGCAGTGTAAGACAAAGGCCTCATACATGACAATATTTTTATTGAGCTGTGCTCTAGCTTAAATTCTTTCAGCTAAAGGTAAAGATAAAACTACACCATGACAGATAGATGCCTTTCATGTGGATCTTTGATGTTAGGGGGAAGTGAATGGGATGTGAATGCTGTGGAAGAAGTGAGTCTTTATAGATTTAAAAATCAGTTGTAGCCAAGTTAAAATAACCATGACAAATATATCGAAAGAGTATAATTTAAATGTAAGAAGTAGGGCACCTCATAATGAAGTTCAAAGTTTACCTAATGCTAGAGGTATGGCACTTCAAAATAGAGGTCAAAAAGGCTCTAATGCTTGAAATATGGCACTTTAAAAATAGATATCAAAGACCTTCTAATGCTAGAGGTAAAGAGCTACTAAATATAGGTCAAGGAGCTTCTAATACTAGAAGAATAGCACCTCAAAATAAAGGTAAAAGAACCAACAATGCAAGACGCATGGCACTTCAAAAATAGATATCAAAGACCTTCTAATGCTAGAGGCAAAGAGCTACTAAACATAGGTCAAAGAACCTCCAATATTAGAGGTAAGGAACCTCAATATAGAGGTCAAAGAGCCTCTAACACTAGAAGTAAGGAATATCAATATAGAGGTCATAGAGCCTTCAATACTAGAAGTATGGCACCTCAAAATATACGCCAAAAAACCTCTAATGCCAGATGTATGACACTTCAGAAAAAGATGTCAAAGACCCTCTAATGCTATAGGGAAAGAGCTACTAAATAGAGGTAAAAAATCCTTTAATACTTGAGGTGAGAAACCTCAATATAGAGGTCAAAATGCCTCTAATTACTAGAGGTGAGGAGCGTATATATGGAGGGCAAAGTACCTCTAATACTAAAGGTAAGGAATATCAATATAGAGGTCATAGGGCCTCTAACACTGAAAGTATGGCACCTCGAAATAGAGGTCAAAGAACCTCTAATGCCATATGTATGGCACTTCAAAAAATATATGTCAAAGACCCTCTGATGCTATAGGAAAAGAGATACTAAATAGAGGCCAAATAAACTTTTATGCTAGAGCTAAGGAACCTCAATATAGAGGTCAAAAGAGCGTCTAATACTAGAAGTATGGCGCCTCAAAATAAAGGTAAAAAAAAAGCCCTAATGCTAAAAGTATGGCACTTCAAAAGTAGATGTCAAAGACCTTCTAATGCTAGATGTAAAGCGTGACTAAAAAGAAGTCAAAGAACCTCGTATAATAGAGGTATAGAACCTCAATATAGAGATCAAATAGCCTCTGATATTAGATGTATGGCACCTCAGAATAAAGGACAAAGAACCTCTAATGCTACAAGTATGGCAGTTTAAAAGTGGATGTCAAAGGCCATCTAATGCTACATATAAAGAGATACTAAATAGAGGTCAAAGAACCTCTAATACTAGAGGTGAGGAACCTCAATATAGAAGTGAAAGAGCGTATAATACAAGAGGTAAAGAACCTCAATATAGGTATCAAAGAGCCTCTAATACTACAAGTATGGCACCTTAAATCAAAGGTCAAAGAACCTCTAATTCCAAAAGTAAGGCATTTCATGAATAGAAGTCAAAGACCTTCTAATGATATGGCAAAATGTTGATAAAAGCTCTTTATAAATGGCTTCCAACTGAAATGTGTCGAAGACAGTCGCTTTTTAGTCCTCCTGACAATATTGCGTAACAGAATAACTTTTAAAGAAAAAGCAGTATTATTATAAGCCTAATGTAACAATACATAGATATAAACGATATGATTATAATGATTTCTTAGCCTGTTTCTGTTCTATCTTTTTCCCAAAAGTTTTCCTCCATTCAAGGTAACAAATGGTCACTTTTATTTTCGTTAATTGAGACAAATATCCATTATTTTTGCCTTTAATTGAAACCGACTAAAAGAACTAAATTCAGTATCGACTCGGAATTGTTTATGATGAAAACATCCTAATGTTTACTGATGGATATTTCTTTCCGACTGAGACTGCTTGCCTTATGCCATCCGGGTCTTGGTACATTCAGGTCTCGCTTGGAGAAGAGAAATGAGGATGTTTGCACTGATCGAATGATAAAAATATTGGAGTATTCTATGAACAAAGTGTGAGGATAAAAATAATGTATTTACGAAGGAAAGAATTTCATCGTGTTAAATGCTATATCCAAAATTATTTTCCATAGGTTTTGGCAATATTTGGTTATTATAAAATATGGGTTTTGCCCACGAATTTCACTTACTTTTGCTTTGCTTTTGTCTCATTTACGGTCTGCCAACACAAGAACACAGGTTTTACATTAGATAGGGTAATCTAAAACGAACGAATAGCCAATCAATATTCTTTTTCAATCATAGTATAAACTTTATTCATGGTTATTAATTCACTTAACATATCAGTCATGTATGGTTCGCTATAGCTTGTGAAAGAACGTAGGTGTAATGTACATATGAAAAGAAATCTTTAGAAACATAAGTTACCACTACACACATATATAAGATAAGTATTAAACTAACTTGTATTATTTTCTAAATTTGTCTCTCTTCAGCTTCTAAAGAATCCCAATTCTCTGTTGTGGGATCTGCCTCTGGATAACGCAGATAATATCATCATTTTTATTCCTATAAATTTCTTTAAAACCTGAAATGATCAAACTTGTCTTCTTCTTTTGTTGCTGATAAATCTATCAATGACTGGATATATCCTTATTTATATATCACAGGATGTCCGTGGAACGATTAAATCTGGTACATTCTCTGTGCAGTGGAAGAACCAAAAAAGCAGCAATTGTATATTAGTTTACCATAGAGAAAATACGTTCACCGTCCGCGTTTGATATGGGAATGGTGATCAAGGCTCGAACGAACTTAAAAGAAATAGCAACCGTCTCACTCTGATACACCTGAGCCAAAATTAACTAGATATTTCCAGAAAGAAAACTGTCAATATTGTCACTTTAAAGGGAATGCCATTCAGTATCTGTGTCTTGTTGTTCATAATCGAAGATTATACTTGGAAATTTCAAGTATAATACCTCAGTCCTAACAATTTTATAGGGTCAAGAATGGATCACATCCATCAGAATTTGATAGTTGGACGGGAGACGTTTCTTTGATTTTACTCAAATGTGGTTTTCTAATCTGTTTCTCTCTCGCATTAGCTCAAGATATAAATAAAAGTGCTTTCTACTAAAAAGCTATTTTCTTATCTAGAGTAGGCCGTAGGAACAAAAAAGCGACTGTTCTTAAAATATTTCAGTCAAATTACTCATTACTTCTCATATAGTTTATCTATTTCCTTATTTCTTTTCCTCACAGGGATATTTTGCCTTGTTTGAGACCTTGGTCTTATAACATCCTGCTTTTCAAGGTAAGGTTGTAGCTTAGAAAATAATAATAATAATAATAATAATAATAATAATAATAATAATAATAATAACCAATTTCAAATATCAATGTAGTATACAGTAGGAACATTTATAAGGATTAAAAACCTTCACATATAAAAATTATAATCTCGAGTTGTGTTTCCAAAGACCAAATTCAAAATATCGACATTTGTATCCATAAAATACATATGATGGTCAACAAGTGGCCCGAAGACTAGTGGAGTAAAACCTAGACCTATAAAGTCCTTTGGGTTAAAAGTGAAATTTCACTAGGTGTTAAATTAGACAAACAAAAGCACAAATTTTGAATGGAATGAAGCTTATGATATTACGACTTCACTAATGTTTTTAAAAAAAAAAAAGAAAAAAAATTCTAATAGAAACTAAGCCATGCTAAGCCCTGCTTCTCTCGATATATACAAGAAGTCTTTCTATATGTAGGCCTACATATTGTCACCAGCTGTAACAAACCCCTTACGAAACTTAAACCGATAGACGAGTCGAGTGTTAGCTATCATTTCCTAGAGGACTTCAGATAGAGAGGAGAAAGGGGGAAAAGATAAAGATAATGATAGAGATAATAAAAGTAAGGAAAAGTGAAATGATAAAAGATAATAAAAAGGGAAAGTCTGGACAACCTCTGATACCCGGAAAGACAGAGAGAGCTTTTAAGTCAGATGTAATCCTCTTAAGCCTTTTATTCCCCAATGAAATATTTTTTTTTCCGATATCTTTTATTCTTTATTCTTTTCAACTTTACATTATTTCTCCATTCTGGCTTCCTTTCCTCCATTTTGCTTCCCAAACTCTTCACTTTGACGTAGCAAGTAAAGAAATAAGAGGTTCTTTGGTTTACGAGAATCGTACTATGTTTTCAGTTGAAGTTGTTGAATGGAAAATACCCCCCAATTTTTACAACAGAAATATTAGTATTAAAAAAATTTTCTTTAATAAAATACAATTTTAATTAGGTTGTGTGTCCAAAAAATTCTATAGAAAACATCATCATTTGTATCCATAATCAATATTTGGTGTTACAACTACTCCAAAAGGATTAAGAAAAACATTTTGTTTGGGTGGAGTCACGTAGGCCTACACTTATTTGTGGAGTTTGTGATCTCAAGCTCCATATCACTTATATCTCTTTTTCTTAATCTTAATCAGTTGTAAATAACGGAATACATTTCCTCTTTAGAATTCTTAACATCGAAATCATCATAATGTTTTGGTACGTGTATTTCTTTGGGAATAGGATTTTTGGCCTGATGACACCCCAGGCTTCTTGATTAACACTACTGAATTATTTGATAAAAAAAAAATCCTTTGAAATTCCTACGTAAATGTGATATTAAGAGCATCTAAATTCATAATCATTAACGTATGCCAAATACAATTAATCTACGAAATAAATTAATAAACTTTGCATAAAATAATAAAACTTGTTGACATGGAACTCAATTGTAGGAACTCGGGACTTGGGCAAGCAGACGTTGCTACTAGATGTACGGTGTTTTGCAAGACGCCAAAATAGCATAATTTTAAACGCTATTTAAATAAATAAATAGATAAATAAATAAATGAATAATATATATATATATATATATATATATATATATATATATATATATATATATATATATATATATTACGTAAACTGAATAACTATGACCAAAATTTAGAAGTTATCTGATTTAGCGATTTATTCGCCAACATAAAAACTCACCAAATTTCCCACCGACATTAAAGTAATACTACCGATTTGCCTATTATTTTTATATGTTCATAATTCTATTTTCATACTAATTTATTTTCAGAATAGATCGTAGGACGAGTGAGAACGTATTTCTAATATTTAGGAATAGAAAGAAGAAGAAGAAGAAGAAGAAGAAGAAGAAGAAGAAGAAGAAGAAGAAGAAGAAGAAGAAGAAGAAGAATTCTAAAGAGATTTGCCGAGAATAAACGGAAATGAAATATGACGAGAATGCTCTCTCTCTCTCTCTCTCTCTCTCTCTCTCTCTCTCTCTCTCTCTCTCTCTCTCTCTCTCTAAGTTACATCGGCCATTAGACCAAATTTTCCTGTTTTTCTCCGGAGACAATGAAGATTTCTGTCGAACAAACACATATTTTGAATCTCTCTCTCTCTCTCTCTCTCTCTCTCTCTCTCTCTCTCTCTATTACACCGGCCATTAAAATATGATGGAATTTTCCATAATTGCAGTGAAAACGAACGAAGAATTAAGAAATGAGAACCTTGGAAAAGAACATAAAATTCGTCTTCTGTGTAAAATTTCTCCTGTTTTCCTCCGGAGACACTTTGAAGATTCCTGAGAGAGAGAGAGAGAGAGAGAGAGAGAGAGAGAGAGAGAGAGAGAGAGAGAGAGAGAGAGAGAATTCCTTAATATTTCGATGATTTCCATAATTGTTACCACGAATACAAAGGAAATTGATAGGGAAGGCGAACATTAAATTCTGGGAATGAATGAAGATGAAACAAGAACGCTTCCAGAATGTCTTCAGAGAGTTAGATTTGCCTCAGAAACGTTTTAGGAGATAAATGTTACGATTTGCACAGAAAAAAAACTATGAATAAATCTTTCCTTTTGTTATGGTTTTTTAATTCCTTTCAGTATTTCTTAATCTTGTGAACTCTCTCTCTCTCTCTCTCTCTCTCTCTCTCTCTCTCTCTCTCTCTCTCTCTCTCTCTCTTTCCTGAAGACATTTGGACTCCAGTTGAAGCCAAAAGAAGAATTTCTTGGATTCTATTGACTTATCTCTTTTCTCTCTCTCTCTCTCTCTCTCTCTCTCTCTCTCTCTCTCTCTCTCTCTCTCTCTCTCTCTCTCTCCTTCATACCTCAAGACATTTGGACTCCAGTTGAAGCCAAAAGAAGAATTTCTTGGATACTAATAGACTCTCTCTCTCTCTCTCTCTCTCTCTCTCTCTCTCTCCTTCAAACCTGAAGACATTTGGACTCCAGTTGAAGCCAAAAGAGGAATTTCTTGAATACTAATAGACTCTCATTTTTCTTTATTCTTTTCAGCCTTACACTTTCTCCACTCTGTCTTCCTTTCCTCAATTTTGTATTCAGTTAAAGTTGTTGAATGGAAAATACCAACGATGTTTATAGCAGGAATATCATTATTAAGAAACTTCTCTTTTACAAAATACAACAAGTCGGGATATTCCCTACATTTGGCAATGCTGATTGAAATATTGCGGCCACTAATAATGTAGGGTTTTATTTTTAACTGCACCGTAGTCATATCAAGCACTAGCTCTTTTTCAGAGCTAGTACTCTCAAAAATATTAAGTGGTCAAAGAGCACCTAATGCTAACAGCAACCTAGTCAGTAAACATTGTGACCAATATCTTGATTATGGTTCTTGAAATAAGAATATTTTATGTAATAATTTCCACATATAACAAAAAAATCATAAGATTTTATAGATATCTTTGAATATTATTTATAAGGTATTATTTTCAATATTTATTTTTTAAAGGAAATAATGAAAATATATTTATTAAAGCAATGCAAGAGTTCAAATTAATTAACTGGCCATCCTTTGCATTTAAATCTTCAAAGACAGTACCATCCTGCTCGTAATCCTAGGTATGCAGTTATTAGTAATATTCATACAGTCTCCTTCAAAAGGCTTAATACTAAACAGTATTCTAAAAGTTTTATTCCAGCTATGGCATATTGTGGAACGATCTTTTTAATCAGGGAATGTCATCGAATGTTTATATGTTGAACAGGCTGACACAATGGTCTCTCATGGTTTATCTATGAAATTATTTTAATGTTGTTACTGTTCTTAAAATATTTTATTTCAATTATTCATTATTTCTCTTGTATTCTATTATTTTCTATCCTCACTGGGATATTTTTCCTTTCTGCACCCTTTGTGCTTAAAGCATCCTGCTCTCTCCAATTAGGTTTGCGGCGCAGCTAATAATAATAATAATAATAATAATAATAATAATAATAATAATAATAATAATAATAATAATAATAGTAATTATGATAATGATAAAATAATAAAAATAAATATAATAAAATAACAGAATAATAAAACAAAAAATAATAATAAAGAAATAATAAAAACAATAATTATATAATAAAAAAAAACAATAATAATAAAAAAATAAAATAATAACAATAAAATAATAAAATATCAATGATAATATAATAATGAAATGACGATAAATAAATAATAACAATAATAAATAAATAACAACAATAATAAATAACAAATGAAAATAACAATAAATAAAAACAAAATTATATAAATAAAATTAATAAAAAATAAATAATAAAACTAAGTAATAATAAATAATAATATTTAATAATAATAATAATAATAATAATAATAATAATAATAATAATAATAATAATAATAATAATAATAATAATAATAATAATAATAATAACCAATTTCAAATCTCACAGTAGTTTACAGCAAGAATTTATATGGGTTGAAAACCTTCAAAATTAAAATATATATTCTCGAGTTATGATTTCAAAAACACAATTCAAAATATCGACCTTTGTATCCATAAAATATGTATGATGGTCAAAAAAAAAAAAAAAAAAAAAAAGGGAAACACCCTAAACCTATAAAGTCCTTTGTGTAAAAAGTAAACTTTCACTAAGTGTTTAATTAGACAAACAAAACTGTGCAAATGGAAAGGATAATTTTGAATGGAATTTAACCTTACGATATCAGGACTTCACTAATGAAAAAAAAAAAAAAAAAAAAATTGAAATAGAGCTTAAGCCATGCTAATCCCTTCTTCTCTCTTTATATACAAGAGGTCTTTTTATATGTGGACCTACAAATTGTCGCCAACCGTAGCAAACCCTCTACGAATCTTTTGACCGATAGACGAGTGCTAGCTATTATTCCCTCGAGGACTTTGGATAGAGATGATAAAAGTAAGGAAAAAGGAAATGATGAATATAATGAAAAGGGAAAGTCTGGACAACCTGTGAAACCCAGAAAGACAAATCCTCTCAAGCCTTTTATCCCACGGTGAAATATTTTGTTTGCGATATTGTTTTTCTTTATTCTTTTCAGCCTTACACTTTCTCCACTCTGTCTTCCTTTCCTCAATTTTGTATTCAGTTAAAGTTGTTGAATGGGAAATACCAACGATGTTTATAGCAGGAATATCATTATTAAGAAACTTCTCTTTTACAAAATACAACAAATCGGGATATTCCCTACATTTGGCAATGCTGATTGAAATATTGCGGCCACTAATAATGTAGGGTTTTATTTTTAACTGCACCGTAGTCATATTAAGCACTAGCTCTTTTTCAGAGCTAGTACTCTCAAAAATATTAAGTGGTCAAAGAGCACCTAATGCTGACAGCAACCTAGTCAGTAAACATTGTGACCAATATCTTGATTATGGTTCTTGAAATAAGAATATTTTATGTAATATTTTCCACATATAACAAAAAAATCATAAGATTTTATAGATATCTTTGAATATTATTTATAAGGTTTTATTTTCGAACTTTATTTTTTAAAGGAAATTATGAAAATAGATTTATTAGAGCAATGCAAGTGTTCAAATTAATTTTCTTATTCCTGATCTAGATATCAATCTCCGGCACCGTCGTTCAGTTAGTTGTTATGAATGTTGCATAAGATTTTTCATAACTGGCCATCCTTTGCATTTAAATCTTCAAAGACAGAGAGAGAGAGAGAGAGAATCCACAAGATAAAGAAATACAGAGAGGAATTGAAAAACAATAACAAAAGGAAAGATTTATTCATAGTTTTATTTCTGGGCGAATCATACCATTTATCAGCTAAGACGTTTCGGAGGCAGATCTCACCCTCTGAAGACCGTTCCGGAAGTGTTCTTATTTCATCTTCGTTCATTCCCAGAATGTATAAATTTCCTTTTTATTGTGTTAACAATAAAGGAAATAATCGGAAGAATAAAGAATCTCAAATCTCTCTCTCTCTCTCTCTCTCCTCTCTCTCTCTCTCTCTCTCTCTCTCGTAGGAATCTTCAAAGTGTCTCCGGAGGAAAACGGGATAAATTTTACAAAGCAGACGAATTTTATCTTCTTTTCTAAGGTTTTCATTTCCTTATTTTTCGTTCGTTTTCACTCCAATTATGGAAAATTCTATCATATTCTAATGGCCGGTGTAATAGAGAGAGAGAGAGAGAGGAGAGAGAGAGAGAGAGAGAGAGAGAGAGAGAGAGAGAGAGAGAATCCACAAGATAAAGATATACAGAAATGAATTAAAAAAAAAACGCAACAAAAGGAAAGATTTATTCATAGTTTTCTTTCTGTGCGAATCGTAACATATATCAGCTAAGACGCTTCTGAGGCTAATCTCACCCTCTGAAGACCGTTCTGGAAGCATTCTTATTTCATCTTCGTTCATTCCCAGAATGTAATGTTCGCCTTCCGTAAGAATTTCCTTTGTATTCGTGTTAACAATTATGGAAATATTCGGAAGAATAAGGATTCTCAAATATCTCTCTCTCTCTCTCTCTCTCTCTCTCTCTCTCTCTCTCTCTCTCTCTCTCTCTCTCGTAGGAATCTTCAAAGTGTTTCCGGAGGAAAATAGGAAAAATTTTACGCTGAAGACGATTTTCTTCTTTTCCGAGGATTTCATACCTTAATTCTTCTATCGTTTTCACTCCAATTATGGAAAACTCTATCATATTCTAATGGACGGTGTAATAGAGAGAGAGAGAGAGAGAGAGAGAGAGAGGAGAGAGAGAGAGAGAGAGAGCATTCTTTTCATATTTCATTTCCGTTTATTCACAGACAGTAACGTTCATCCATCTCTTCTGTGAATAAACGGAAATGAAATATGAAAAGAATGCTCTCTCTCTCTCTCTCTCTCTCTCTCCTCTCTCTCTCTCTCTCTCTCTCTCTCTCTCTCTCTCTCTCTCTCTCCTCAACTCGCTTTTTTTTTGAAATGCTGAATTCAGGAAAGGTTTCGGTAGTCATACATATATATATATATATATATATATATATATATATATATATATATGTATATATATATATATATATATATATATATATATATACATACTGTATATGTATATGTACATGTATATATATATATATATATATATATATATATATATATATATAATGTGTGTATATGGTATATATATATATATATATATATATATATATATATATTATATATATAATATATATATATATATATATATATATACTGTATATGTATATGTACATGTATATATATATATATATATATATATATATATATATATATATATATGTATATATATATATATATATATATATATATATATATATATATATATATATATATGTGTGTGTGTGTGTGCGTGTGTGTGTATATATATATATATATATATATGTATATATATATATATATATATATATATATATATATATATATATATACATATGTGTGTGTGTATATATATATATATATATATATATATATATATATATATATATATATATATATATATATATAAAATGTGTGTATATGGTATGTATATATGTGTGTGTATGGGTATGTCAGTGTGCACACAAAACTTGTTACACTTTATCGTAGCCGTTATGAATATGTTATGTAAATATTCATTCTTTTTTGTTTACATAATTTTCAACGCCGTAATAAATCATATCCAAAGTATTATAGCAGTATTTCATTAAGAATCTGTTGAATAATCTTTTTATTAAAAACGAGGCCTAATTTGCATAAGATGTCCGAGTAACTAGGAAAAAAATAGTATCCGATATAGGCGGAAATGTTTTTACTATTTCTTACTATTTGATAGAAGATTACTTAGTTTTATTACCTCGTCCCCACCGGTTATGGGTTATTGTTTTTGGTAGAATTCTTTGTGTTTTTTTCTAACTCTGGAAAAACTACTTGTCCGATTTACTTGATTTTTTTTTTGGGGGGGGGTGCACTATGACACACCGTGGACCCGATTAATATTTGGTCCGCATAGAGTCAAGATCAAAGTCACGGTGACTCGAAAGATCTTTGTAGACTTTTGACTGAAGCTCCGTTAAATATTACCCGATTATTTGAAACCTAGACCAAAATCTGAATTTTTCGGCGCCGAAAATGTAATTCTTTATATGAAAATAGTGAAAAAGCATACCTTTGAAGATTGGTAAGGTCAAAGTTCAAGGGTTTCAAATTTTCAATGTCACCGAATTTAGAGGACCAAAAGTCTTGAACGATTAGATATATAATTGGTTAATATGACAGACAGAAAACCACCTTTGAGCTTTAAAGTAACACTATGACCTTCGACCTTCTGTAACCTTGTAAGGTCAAATTCAACATCACCCGATTTCAGCAAGTTCAGACTCACATTCGTTTACTATCATTGAAGGATATTTCAACTCTTCAAAAACATTTAGAGCAATTGTTGCGTTTTCGAGAAGGGTTAAGTGCGAGGGACGGGATTTGCCGTGTCTTGTTGTCTTTGGCCTTGAGTCAAATGGTAAGCGGTACGATTATTCAAGCGTTTTTCTGTTCTCTTATTTAGAATTCCTTAGTTGTATTTATATAGGAATTCTTAGAAAATGTGAACTAATTATGAAGCAGGATACAAATGTGGATTTTAATTTATATTTCAGTTGTCAATTTATCCGTTTTATAGGTCTTTACAATTTTGCGTCGTTTCTCTCTATGTACATTTTTTATCATTTGAAATTTCTTTTCCACATACATAGGGAATCCCTGAAGTAATTCAAATGGGCTTCATGAAGTTGTTGATTTTTTATGAAGTGTCTTGCATTTCCGAGCAAGTTTGATTTACCATGAAAGACAACTGGGTAAGTAAACAAATCAATAATTAATTCCTTACAACTGAGAGATGCTTGAATTCTAGTTCCCTTTTATTTTTGTTGTAAGGTTTCAGGAGATAAGCTTGTTAAGGACTATCACAAAAATACATTTACTTGTTAGAAACAAACACGTTTTTGATTGGTCATTTATAGAGATTTTAGAACTCGCAATACAATCCTTACAATTTCCGTATTAAAGTAATAGCTATACTCTCTCTCTCTCTCTCTCCTCTCTCTCTCTCCTCTCTCTCTCTCTCTCTTAGATTTTAAAACTCCCAATGCAATCCTTTCCATTTTCCGTATTGAAGTAATGGTATTATTTCTCTCTCTCTCTCTCTCTCTCTCTCTCCTCCTCTCTCTCTCTCTCCTCTCTCTCTCTCTCTCTTAGATTTTAAAACTCCCAATGCAATCCTTTACATTTTCCGTATTGAAGTAATGGTATTATTCTCTCTCTCTCTCTCTCTCTCCTCTCTCTCTCCTCTCTCTCCTCTCTCTCCTCTCTCTCTCTCTCTCCTCTCTTAGATATTAGAATTCCCAATACTATCCTTTACATTTTCCGTATTACAGTAATGGTATTATCTCTCTCTCTCTCTCTCTCTCTCTCCTCTCTCTCTCTCTCTCTCTCTGCTGGAAAGATTTCCCTGGAACCCCACTCATCTCTCTTAACCATTTCCTATGATATTTTCTCCCCATAAAAAGGATAAGAAAGGCTGGGGTGGTTATGAGGACTTATCAGACGACCAACCATTGGGTGCTATTGCAAGTTCATCTAGCCGCTACAGGGGTGGCCAACCTATTGCGCATGCGCCAACAGTGGCGCATTACACGATTACAAGTGGCGCACTATACCCCAGAGATAATAAAAGAAAAAAACATGCCGGCTTATAAATAAAAAAAAAAAAATTCTAATAATAATACTGATTTCTAGAAAAGAAATACAAAAAGAATTTAAGGGGACAGTGCTATGTTCTGCATTTCTTTTTTCAATTATTCAAAATACACCCTTTCTATATATTTTTTAAAGTTTGGACATATAAAACACCTTCGTCATATACAAGATTCAAATCATTTGATAAAAATGTTTTGATTTATTAGCAAAAATCCCGATTAAAAAAAGAAATTTTAAATTTTTCTCCACTAATATTACTCCAATTGTATTGAAAATCATACCATCAAAACTTTGTCATAAACCGAATAATATATATATATATATATATATATATATATATATATATATATATATATATATATATATATATATATATATATATATATATATATATATATATATATATATATATATATATATATATATATATAATGAGTATATGTATAACCGCCAAATATGTCCAAATCACCATAATTAGAGGATTTAAAGGGGGTCAAAGTTTGTGTGGCGCATGTGAATTAGAAGTGAAAAAAATTGGTGCATGGGAAACAAAAGGTTGGCCACCCCTGTAGTAGGACATCTGCATCTGTATTCTTTAAAAACAGTTGAAGTGGTATTTATCATCAATCCCTGATTCACTGCGATTTTACGAAAGGTATATAGACATCCTTATCTATTTAGTTCATTTATTTGTTTGTGAGCAACTTTCACAAAAACTACAGTACCGATTTTGACCAAAATTGGTATTCATAATGGGTGTGACCCAAAATGAATCTGTAACAGTTTGGATAAAGTGCATCAAAGTACAAGTGTCCATTGGTACTTTAAAAGTAATCGCAATGTTAAGTAATTGGCAAATATTGTTATCGCTTATTTTTTGATTGTGAGCAACATTACGCAAAAAATACAGACTTGTGGGATAAGACCCAAGGACCAATCCATTAGATTTTGAAAAAAAAAATACATCGAAGTACAAGTACGCAATAGAGTTAAGAGCAAAAGAATACTGCTTTGCGTGACGAAGGAATGCTCTCTACTGAGTGGCCCTCTAGTTCTTGATAGGCACTCAGTAGAAAGCATGGCTTCGCCAAGTCGAGCAGTCTTTATTTGATCTTAATTCTTCTGCGTAGTTTTTTCTTCGATATATTTTCTTCAAAACCTACAGGATTTGTCCTTGGGTCAGACTCCACATGTTAGATTCATGGATGTAAATCGAATAATGATGTGAATACCCTAGCATATAAAAAGGTTCGCTTTCTGTCTTATGAAAATTACATTCATCGGTTCATCACTTTAATCTTTCGTTCAACATTTGTATACTCATTCCTTTTTAGGAAACTTTCCTCCAAATCAGGAAATTGATACAAATTTAAGGAGATTACCCTATAATTTAATAAAGAAAATTAAATATATTAAGACCAATAACACAGTAATCTCTTTATACCAACTGACGTGACCCTTTCTCTCGACATTTTGTGAATGCGTGAGCTGCCTTTCAAGTTAACAATGAACCATGAAAATCATTTTCACCAACAACTTCCTTCCCAATTATCTCATATCTCAGAAAATGAAAGAAGCAGATAACGTGTAAGCTTCGCTTTCAAATAAACTATCTCGTTCTACATTTACGATAATTTGTAGTATGAATCATATTAGAAATATCAATTCATGAAATTGCAAGTGTGTACTGAGATACAGAAAGCGGAGAAAAATTAGGAAGATTTGGTTGATTACTTTGCAATTAATTTGCAGTAAAAAATGACAAAAGCTATCCTAAATCAATCATTTATTCTAAAAGTAAACAAGCTTGTGTAAAAATTTCAACTACAAAGCTAAGGTCCTTATATTTACATGCTAGAATATCAAAGGAATTGCAATTAGACGCTACCGAAGTTTCAAAAACTTTTTTAAAGAAAAAGGGTAAGAATAAGGTTTTGAAAGTTTGGATTAGAGAGAGAGAGAGAGAGAGAGAGAGAGAGAGAGAGAGAGAGAGAGAGAGAGAGAGAGAGAGAGAGAGAGACCAGGATAATAATGCAATGATTCTAAGTAGCTTTTCTTGAATTCCTAACATATACTTCTCTCTCTCTCAAAGCTGCGAAAACTTATCCATAATATACCTCTCACAGGTATTTACCATTACAAAATATATATGAATAAATTCTTTTCTCTGCAATTGAGTTTTAGTCACCTACCTGTTAACTATATCCTGAGACGATGAGACATGTTATAGACCTAAGATATTGTTTATACGAGAACATTTTACACCGCTATTTATGCTAATATGTTCACTGAACCATAATAAACCTCAGCTTCTAAAACCATGCCATTCATTTTATTAATACAACAATAAATAACAAGATTGATAAAACTCTTCATAAGGTAATGTAATCAACACATTAAAATGAGTGTGTAGAAAGAAAAAGTATTACATTCTCTTATGTCTGTTCTTGTTAGCATAAAGCCTTATTTAACAAAAGAGAAAAGTGGTGTGACCCCAGCCTTTTTTCTTTAAACTAATCCTTTTCTAATTGGAATTCCATTAAAATAGTCACTACTTAAGGACAGACACACAAAATATTCTGGTCAAAAACACAAAAGCCTTTACCTGACGATTTGCCAGACTGGGGTTCGAGTCTCGCTGAAGCTCGATAGTTTCTTGCAGAGTCTGTAACCTCACCATCCTTGTGAGCTAAGGAGTTGGGGGTTTTGGGGGAGCCTATAGATATACTTTTTGTGTCATCACCAGCCAATGCTTGGCCTCTCCCTGGTCCTAACTTGATGAAGAGGGGGGTTGGGTGGTGATCATATGTATATATTGGTCAATATCTTGAGCAAGGTCAGTCTCTTGCCTCCACCATTCATGAGCGACCTTTAAACAAAAAATTTACTTCGTTTCTTGTTCCTCCTCGTTACCCTTGTCTGTCTGGATGACCTTAATGGTTCCCCGACTGAGCCCGTTATCCTCCGTTCCTTCCCCATCCAATTATCCGTCATTATTTTCCTCTCACGAAGTTTTCCCAGAAAAGATGTCGTCAATTTTATCGAGATTTTCCCTGTGTTTTCTCTTACCCATCTCATTGGCATCTCTCTTCAACCAGTGCCCTGGTGTAGCCATCTTTACAATATATTTTCTCTTTTAATATAAAATTCCTTTCTGCGATAATCATAAAGATAACTGTTCATATATTACTACATAAGTATAGCAAACTGCAAATATATTATGCAATCTTAAGCCTCCCACCCATCCTATCTAAACAAAAAAGAAGGCCTATCTAGCCGGTAAATTCAAATTCCTCTCCAAAGTCAACATTATTTACACCTTTTTCGTAAATTTATAGCTAAACTACCCCAAAGTGGATGAAAAAAAAATTCTAAAAGGTGCTATAATTTTATTATAACTTCTTGGTCTTTTCGATTGAATATCAATTAGATTAAAAGAAAAATGGCCTAAAACCAGAAAAACTTCATGCCACACTTTCCACGTTATTGGTGGGAAATTACGCAAATGAATTCAATAAACGAAATAGACGGATATCTTTAAATCAACAGCATGAGCTTCAAATAAATGGCATAATCATTCCAGCAAAATACTTCATATATCTATAAATTTTATTAGCATAAACCCCGTTGAAGGATCTTGTCTGCCGCTCCAATATCTCCTGTGTTTGATAATCACTCTAAGGAAATAACCAACTGTTTAAATCGGAATTCACAGGTTGTTTAAGCTTCAAGGCTGAGATGAAAAATATTCAAAGGAGTCTTGAGAATAGGAAATAGATAGGATACAACTTTTGTTCATGTAATTTATCTATATATATATATATATATATATATATATATATATATATATACAGAGAGAGAGAGAGAGAGAGAGAGATAGAGAGAAAGAGAGAGAGAGAGAGAGAGAGAGAGAGAGAGAGAGAGAGAGAGAGAGAGAGAGAGAGAGAGAGAGAGAGAGAGAGAATATCGGGTACCATTACGCAGGGGACAGCTCATCATTCAACAAAAGATAACCATAAAAGAAGAACATTATTCCTGTCTTTAACATCATAAAACTTCACCTGATGGAAAAGAATAAAATCTTTTGTAGTTACAAATATCTTTTCGATAATCCAATTTGTACCAGTATTGACAGAGGTAATGAGCCCACCTATTTCTATTATCATACTAAAAATGGAATACCTATATTTTTCTAAACGAAAGAAGTACAAAAAATATTATGTAGATATAACAAGGCACAAGCTGTCGAGTCACAAGACACAGTTCATTGAATTTTCGTGCAACTAAAATACGTAAAAACACAATATTGATTACTTTTGAATATCATCGCTCATTTAAAGGCTTAAAGACGCCTCACGAGTGGCAGAGGTAAGGGACACTGACAATGTCATAGCAGGACAACACCCCCAGAGAGTCTAAGATTTGATCAGCACCCAAGCCACCTCTCCACCCAAGCAAGGTCCAGGGAGCACCAGCCAATGGCTACTGATGACTCAGCAGGCAGACCTAAAGGCTCCCCTAAACCCATCCTCCTTAGCTCATAAGAATGGTGAGGTTGCATACAAAACATAATATCATAAAAAGGAATCATAATAAAGAATCAATAACTTATCAAAAACATAAGAGAATTATGAATACCAACAAATGCAGAAATAAAGGTAATAAGGAACAAGGAAAGGTCTAACAGATCTCACAAAACGAATCAAGGCTGAGGATATTACTTCACATGAAAGATCAAAATAAGGTCTCCTTCCCAGAAGCATAATATTGGATTCGAATCTGTCATTCTTGTGAGGTGTCTGGGTGGAAAGACGCTCAAATTTCAAACTTTAGACCTCAAGGGATTTTCTCTGAACAGTTTAGAGGCGGTAATTATATTTTTTTTCTTCATTTCATGTTCGTTTTGGTCACATATTTTAGTAAAATTCCAATGCATTATAATCACTTTAGTTGTGTCTGGCTATGTACAACGTATGTATGAATATGTAAGATAATGAATAACTTTTGACTGCTTTTTAAATTTCAGAAACCAATTTCAATTTAAGAATGCCAATTTCCAAAGCAAATATTAATGAATTTCTAGATAAAAAGGATCATGTGCGTATGGATATACAAGGTATTATAACCTATCACAATATGCAACGAGAGATCAATTTGTTCCTCAAGATAATATTGCAATTAACCACTAAAGGACAAAAATAATGCCTTCAGAAAATGACACGATTACAGATTCCAGCCTTGGTCAGAACTCCCAATTCTATTCCCGCCATTGCTTATTGACTGACATCCCTTTTCCCTATTACTGGAAGCGTGACGCGACTGAGGTCTGGAACTTGGCAGTTCTTTTTTTTTTCAATACCCATTCCCCCACCAAAATGCTGAAGCGAAGTCTACTCAAAGCCATAATTCTTTAGCCCTTATAATCGATTTGACCTAATATTTATATAAATCATGAACAAATTACATGGTCAGTTGACAGCCTAATTCAAGTTGATAAAACGCTGGCCTAAGCCATGTGACAGTCCAGGTTTTTTGGAAAATAAACGAGCTCCATAATATCTTTTTTTATATAAAAATAATTAGAACAAGTACTGAGCATGTCATACGTCTGCTTTCAAAAATAAATAGTGAGTTTTATCATTATTTATAAGCAGTCTTTTTTTCCAAAAAAAATTTTGTCAAGAAAATTTATCAAGGCGTTAGTTTTTGTTTTGTTTTATCAAATGGAGTAATTATAAAAAATGGCTGTTACTTAACATGAGCAATGTCATACATAGAAAAATGAGGGGCTCAAACACTAACTGAATTCATTAGCGAGTCAAAGGATTGATTTTTTATTGAAAAGGAGAACACCTAAATATTAAATCGTATTCATGAATAGGAAAGATATCCAAAATCAGGCGCTGAATCTACAAACTTCAAATTATGATGCAATACGAAGAGTTTCTGAAGTTGCATTTCGTAATATATTGAAATATTATAATAAAGTTGTACTCACTTCATTATTCAGTCTTATTGTTGTTATAAGATGTTATAAGAAAAAGTCCAGAAATTCAACTCAATTAAAACGATAAATTTCTAATTTAACTCTTTCTTCGCGAAGATAGTGACATAGCAATCTCTGTAGTTATAGAAAGGAAAAATCTTTTAGATTGTTTGCATCTAAAAACAATATTTGAGATGCAAACATGGATACTACAAGGAAGAATAATCATTATGAAAAAAAGGTGAACGAAATGGAAGAATTCGTAAATTTCAACGGCCCCAAAATCTAAAAACTTTTCGATTATTAATCCAATGAATCAAGAACCAATTCTTTTGAGACAAAAATTTAGGCATTTGGTTATATTGTAAGATTTATCCTTGTTATTAATTATTGTCCCAAAGCTTTTTCTATTTAAAGTTTATACCGATCATTAGTTTACCATTCTTCTCATTACCCATCCCTATAAACAATTACTTACATAGTTGTTACCAAATATATATATATATATATATATATATATATATATATATATATATATATTATATATATATATATATATATACATATATATATATATATATATATATATATATATATATATATATATATATATATATATATATATATATGTACACACACATTAATAAGGAATAGAATGCTGAAAATTTGGCCTTTGTAATCTAACGCCATTTCATTAATGCAATATCATGGCAATTCTACTCGACTTGCATCATCCGATAGGTTCCCCAAACTTTTCAAAAATAATTCCAAAACCGCCAGAGAACAAATTGTCCGGATCAATTTCATATATAAAAAGTCACTCAATATGCTAAAAAAGATTCATCATGATCACTTCTTGAATAAATAACACCCAAATTAGGTTGAAATGAATATAGGTTATTTGTAAAAATTACGAACTGCCTTGAACAGTAAGATATCAAATATTTCCACTTTACAAGTTTCCATAATATATTCTCAAGTGGATGAATCTGCGTAATTAAATAGGTTATCAAATAAATAATGTATCTATAAGCATTAGACTCATTATTTCATTACTGTATAAAAGTCAATATGTTGAAAGCAAGAGTTCGAGAACCTCGTTCACTTTCTCCTTCTTTCCAGTTAACAAATTTTTTTGAAACTTTACATAAGTTTGACCTAAACTTCGACCAAGAGAAAGGAAATGTGATGGATCGTTTTTATTGAAGACTTGAAGTTCGAAGTGAAAAACAAAGGCACGATCTGGAGGTTTAAAGGCCGCTCATGAATGGAAGAGAGAACGGGCCACTAGTGACATTGCGCTATCAAGCAGGACAAAATACCATAAATTTCAACACAAACACAAAGGAAATGTAAATTAATATACAAATGAGACAAAAAAGACCAACAAAGTAAAGATGATGAAATCCATAATAAAGAAGAAAAATCAAAAGGAATGAGTCAGAAAAAACGATAACAAATGTAAAACCTTTGACAATAATTAACGAAATTTAAAAGATATCAAACAATAGAACAAACATTTACAGTACTGTTTTAATCCTGTTCTCTCAAAAATCCGAGAAAAAAATCATCTAACACTTCTATTTAGTAAAAACTAATATCAGAACAAACCAAGTGCGTCTTTTATGTATGTATGAGTGTATAAAAAAAAATCGGGAATACAAAGATAACATGACCTGTGCCAAGTACTGTCGTACATTAAATATTTGCATCTTTGAGATATATATATATATATTTATATATATATATATATATATATATATATATATATACATATATATATATATATATATATATATATATATATATATATATATATATATATACGTATATATATATATATATATATATATATATATATATATAAATAAATAAATATATATATATATATATATATATATATATATATATATATATATATATATATGATATTGTCTGCGTTAGATTCTTGTAAAAAAAAAATCATCGACTCATCAGAAATAACAATTCAACGTGGTTAACAAGAATATATTGGAATTTACAGCTAATTTTTATCACTGAAGTGTCTCCATACATGTGGTTTACTAACAACTGAATAACAGCACAAGACACCGTTAACGAGATCATATGCAAACGTGTATTTTAATTCTTCAATATTCTGAAGATAAATATTTTTTAAATAACTACAGCAAAGAAAACACTACTAACTAAAGCACACTCAATGAATACCAACAGTCTCAAGAGATAAACAATTAGATTTCTTTTGAAACACGAAGAATGATATCTCCAAAAGTAAAGCTATTCAAAGTTCAATTGAAGGGCAACGACAACAAGAGACATAATATATATGCACTCCTACCCTAGCAAGAGAGAGAGAGAGAGAGAGAGAGAGAGAGAGAGAGAGAGAGAGAGAGAGAGAGAGAGGAGAGAGAGAGAGCATTGGTAATTTCAAACTCATGGCAAAGAAAAAGCTTAGGGAACTTGAATATGATTTTTTCTTGCAACATATAATTCGACAAACCAGTTGAGTGCAAATTACCGTGTCTTGGCCCTCCCATTTTGAACGGGCAATAAACACATCTTTTTCGCTTCTTTTTTTATATCTTTTAATAAAGTGCTGTGGGTTTTAGCTTATTTGTCTTTTCTTCACCCTAATTGACCCTCTCAACTTTTGAAAAACAACCAAGTACTTAATTTCCATCTGAGGTTAGCATTAGCATACTGGATTTAAGGACGAGTATTTTCGATCCTTATAAATTAGTACTAAAATCGAACACTGGTGTCTCAGATTGATGGAATAGCGCGCAGAGAGAGAGAGAGAGAGAGAGAGAGAGAGAGAGAGAGAGAGAGAGAGAGAGAGAGAGAGAGAGAGAAACTTATTCGCTAGGAAAGTCTTCCTTCAGAGCAATTTATGTTTTATTTAATATTCTTTAGACTTTATTTTACGCTAAAGTGAACGAAAACATTAGTTTTCTACCACACATTAAAAAGAAAATCACGAAATTAGCCCACTATTATTCGAATAACCATTTTTGGTAATTGGCGTACTGACTGCGCATTAATGATGATATAATTAAATTTCCATTTCATATTAATAAAGACAATGGTAAAGATAGGACACTCCAAGGCCAATGTAATAACGCATGAGGTCATTTACATCGAAGGCCCAAAATTTTCAAGTTACATTCCTTAAAGAATCATAATTTTTTATCAGCTTCCAAATCCTTGGCAGAAATAGAGAAAAACAAAAGATGGAGCCCTAGAGAAAACCTTATTGACGAAACAGTTAAAAACTAAATTCATGTCATACGAACTTAGATTGCATGGAAGATGGATGTTCTCTGAGCATACAAAGTGAACGATTTTTTATATTTCAAAGTTTTTATTTTTGGAAAAAATGGTGGTTTATTGTCTCAAAAATGCAGTATAACTGCAATATCCTAAAAAAAAGATTAATTAAAAAGGAAAACAACTTATTCACCTTTGAAATTTAAGTTGTACTTAAAAATATAGTAATAAAGTAGATAACATCACAGGAAAAGTATCCAGGTAGTTTAAACTAATTACGTATCATAACTCATTACACACTTCTTATATAGAAAAAGCATCATTAAACAGTATTTACATCAAGATAAAGCATCATTAATCAGTACTTATATCAAGATAAAGCCCATTAAGTAGTAATTACAGTATATCAAGATAAGCCCCATTAACCAGTACTTATATCAATAGAAAGGCCATTTAAGTAGTAGTTATATCAAGATAAAGCCTTATAAAAAAGCACTTATCTCAAGATAAATAAACAATAAGCAGTTCTTAAATCAAGATAAGGCGGAATTAAACAAAAATTATATCAAAATAAAGCATCATAAAGCAGTACTTACAGATAAAGTCCCATTAAGCAGTACTTATATCAATATAAATAATTAAACAGTACTTATATCAAGATAAAACATCATTAAGCAGCACTTATATCAAGATAAAGCCCCATTAAGTAGTACTTATATCAAAATAAACATCAGTTAAGCAGTACTTATATCAAAATAAAGTCCAATTAAGCAGTGCTTATATCAAGATATTATTATTATTATTATCATTAAATACTTTACTTTACTTGTTTTGGGTTTAAATCCAACTCTCCATTGAAGTCGAGTGAACTACTTCTCGGGCGGGTCCATATTAATCATCTAACGAAACATTTTCATTATAACTTATACAATTCTTTGATTGTAGCATCTTCCAAATCATATGATCTTGTGAAAAGTAATGTCTTTAGTTTCTTCTTAAATTCAATTGCTCCCTTTAGGTCCTTCATTTCAGTTGGCAGTTTATTATAGTGTCTAGGCGCACAGTAGCTAAAAGCCCTTTCACCAAATTTACTATTTGTTCTTGGTTCAGATAGCCTATGTTTGTCACTCATGTGTCTTGTGTTAACATTTGTTCCTAGTTCTAGTTTATTCAGGCATTCTTTTAGATATTTTGGTTCATTTTGGTTCAGTATCTTAAACGTTAGTAAGAGTAGCTTGTATTCAATTCTCGCTTTTACCGGTAGCCAGTGTAACTTAATTAGTGCAGGGGTAATTCTTTCCCTATTGTGTAGTCCTTTTATTAATCTGGCGGCTCTGTTTTGTACTCTCTGAATTTTCTTCAGCTGATAATTTGGTAAGCCATAGAACAGTGAGTTGCAGTAATCAATTCTTGAAAATATGTGGTGATAAATGAGTATGGCCATAGATTTTTCATCTAAGTATTTACTAATAAATGCTATGTTTCTAATATGATAGTTACAATTTCTTACCATGTTATTTATATGTTCGTTCATTGTCAGTCTATCATCCATGATTACTCCAAGATTCCTGACAGATTTCTTTAGGTCAATGATCGATTGACCAATTTCAATTCTTTGGAAGCATTCGATTCTTTTTATATCTTTTTCATTTCCAAAAATAATACATTCACTTTTGTCTTCATTGAGCTTGAGCTTTTTTGTTAACATCCAAGCCTTAATGTCATTCATTATTTCATGTATCTTTCTTTTAGCTTCATCAACTGATTCTATTGGGAAATAGAATTGTGTATCATCAGCGTATATTTTAAACTTCAAGTATATTTGCCAGTTCAATCGTGTAAATTTCAAACAGGAGAGGACCTAGTACACTGCCTTGAGGCACCCCTTTGGTTAGTTTTCTTGTCTCAGATTCAACATTTGATATTACTACTTTAACTTTGCGCTTTTCAAGATAACTCACAAACCAGTCGTGTGCTCGTTCTACGATGCCCACAGCTTTAAGGTCTTCCATCAGATATGTATGTTCTACAGTATCAAATGCTGCACTTAGATCAAGCATTACAAGAATGCAACACTTGCCATTTGTTATAATTTCTGTTATGTCATTTTTTATCGCTAATATTGTTGTTTCTGTGGAGTAATTTTCTCTGTATGCAGATTGATCATCAGGTATGACATTAGATTTTTTCAGATATTTCCAGGTTTGTTCGTGTACAGGAGTTTCAATAATTTTCGAAAAATATGACAGATTTGATATTGGCCTATATGAACTTAAATTGTCTGCGTCACCTTTTCCTTTATACACAGGCTTGATACACGCAACTTTTTCACAATCAGGGAAAATTGCCTGTGTTAGACTCATATTTACCATGTTTCGGTAGGTCTCTTGTAGTCTGGTGAAATTTTCTGCATCTTTTACATCATTAATTGGAAATGGATCAATTCCGCAGTAGGTTTTTTTACTTTCTTTATTATTCTCATATAATCACTCTGACTTAACTCTTCGAATACCCTTAGCTTATATACACCTGTTGCTGATGTATTCCTTTGCTCTGTTGTGCTGATGTTGTGAAAACTGGAGCAGATTTGATTTATTTTTTCCTCAAAATAATTAATAAAACCATTTGCTAGGCATTTAGGATCATTAGTTAGGCTAGAACACTAGTTGGAAAAGAAGGATGCTATAAGCCCAGGGGCCCCAACAAGGAAAATAGCCCAGTGAGGAAAGGAAACAAGGAAAAATAAAATATTGTAAGAATAGTAACAACATTTCCTATTTAAAAAATAAAAACTTCAACAAAACAAGAGGAAGATTAACTACATAGAACAGTGTGCCTAAGTGTACCCTCAAGCATGATAACTCTATCCAAGACAGTGGGAAACCATGGTACAGAGGCTACAGCACTACCCAAGACTAGAGAACAAAGGTTTGATTTTGGAGTGTCCTTCTAAAACAGCTGCTTACCATAGATAGAGTCTCTTCTACCCTTACCAAGAGGAAAGTGACCACTCAACAATTACACATACACATATAAGCATGTGGATATTATCATAAATGAAAATGTGTATATATATATATATATATATATATATATATATATATATATATATATATATATATATATATATATATATATATATATGTATGCATATATAAATTTATACATATACATATATAAATTTATATATATATACATATATAAATTTATATATATATATATATATATATATATATATATAGATATATATATACATATATAGGTATATGTATGTGTGTTTGCCCGTGTTTAAAATTTATTTTTGATGTCTATTTGCTAATAAATAATAGGCGATAGCAAAAATATCTGTTTAGAATATAATCATTTATTCATATATAACACATATAGCCGTTTCTAGTTTACTGCAGGAAAAAAGTATCAGAGATGTCATTATTCTTGTCTGAAACTTGTCTAAAGAGAGATATTTTATCATCACTTATGTGATTGTTGATAAGAAGAAAATTGTATCTAGGAACAGCAAGCCCTGACTGAATAATTTAGACCCACACTTAGTAAAAATCATGTTTTTTTCTGCCGTGAGAGAGAGAGAGAGAGAGAGAGAGAGAGAGAGAGACCCTGTATAGTGTATCAGGGGTTTTATCATATGATCATATTCAAAGCTTGATTAGGTTGCCTAACGTCGCAACTACTAAGGTCATTGACACTAGGCAGCGTCATAACTGCCAGGGTCACTGACGCCTCAAGGTAGAATGAAACGCAGTAAAGAAAAGAGTATTTAATCATCATATCATATCCCTGAAGAATGAGAGGAATTTGGAACGTTCAAGTCAGAATAATTTTTTCAACTGAAAATTTCTGAGCTCATTATGTAAATTTATAAGAAATTAGACATCATTGAATTTTTATACGCTTATTTTTGGAATTAGAATTACTTTCGCAATAAAGAAACAAAAATATTTTTCTGAATGATTCCCAATTGTAATTTTAATGAATATTTAATTGTATCAAGTTGAAAATCTTATTTTCCATAACACTCATTTCATTCCGCCTTGAGTCTCTGGATGAGTTCTTCAAGATTTCCTTTGGAACTCCGGAAGAAATTCGCTCGGAAGTGATTGATACAAGACTTCCTTCATTACTTTCAACGTATAATTTCGTAGAGTAGATTTTGATTTATATAAGTAAATATTGATAGATATAATCGATATTAGTTTTATCGAAAAGTAAAACTTGTTTTGTTTATAAAACTATTAATGAATAAAATATTAATGTCTACAGACTCAAAATTTTGTATAACATTCTCCTTATCATTTGCTTGAAGTTTTTATTCTTATAACATCAATAAAGTGTTCTCGCTCTTCAGGGATATGAGAGAATGATTAGATAATATTTTCGCTCTCTGTCTTTACATCGGTTTCTTGCTGCTCCATCATCATCATCATCAACTTTTACTTCACAAATTGTTAAGGTTATTCCTTTACGCTGTGTTCTATTTTCTTTATTAGAAATATACTACGATATTTAAGCTGTTTATATATATATATATATATATATATATATATATATATATATATATATATATATATGTATGTATATATATATATATGTATATATATATATATATATATATATATATATATATATATATATATATTTATATATATATACACATGGTCGTCGAAGCTGTCCTAGTCAAAGTCACCCATACTAGATTGAATTTCTATGAGCGCTCAGACTAAAATCTCACAATATTGCCAATCTTCAGAGGCCAGCGTGGTGATAAAAAATGGCTGGGCGTTCACGTAAAAACTTGATGTAGTTGCCCTCCATCTCTACGAAGGACGCCATCCTTCAAGAGAGTTTCCATGAAGCTACTTTTTGGGAGCTAATGGATAATGCAAAGACGGATGTGATCACAGAATTGAAAAGCCTCCGCACCACCCCCCCCCCCCCCCCCCCCCATCCCCGGCACCGTTTCAACTCATTTCCCTAAAATGGAAATATATAATTATGGCCTTCTTTTCGTTAGAAAAAAATGGAAGGAAAAAAAGGCGAGATAAAGTTGTGGGTCACTAATGGAAACTGTATCGGTAAACCAATCGGAAAAGGAGTATTACAATAATAACTTGCAAAACGAAGGCAAAAAATAAACACTTTCGAAAACAAAAAACATGAAAGGTTTATAAAGGTTCTCTAACATTTTTTTTTCCAAGAAAAAGAAAAAAAAAAGGACTTGGGATAAAAGCTTAAAAGGTCCAATCTCTGCTATTATGATTTAAAGTGTGTATCATTGTGATTGAATAAGAGAAAATATAAATCAATTTTGAGCGACCAATTGCTTTAACAATTGCTTAATTGAATATATATAAAAAACATATCTTGAAGGGCTGCAATATGAAATGTAATCAACTCGACCTCAATTGATAATGTCTTTTAATACAATGATTCGAACTTAAATTTGAAATCCTTTCTATAAATATGAGTGGGGATACATTAAAGTGGTGAAAGGATTTGTGTATCGCCATGATCAGCAAAGTTATACTAGTCGGAGACACTCAAACTAGGTTGGTTTGCTGTGAGCGATCAAACTAAAATCCCCTACCATCCTTAATACGAAACGGCCAGCGTGGTAATGGAAACTAGCCCCACACATGAATGAACATGTGTGAGGCCATTGTCCTGCAGTGAACTAGAAACAGTTCCATTTGTTGTTGTATATATATATATATATATATATATATATATATATATATATATATATATATATATATGTATATATATATACATATATATATATATATATATATATATATATATATATATATATATGTGTGTGTGTGTGTGTGTGTGTGTGTGTAAAACATAGATAGAAAGACGGAACTAAATGAATATAAAGTATTGTTATTGAAAGAAACTTGGAGAAATGCTGCGTTGATTTAGTGGTAGAAAATATAATTAGGCAAAACCTGATACAATTTACCTCGAAAAATTAAAACAATGAAATAATTATATTATCAAATAATATCAAATTTAGAAGTAATCCAGAGGAAAAGATAAAACAACACCTAAGCACAAGCTTAGTACATAGGCGTATAATCATGTAAAAACTACTGGCCCATATGAAACCATAAAAACCTTGAAATGCGTAATATCCTTCTCACTTTTTCTTTTGTATAGTTAACGGAATAACCAAATGACTTGGTGTTATCACACTGTAATAGGAGAGACTTTGTTACAATTATGTTAAAATTTAACAACTACCATACATTTTTTACTACAATAATTTAAAAAAATATATATTCTTATTAAGGATAAGCCAACACTAAATCATGCACTTTTTTAATTCTTCAATGTCGTTCTACAGAGAGAGAGAGAGAGAGAGAGAGAGAGAGAGAGAGAGAGAGAGAGAGAGACTTAAACATATAAATTACAACAAAAATAAATACACTCAAAAGTGTAAAGTACTTTCATACATATAAACCAAAAAACCGATACTTGATCAATCTTAAAGAGCAAGTAAAAAAAAAAAAAAAAAAAAAAAAAACTAATACATAAGGAAGGCTGAAAACAATACAGTAACGGGCCAAAACCAACAATGGCCACTCGGCAGAGCAGACGTATTGAGATCGCAATGGCCATAATTAAACACTTAGTCTGCAAAGTGTAATTTGTTGACTGTACCTAATGCGGCTTTCATTTCCACCAAAAGAAACATGATTCTTCAAGTAAAACAGTATTTCAAAATGAATCACTATACGCTAATTTCATGTAAATTAATGAAAAATCCCCTTTATGTAAAAAGAGAGAATAAATATACCTCCTTTTATGGAGGTCAACAACGGACATACAGCTCAGGCATATTTTAGTTTTCTCCATTATGCAAAACAATGAATAAAAAAAAATTGGCTTCAGGAATGATTTTATACATCCAGAGAAAACTCCATCACTTAAAAAACAAGTGAGCAAGTCCTGAACGCGGACATGGTCCTCGTAGAGGACATACCTCCGCCAAGGTGACCTTGACCTTCACATGACCTTGGCTTCAAGTGACCTTGATCTTCAAATGTACTTGACCTTCACGTGACCTTGACCTTCAGGTGACCTTGACCTTCACGTGACCTTGACCTTCACGTGACCTTGACCTTCAAGTGACCTGCTTGACTTTTGACCTTCAAGTGATCTTTGTTCATTTGCCACTGATACTTAATATGACATTGATATAATGCACCAATATGACCTTGACCTTTGACCTTTATAAATTTGAACATCACCCATGGGTTGCGCCTGGACTAGGACTTCCCTGTTGGCTTATGCAAAAGTCAGTGCTTTATTTCTGTCTCTTGATATGGCCACTTATGTCATAGTGACACCAGTGACCCCTGTGACCTTGACCTTGGGGTGACCTTGACCAAAATTTAATCAGTTCTTCCATACACATTGGGGAACTACTTGGCCAAGTTTGAAGTGATTCCGTGTAGAAATGTGGCCTCTACGTTGTCCACAGACAGACAGACAAACAGAGAAACAAACAAACAAACAAACAAACAAACCGAACCGAAAACATAACCTCCGCCGCTTGGCGGAGGTAATTACATGACACCGCTTAAGATTTAATTACAGCCTCAACAGTTACCAATATTAATAACACCAACATCAGGTAAGTCCGATCGAGAAAATATCCCTCAGCAATAAAATAACATTTTGGACGCCACGAAATGTGTTGACAGTGAGAAGACTTCGGATTGACAGCGGTGAAATGAAAACGCCAAAGAAGCTCTCGTAGGATTCTGACTTTCCTCCTGAGCTCAGGGAAAAGAGGACAGTTTCGTATCTGACAACTTCATTCCTTTATTACAACAGAATGCGTGAGAAATTGTGAATGGTATGTATGGGAGGCTATGCGATAATGTGATACTATCTGTATAGCCTCTCTCTCTCTCTCTCTCTCTCTCTCTCTCTCTCTCTCTCTCTCTCTCTCACTAGCGTGCATGACCCGTAAAAAAGTACGGCTAAAATTGTCTAAAAATATACACACACACGCACACAGCATTTATTTATGTTAAGCAGAGGAGAGAGAGAGAGAGAGAGAGAGAGAGAGAGAGAGAGAGAGAGAGAGAGAGAGAGAGAGAGAGAGAGAGAGGTGGGGGTGGGGTAGGAGATCTGTCCTTAAAAAAAAGAAATGTCCGGTCGCTAGTTACGTAGTTACGTAGTTGTAATACCAGAATCACCCTGCCATCTCGAAAGGTCAGAAGGAAGCAGTAGATGTGTGGACTTTTCACACCCAGGGTGATTAGAAACCATTGACCGTAATAGTACATACACACCCACACCCATATACATATATATATATATATATATATATATATATATATATATATAATATATATATAATATATATATACATATATATATATATATATATATATATATATATATATATATATATATATATATATATAGCTTCGTTGATCATACACACAAACACACACACACACACACACATATATATATATATATATATATATATATATATATATATATATATATATATATATATACAC
>NC_090727.1:51299718-51302218 GCF_036898095.1 Palaemon carinicauda
TTCTCAAGTTCATCTGCTATTATGGTATTACAAATGGCAGCCCTTATATTAGGTCGTCTATTTTTTAAAACATTGTGCTTCATTCATTCACTAAGCACATACACCACAAGGGTTTTTAAGTCTCTCTCTCTCTCTCTCTCTCTCTCTCTCTCTCTCTCTCTCTCTCTCTCTCTAGAGATTTATAATAAATATATGTTAACTTACAATCATACAGACATATATGATAATATGTACGTATAAAGGAGAGAGAGAGAGAGAGAGAGAGAGAGATGAGAGAGAGAGATTTTACAATAAATATATATTAACTTATAATCATACAGACATATATGGTAATATATACGTATAAGAAGAGAGAGAGAGAGAGAGAGAGAGAGAGAGAGAGAGAGAGAGAGAGAGAGAGAGAGAGAGATTTACAATAACTATATATTAAATTATAATCATACAGAAACTTTGAAAGAGTGAAAATTGGTGATAGTATAAGGTTTACTTCACACGAGCGGATTTTCTCCATACGAAAATATTTCCGCTCATTAGGCAACATATCTTTACATGAGAGGGTTTTCCCCGAGCGACCTCGTAGTTTCTATAAACCACTACACAGGAACCGCATGAAATAGCAGCGCACGCAGCTAGTAAATCACACCTAGGCCTACGTTAGTGTAAGTATGTATAACAATTTTGCGATAGACTTATAGGGTAAACTTGTAGATTGTACAAGATAATAAGGAAAGTGTTTAATATATTATAAAAAAGCGGGATATGTAAATTTGAAGTGTATTTATTTTATGGTGCATCTGTGTAGGCCTACAGCTGTAGCATGCCTACAGTGTTTTTGTCTCTGTATTTGAATTGTCTCTTTATGTAACCTATTATGTTTTGTGCCTTCTTTTCAGCTTTTATGCTCTGTTTGGTGAACTTCAAATCCTTGCTGATAATAATACAGAGAGAGAGAGAGAGAGAGAGAGAGAGAGATAATATATATAAGTATATCTGTCAATTTTTATGATATTGTCCAAACCGCCTCCAAGGTCTTACATCCTTCCCCAAACTCTATACTGAGAGAGAGAGAGAGAGAGAGAGAGAGAGAGAGAGAGAGAGAGAGAGAGAGAGAGAGAAAGAGAGAGAGAATAAGCTTCAATATTTTGATGTATCATTTAAGACCTAGAGAGCATAAAAACTGATAGCTCTCTAGAGAGAGAGAGAGAGAGAGAGAGAGAGAGAGAGAGAGAGAGCTATCAGTTTTAATGCTCCCTAGGTCTTAAATGATACATCAAAATATTGAAGCTTATTCTCTCTCTCTCTCTCTCTCTCTCTCTCTCTAGAGAGCTATCAGTTTTAATGCTCCCTAGGTCTTAAATGATACATCAAAATATTGAAGCTTATTCTCTCTCTCTCTCTCTCTCTCTCTCTCTCTCTCTCTCTCTAGAGAGCTATCAGTTTTAATGCTCCCTAGGTCTTAAATGATACATCAAAATATTGAAGCTTATTCTCTCTCTCTCTCTCTCTCTCTCTCTCTCTCTCTCTCTCTCTCTCTCTCTCTCTCTCAGAAGCGTTAGCCTGCTCTTAATATTATCATTACTGGCTAAGCTACATCCCTAGTTGGAAAACAAGGAAGCTATAAGCTCAAGGGCCCCAGCAGGGAAAATAGCCCAGTGAGGATAGGAAAATAAGGAAATGAATAAACTACAAGAGAGGTGATATTCAAATTATATTAAGATCAGTAAGGGCATTAAAATAGATCTTTCATAAATAAACTATGAACTTATAAACTTAGGTCTGCCTGTTCAACATACAAACATTCGCTGCAAGTTTGAACTTTCAAAGTTCCACCGATTCAGCTGCACAGTTACAAAGATCATTTTACCACCATACAAAACATGGAAATGTATTATAATCGCTATCACATTAAAAATGTGTCATTTACAGATTTACAGGCTCTAACAAATATGTAGAAATTGACCACCAAAATTGACACGCCATCAACCGTCATCGGTTCAAATCTCGCCTAGTCGTTCCACCTATAGGCCTAGTCTTACCACATAGAATATTTTGCAGTAGTCGAAAAAGATGTTTATTTTTTATAATAATAGTTTAACATTTTGTTCATTATATATATATATATATATATTATATATATATATATATATATATATATATATATATATATACATATATATATAAGAAGCACATGCGAATAAATACAATTTCACAATAAAGAAAAAGTTGGAGGAACCCAGGCCTAGGATATTGGCTATTGGCGGTGCGTGTGTTGTTGACGGGGGGAGGGGGGGAGGCTATGGGGGGGGGGGAGGTCATACTTCGGGAAGGGGTGGGGCGGGAGGTGGCGTTGCAGTTTGATGGCGTTTCAATTTCAGCGGTCAATCTGTACTTATTTGTTGATCGTGTGAATGCCCTGTTTTATTGTGGTAACAATTATTATACATTACACGTTTAACTTGTATTAGGTTTAAAAAAGCTATATTAAGTGTAGGCCAACGTT
>NC_090727.1:51307218-51312218 GCF_036898095.1 Palaemon carinicauda
TACTATAGAACATCATCATCATCATCATCTCCTACGCCTGTTGACACAAAGGGCATCGGTTAGATTTCGCCCGTAGTCTCTATGTCGAGCTTTTAATTCAATACTTCCTCCATTCATCACCTACTTCACGCTTCAAAGCCCTCAGCCATGTAGGTCTGGATCTTCCAACTCTTCTAGTGCCTTGTGGAGACCCAGTTGAAAGTTTGGTGAACTAATCTCTCTTGGGGAGTGCGAAGAGCATGGCCAAACCATCTCCATCTACCCCTCACAATGATCTCATAAACATATGGCACTCGAAAGTAATCTCTCTTATAGTTTCATTTCTAATCCTGTCCTGCCATTCAACTCCTAATTTCCTTCTAGGGTCTTTGTTCTCAAATCTACTAAATCACTTGGATAATGTTTCATTGTCATACCATGACTAATGTCCATACAGTAACACCGATCTCACCAAACTTATATTAAGTAATGAAGTAATGAACAGGGCCACATAGCCAAAACTTATCAATCAATACATCTACGTTGAACAAATAAAAATGTCAATTTTAAAACCTAAAAAGGATTTGCCGGACATCCTTAGAAATTCGAAATGGCCTACACACACACACACACACACACCCGAAAACGTTGGCCTACACTTGGTACCTCTTTTCAAACCTATTACAGGTTATACATAATGAATCCAAGATTATGCAAAACATATAATGTCTTACAATTGGTATCACATTAAAACAGGACATTCATACGTCCGACAAATAAGTACAGATTGACCACTGAAATTGAAACGCCATCAACCGTTACCACAGACGGATGGCCATGAAACTTCCCGCCAATTTCCTAGACTATAATTTTGGTCCCTCCAACTTTTTCTCTATTGTTAAATTATATTTATTCGTATTTGCTGTTTCTCTCTCTCTCTCTCTCTCTCTCTCTCTCTCTCTCTCTCTCTCTCTCTCATATATATATATATATATATATATATATATATATATATATATATATATATATATATATATATATATATATAAAATATGAATAAATGAATGTGATTATGTGATATTCTATGTGAGAATATGCTATATATTTTATCAGTTTGTTATTTGTTAGTGAATGACGTTATGCCAAAACTATTGAAGCTATTCAAACGAAACTTGGTGGACCTGTGGGGTATGTGACCCAAGGACAAATCCATTAGATTTTGAAAAAAAAATACATCGAAGTACAATTAGGCTGTGGAGTTTAAGAGCGAATAAGACTGCTGCTTGGCGTGGCGAAGATACAATTGCTTACTACTGAGTGCCTCTCTAGTTTCCAATACTATATTTATGTTGCTTTTTCTATCAAAATTAAGATGAAATTAGCTTTAGAGATAAAACTTGTATGTAAATCTTATTCCATAATCAATCACATTCCTCAACTTTAAGTTTTGAATGTGTGTGAGTGAGGAGGAGGAGAGATAACTCGCTTAACTTGGGCTCATTGGACTCCATGGAACGGTTGGACGATATTTGACCCGATGACGGTTGATGGAGTGTCAATTTTGGAGGTCAATTTTTACTTATTTGTTAAGCCCGTAAATGCCACATTTTAATGTGATACCAAATATAAAACACTTCCATATTTTGCATGGTAGTAAAATGATCTCTGTAACTATGCAGCTGAATCTGTGGAACTTCGAAAGTTCAAACTTGCAGCGAATGTTTGTATGTTGAACAGTCCGACCTAAGTTTATAAGTTCATAGTTTATTTATGAAAGATCTGTTTTAATGCCGTTACGGATCTTAATATATTTTGAATACCATCTCTCTTGTAGTTTATTCATTTCATTGGGCTATATTTCCCTGTTGGGTCTTTGAGCTTATAGGTTCCTGGTTTTCCAACTAGGGTTGTAGCTTAGCTAGTAATAATAATATTAAGTGCAGGATAACGTTTTTAGTGTATCTCTCTCTCTCTCTCTCTCTCTCTCTCTCTCTCCTCTCTCTCTCTCTCTCTCTCTCTCTGCCGATGATACTAAACTAGGCATAAATGCTGCGAACTCAGAAGACGTAGCAGCCTTAAGAGAGGATCTAATGAAGTTAGGAGAATAGCCCCAAAAATGGAAAATGCCTTTCAACTGTGGGAAATGCGAAATCATGGACATAGTTTATAGTAACCCACAATCAGATGACTCACTGCTGGGTAATGAAATAGGAAGTGTAGACCAGGAGGAAGATCTCGGTATTAACATCAGCAAGGATTTGAAGTTCACCAAACAGAGCATAATAGCTGGAAAGAAGCACAAAAAAACACAATAGGTTACATAAAGAGACAATTCAAATACAGAGACAAAGACACTGTACTACAGCTGTACACAGATAAACCATAACGTTTGTACCAACCGTGTGTCACACGATCGTAAATAGTTCATTTTATGCTTGTATCTTCGCTCTCCCCTCGCACTAAAACGAACCTGAAAATTCATGTCTGCTTTTCTCCTCTGTAATAGTGTCAATATGTGAACATGAAAATTCCTGTTGCTCTGAGGTTTTGTATATAAAGGAGAGTGTTCTTTAATAAACTAACTCAGTTGCTCTCACACTGCCTTTGAGTTCACAACCTTTCTCTCGGCACCGTCACACGTTAATACATTTCAAATTCCTCCATCCCGATCGTTTGTAATATATCCAAAACTTTCCTTATCCTCCTGCACAGTCTACAAGTTTACCCTATGAGTAAGTCTTTCGGCAAAACTGTTATTCACACTTACTCTGACATAGGCCTAGGTGCGAATCCAAGGAATTTGCACTTGATATTTCACTAACTTTTGCGCCTGCACTCTACTCGAGTGCCACTGTTCCTAACCTCCTACCCTCTCCCTATCCCTTCTTCATCTTACATCTATTCCCCTTATCCACATTAAGCCTCCCATTCCTCTCTTCCGCATTCTTTAGCCAAATTGTCCATTCAATTATTCAAGATTTTGCATAGGGAAAGGGATCTCCTTATTTCACCACCCGATACCCACACAAACTTATTACTTTAATTAGCAGGAAAATGTTATTCTCAACAACCATAATTTCATGATATAATCCATCTTTTTCATATTATTATCACGCTGATATAACCAATCTCTTGCTTGAGGGTACGCTATTCTATCTTATTTCTCTTCCTCTTGTTTTGTTAAAGTGTTTATAGTTTATATAAGAAATATTTACTTTAATGTTACTGTCCTTAAAATATCTTATTTTTCCTTGTTTCCTTTCCTCACTGGGCTATTTTCCCTGCTAGTGCCTCTGAGCTAATAGCATCCTGCTTCTCCTACTAGAGTTGTAGCTCAACATGTAATAATAATAATAATAATAATAATGATAATAATAATAATAATAATTATTATTATTATTACTATTATTATCATTACAACAATAATAATAATAATAATAATAATAATAATAATTATTATTATTATTATTATTATCATTATTATTATTATTATCTCTGCTGTAACCAATCTCTTTCACATTATCATCTCGCTGATATGGCATATCACGTTCACAATCATCACGGCAAAACCTATCCTTCTCTATCCAGTAAGGATAGCCTATGATTCCTATCCCTCCTATCCCATACAGCACACATACCTCACCCCTCCATTCCCTACCTATTCCCTCCACACAAGCACGCTCTACAGAAATTCCTTATCCCTGCCTATCCATTTCCCTATCCTATCCCACGCGGAGCTCTATCCTTCCTAATGCAAACCTATTAAACAGGGAAGTGTAAGGTATCCTTTGTCTCAATCTAAATTGCTAATTTCCTTCAGCTTCTCTCGTGCTTAACCTGAGAAAAATAACTCCTATCTTTTTATTGTAAAATATCCCCTGTCACAATGGTAATCCCACTTCGCTCCTTTTGCGTCAACAAATATATTAATGTCTAATATATTAATATATAAGTTAGGGCAGAATGCTGTGTCCACCCCTCCCCCCCTCTCAAATCCCTGCCTCCCTCCCTCCCTCCCCGGACACCCTACTCCCTCCCTCCCCGGACACCGTACTCCCTCCCTCCCTCCCATTCATTGCTTCCGCTTTGTCTGCCGTTCGCCTTCGCTTCTTTGTCCTACACTGAAAACTCCCCTCTCACACCGCTTAATTGCATAACACCCTTTCGCTCTTCTTCTCGTGAAGTCTTTCGCAAATTTCTCCTTTTGTTACATTCCTTTATTGTCCCTATATCTTTCCCTACACTGCACTCCCTGCTCCCTTCCTGCATTACAACCCCCTACATTTTCAACTATTCTCTCTCCCTCTATAACCGTTGGATTGTTGCTAACCGCCATGGCTGCTCCCTCACACATATCATGCACTGTGTCCTCTCTTGCTTTCTCGAAGATTCTAGAAGCTTCTGTCGCGTTCCCCCTCTCGTCCCCCATACCTCCCCAAACCCTACCTTTTAGAGAGAGAGAGAGAGAGAGAGAGAGAGAGAGAGAGAGAGAGAGAGAGAGTAGTCTATGTTGTAGTTGGTTGTCACAACACAACATTAGTATGGATATTGTGTAACCGGACGAGACGTTGGGAGACATGATTCTAAATTCTATGCGAAAATTTTTCCGTCAACAGAACTTGATAAAAGCCTTCGGCTTTCAATCCATCGTATAGTGGCAAAGGAGACCGCAATATCTTTGAGTCTTTATTACTTACAATATTTAGTGAATCTCCCCCCCCCTCTCTCTCTCTCTCTCTCTCTCTCTCTCTCTCTCTCCATGTATTGTTTGTAGAATCCAGAGGTTGGACAGCATGGATGCAAGAGAGGAAGAAGCAGGAACAAAGAAAGAGAGAGAGAGAGAGAGAGAGAGAGAGAGAGAGAGAGAGAGAGAGAGTTGAATATTAGGTGAGGGAGGGAGATTGTGGGAGATCTAGTTTAGAAATTGTGGGTGTTTTGGAGAACTGGGCGAGACTGACGAAAGATTGGTGGAGATTGACTGTTGGAGATAGATTGTGAGAGAACTGATAGAATGTTGGAGA
>NC_090727.1:51314718-51347218 GCF_036898095.1 Palaemon carinicauda
GAGAGGAAAGGAGGGGGAAGGGAGTGAGATAGGGGGAGGAGAAGAGGGAGAAGGGAGTGAGAATGAAGAGAAAAGGAGGGAGAAGGGAGTGGAAAGGAGGAAGGAAAGGAGGGGAAGGGAGTGAGAAGGGGGGAAAGGAGGGGGAAGGGAGTGGGAAGGGGGGAAAGAAGGGGGAAGGAAGTGGAAAGGAGGGAGGAAATGAGGGGGGAGGGAGTGAGAAGGGGGGAGGAGAAGAGGGAGAAGGGAGTGAGAATGAAGAGAAAAGGAGTGAGAAGGGAGTGGAAAGGAGGAAGGAAAGGAGGGGAAGGGAGTGAGAAGGGGGGAAAGGAGGGGGAAGGGAGTGGGAAGGGGGGAAAGAAGGGGGAAGGAAGTGGAAAGGAGGGAGGAAATGAGGGGGGAGGGAGTGAGAAGGGAGGGGGAAAAGATTGAGAAGGAGGGAAAAAAGAGGGGAAGGGAGCAAGAAGGGGGAGCATAGGAGGGAAAAGGGAGTGGAAAGGTGAAGGATAGGAGGGAGAAAGGAGTGAGGTGGGGGGTAGGAAAGGAGGGGGAAAGGAGTGAGAAGGGGTAAGGAAAGGTGGGGGAAGGGAGTGAGAAGGGGGAGGAAAGGAGGGTGAAGGGATTGGGAACGCGGGAGGAAAGGAGGAGGAAGGGAGTAAGAAGGAGGGAGGAAACCAGGGGGAAGGGAGTGAGAAGGGAGGAGGAAGGGACCGAGAAGGAGGGAGGAAAAGAGGGGGTAGGGAGTGGGAAAGAGGGAGGGAAGGAGGGGGAAGGGAGTGAGAAGGGGGAAGGGAACGGGAAGGAGAGAGGAAAGGAGTGGGAAGAGCGTGAGAAGGGGGAAGGAAAAGAAGGGGGGACTGAGAAGGAGGGAGGAAAGGAGGGGGAAGGTAGTGAGAAAGGAGGAGGAAGGGAGTGAGAGGGAAGGATGAAAAGAGGGGGAAGGGAGTGAGAAGGGGGAGGAAAGCAGGGTAAGGGAGTGGGAAGGGGGGAGGAAAGGAGGAGGAAGGGAGTAAGAAGGAGGGAGGAGAGAAGGGGGAAGGGAGTGAGAAGGAAGTAGGAAGGGACTGAGAAGGAGGGAGGAAAGGAGAGGGAAGGGAGTGGGAAGGATGGAGGAAAGGAGGGGGAAGGAAGTGAGAAGGGTGGAGGAAAGGAGGGGGAGGGAGTGAGAAGGGGGGAAGAAAGGAGAAGGAAGGGAGTGAGAAGGAGGGAGGATAGAAGGGGGAAGGTGGGAGGAATGGAGGGGAAGGGTCCCTCTGGTAGGTACCAGAGGATACCCATGATTCCTCCGGAATCGCCGGAGGTGCTTCCATCATTCAATTTGGCTTAGCTTATTACGAGAAAAATACAGATGACTAAAGTCTCCAATTCCTTAAAGACATCGATCCACTGAGACTGACTTTTGAGCCTCCGGAGACTCTTAGTTCTTTACACACTGTCTCCAAGATGTTTTCATAAAACTGCAGCGAAGACTTCTTTAATCCTGAAGAAGAAGAATCCCCATTCGTAAAGACTTGAGCGATCTTGAAAACGTGATATTCTTTTGAAGACTTTGGAGACAATGTGTGACTTTGGAGAGAACTAAAAGTATCTGAAGCCTTAAATGAGAGTTTCGTTTGAGCTTAAAGTCTTCAAAGAATCCTGGAAGGAAGAGGAAAGATCTGTCTTTTTCTAATATCAAACTGAATCAAAATGGACAATGAAAGCACCTCCGGCGATTCCGGAGGAATCAAGGGTTTTCGGTTCATCCAAGATGCCCACCTTTGGTGCCTCCCGGAAGAGTCCAAAGACCCATTTCCACCAAGAGGGCCTATCGCTGGGGTTCTCTCTGGAGAGCAAAAACTGTTTTGTCAGAGGTTTTTTGTTGGTTTGCGGACTATCAGAAAGAATTCATCTGTTCAGCAAATGATGATTTACTTATGAAGTTTTACTGATATTAAACATATTTCATTATTATCGAATGTTTTATTTTATACTAATCTATTTGTACAGTATTCATATATATATATATATATATATATATATATATATATATATATATATATATATATATATATATATATATATATATACACACACACACGGGATTGGAAAGGAGAGGCTAATGAACCTTTCCTGATTCCAGCTCCGAGCACTGGTCCTTCCTTCTCCGATCTGCTCAAGGACCTATCAACGTCATTTTCCTGCTTGAGGAAATCCTGAGAAGAATCCAATCATAAAATGCATGAGGCGCTTGTTGCCCTGAAAGTGGAGCTGATTAATGGGAGCTGAATTGCAAAGATAGATTACGAAATGGTAGAAATAAAGTATGAGGGTGTATGCGAAACGTTTAGATAAGAGAAATAGTGGAAAAACGGAAAATAATTATTAAAGTAACCTATATAAATGATGCGAATTATTAAAGCATAGAAGTGATCCTCGAAGGAAACTATTTATTGAGATAACTACACTATAAAAGTTAATATATCTAGAGTAAGCTGGCAGCAGTAATAAAGTGGAAGACTGAAACGATAACTTCGCTGACTAGAAATTGAACAGCAATGGGAATTGGGCTTTTAAAGCGTTGAAGCGTGAAGTAGGATGGGAGAATATGGATATGTAGCTGCTAATATATTTCATGATTTTGAAAAATTATGCCATATAGACGTAAGAAAAGATGAATCTTAACTTGCATTAAATGTAGTATACTCTCTCTCTCTCTCTCTCTCTCTCTCTCTCTCTCTCTCTCTCTCTCTCTCTCTCTCTCTCTCTCTCTCTCTCTCCTTTTTCTTCTTCAACCTGCAACAACATTACAATTCAGGTAAAAGTTTCTTTGAAGAAAACAATTATAATCTTATAGACTACTCAGCAACACAGATTACGTTTTCTCTCTTCGGTTATCAAAATATTTTCGTGACGTTAAGAAGCATTTAAGTGAAAATAAGTTATACATTTAATTACAAAAGAAAAAAAAATTATTTTCTTGCTTCATAACACCTACCTTGTCAAAAGGAAATTAAAATATTATGCGATGTGTACAAATAAAAAAAAAAGAAAAAAAGTAATGTATACCCACCCATACTGTATCTGTAATCCCTTTATAATTTTTATAACACCAATAGCGTGTGATGAAATAGCGAAATAACATTTTGCCTTGAATGTGAAGAGGAAAGAGAAAAGAGGAGAGATGAAAGATGAAAGAGGAAAGAGGAAAGGGCCTCCGAAAGACTTTCCCTTGTTCATCAGTTGTTTCACCCTTGTGGTTGGCCAGGGGTGGGCGGCAACCCAGTGGAAACTGATAATAGCATATATGAATCTATTCGATTAATTGGACAGACAAAATTATTCTTTTTGTCGTAATTAACTTTGTTTTTGCATTATTGCCTTGGTTATCAGATAACTGACGAGGCGCCTTGTAAAAACTTGGTCCGTGTTCATGGCGGTACTTGGCGTCTCTAAGGTCTTACACTTCTGTCATCATGGACAATAGTATTGAGCAAAAAGTTATTGTTACCTGTTAATTGGGAATATTTTCTAACAAATAACTTCCTTATTAAATATAAAACCTCATTTGCCAAAAGGAATATATTTGGGACGACTACGGAATGTATCGCTATTGTAGAGAAGAGTTTTATTAACAGAATGAATCATAAATAACTCCATTATCCACAAACCTCAATACATCGGAATCACATTTTCAGTCCTTGCCTTAGTTATTTAGAGGTTGTCACAAATGGAGTATCTATTTGGTGAATATTAAATTTAAGTTAAGAACCCTTTTTATACAATAATGGATTAGGTAAAGTAGTAATATCTTACACTCATTCGTCACCTCTACCCATTACAAAGTCGTCCTGTTTTGTGGGAACCAAGTTTGATGGAAACCGAAATGCCCATCTGAAGTATGATTAATCGGATTTTGAAACACATGTACAGTATATCGGTAAAATAAACCATCCGTAGACAGAGACACTAACTCAAGTTGAACATAAACAAACGTCTACATAAGAATAAATCACGTCGATGATAAAGTATAACTTATTCGCAGCAACTGAAGAAAGCTAAATCAGTTATAAATTCATCAGCCCTTCTGTAATATTCTCGTGAGCCGTCGGATGGTAAGCTTTACGACTGAAGAACTTCATATTGAAAAGTCAAAGTTTAAGCGGAAGATTTTCATATGGCCGTATTCTTTACTGCAACATAAATTTTATTCAGAATTTGCTTGTTCAAACTCAGGAAGAAGCAAATGATGGTAACAAAAAAAAAAAAAAAAAATAGTTGATGGGAAATTTACCAACGAAAACATGTGTACAAAACACGTGGATATTTCTAACTACAGCTAATGGATACGTAACAAATAAAATCTTGATATAAAAGCTTCTTGAAATACTGTAAAGTCTACAGTTTTAATCTTGGAAAATAAGTGAAAAAGTAAATAGTGAAAGTAAGTGAAGTGGAAAACTACTCGAAGCCAAATCTGAGGAAGGAGATGGTCCAGGAAAATTTCTTTGACAAAAGAGATTTGGTCGAGTTTTACCTTCCACTTCGATAAACTTATCCTTGCAGAGGACATCAAATGGAGACTTGAAAAATACAAAATGAAAAAGGGGAGAAAGGTGACATTTCTCGATGTATTGGAAGAAACAGTTGTCCTTGGGGAAATTCTGAAGGTGGTTTTCTATCTAAGGATAACCATAAAACAAGTAGGATTACAACAAATAAAGGATATTCGTTAAGGTCATGATCAATTAATAAAGGAATCCCTGAAAAGGATCTAAAAGGGCTAATTTGGTAGATAATAATTCAGTGCAAAACTAAACAATGAACTTTTTTTTCAGCATATCAATATAACAAACACTTAACGATTTGATCATTCAATAAGTAGATTGTCGAAACTATTCAGGGATTAACTAATCTATGATAAAGTCATTAGACATTAGTATACTTTATCTGATCATTAAATATCATCAACCATTCAGTCAATCAACCAATTAAACAATCACATTGTAGAAAAAGAAATTAAAGCGAGTATTCTGCCTCATAAAAACACTTAAATGACAGCCATTTAAGGTGGACGTATTTCAATTAAAATGATAGCCACAGCAAGTACGATATTGAAATTTATTTTTCAAATTATCGGTTAACTATCTAACATGCATATACGTATTTACTTAACGGGATATTAGCGGATTAAAACTTTTCCAAAACTTTAATTTCCCAGAACGAATTTATCTTCATTTCTCTCCGTAAAACAATAATCGTTCCCTGTCTTCCATTTCTTTAACATTTACGTCAAGTGCTGTGTACATGTTTCTATTTTCGAGAAGAATCGATATTATACAGGTGATGGTACATTCCACATTCACACTTAATATCGTCCAATACGGGATCACTGTAGCTAGAGGCCCAAATACAGTAAACTGAATGAAGCCTTCGAGGCGGTGCGTAATGTCCCAGTGTCCTTGATCATTCTAGCGGCAAGGATACACTACATTACATATCTCATATCCCCTAAAATAATCTGAATCTCTGTATATATTCCAACATCAATAGGGAAATGCGTTTTCTATAGTTTTCAAAGGTCAAAGAATGCCCTTCAACTTCTAGATATCGCGTAGTATCTCTCCATTCAGAATTCAAATACAACTGCTGTTCTCGACTCATAGAAAAAACAGTTTTTTGAAGGGAATGTCTATACAGGAAAGGCAAGCTCTGTAAAATTTCAAAATCGCTCCCTTGCTTCCCCTTTCAGTTCTTGTTTTACGGGCACGACATCATTCAGCTTCACCGGATAAAACAAATCCAAACATTTTTGGTTCAATGCATCTTAATTCTAAATGTCTAAAAGTATTTACATTTCACAAGGTTTATGAATTAAAAGGATCTTTATCATGAATAGTTCAAAGAAACTTAAAGCACCTCGATACACGGAACACCTGTATTTATAACAAAGAAATAAAAAGCATTACGAACTCAACATAAATAATCAACTATGATAGCAATTCCCTTAATAATAATAATAATAATAATAATAATAATAATAATAATAATAATAATAATCGAAAGTAAACCAACTAAGATATAAAAACCATATTTTGAACGCTTAAATCTAAATTTAAGAACATTAGCAAAAGAAAAACCATTGCATAATTTCTAAAGACTAATATCAACAGTAATTCTTATGCTGCTGCTACTACTACTACTACTACTACTACTACTACTAATACTACTACCACAATATGAAAAGGTGAGAACGCGATTAGTAAAACGTAAACTTTCCAGTTTGGTAATCTGGGAGAAAATCGTTATTATCAAATTAGATATTTTTGGACTATCTTACTTATTCCTTCAGAGAATTTTAAATGATACACGAATTCGGTGAGGAATAAAAGTTTTCAAGCATATCCGTAAAGTGGTTCACTTGGGCACTAGACCGTGCTGTAGCTCAGCAGTTAAGGTGTGCGAGAGAGCCGTTAGGGTAAACGGTGAGGCGAGGTGAATGCAACTGAACTTTATTAAACAATCACTGAGTTTATATACAGGAACTTGAGAGCAAGAACGTCACACAAATTCAAACATAATAAAACAGTGTGGTAGAGAGGACTGAACTAAATTTAGTTTATCAACTTAATGGGTCGACAACAGCCTGCCTACTCTTGAGTACCAGCGTCGGCTAATAGTTCCGGAAATGGTCTAGACTAGCAACCTATTATTATTATTATTATTACTATTATTATTATTATTATTATTATTATTATTATTATTATTAGCCAAGCTACAACCCTAGTTGGAAAAGCAAGATGCTATAAGCCCAAGGGCTCCAATTGGGAAAAATAGCCAAGTGAGGAAAGGAAATAAGAGCTTCTTAAAAAAACTATAAAGTCTACACGAAATTCTTCCTGAGAATCAGAGGGTCATACCGTTTCAAATACAGGAGTATAGTGAATAAAAAAAGTTGAGAACATTTTGTCTCAAAATCCAGTTGTATTTTCAGCAGAGCCTTGATTAAAAGGCTAATCCATCCCCCCCCCCACCAAAAAAAAAAAAAATACTAAATATGGAAAACCAAAAATGCTCCTGATTTTCCAAAACAGGAATATTCTGCAATATCATGGTAATGTTTACACCAATTTTTTATATCCTTTGTTTATTTCTAAAATATGAATATCGGTATCAGTACAGTATTATAAACGTCATTGCATAAAACTTTATTAAAGGGAACTGGATGGTGACGGGCAAAGGATATGTATTTTGCTAACATGGTTACTTTAATCGTATCGTTTGGAGTACTGAGGATGAATTCGACTGCAGGGGAAATTAATTAATGATTCAGCCTATATGAAACCTGTATTTTTGGTACTATAAAACAACAGGTCATCGCACCATACATTTTTGGCTTCAAATTCCTATTTGCATTAGAATGGCTCTATTTTCCACACTATAAATAAGCTGAAAACATATTTGCTTTACATGAAATGTATTATTTTCAATGTTTTATAAATAAATAAATCATCATGACAGCAATATTTTGTATTCTGGGTGGGTAAAGCATGAATCGCTTGGAAAATTTGCTGCCTGATGACACTGAAATTCTTTTCAGACTTTTTAATATGACGATGCTAGTTTTGATTCCCCCAATTCTTTCAAAACTGTTTTTGAGACTACTTTCTACATTTAACCGTTATCTTTTGTTGTGACTTCGGTAAAAGGAAATTATACTTGTTTCTGTTCCTTACATTATTTCTGTGAAAACAATAATTACTTTGCACCATACATTAACCGTGACGAAGCATTAAATTTTGGACGAAGTAGCATATTCTGTAAAGAATTCTATAAAGTAAAAAACAACAAATGCCAGAAAGCAGTTCACTCATATGAATGAATAAATGGATTGATGAAATTTGCAGAGGAAGATATTCTGTGTAACTTAGGGAATTTTATACTTTTCCGACCGTACCTTGAAATATTTTACCCTTATGTCCTACTTCAACACAAAACCGCTACCCCCCCCCCCCCCCCGCCCCCTCCCGCAACGACAATTTTTCAAACAGTAGATGCCAGACTTTCAAGCGGAAATCTTAAAATAATTTCACTGACATAAGAATAATGAACCAACCTGAGTCAAAGTGATGATCAGTTTGCAAAGATAACCTCATGAGAATTAATCCTTAAAGAACTTGCTTTCATATTTATTTCATTTCAGACAATTCCAACGGCCACAGTGTGGTAACGTTCCTGACTGGTGAACGCCAGACTGGGGTTTCTTTGGTCGCTGCAACCTTACCATCCTTGTGAGCTAAGGATGGGGGGGGAGCCTATAGGTCTATATGCAGAGTCATCAGCAGCCATTGCCTGGCCCTCCTTGGTCCTAGATTGGGTGGAGGGGGGCTTGGGCGCTGATATGTATATATATATGATCAGTGTCTAGGGCATCGTCCTGCTTGATAGGTCAATGTCACTGTCCTTTGCCTCTGCCATTCATGAGCGGCCTTTAAACCTTTAAATCGAACAAAGACCAGTTCCCAAAGAATATATCATGAGCGCTGGAAACCACTTGACCTCTGATGATAACAAAAGAATCCAAAATGATCACATAATATAGCAAATGGGTTTCTTTCTGTCATATCCTTTTGGTCGCTATTGTTATATTCTCTTTTTCCTCCTATACATCAAATAAAGGATTTCTTCAGCTATCTGAGGTCAAGTCCGAATCATGCAAATTCTTAGTAAGGTCAGAATTGATAATTTAAGCCAATTGTTATTTTCTAACAATGATTATGCATTCGACTACTAACTATTCATAAAGATACAGATTTTACATAAACCCAAGAAGGGCGATCACATTTCTACTAAAATAAACATTGTTTCTCGTAACCTCGACACGTTTAAGTAATTCAGTAATTATATCAAAGTTTCCGTAAGTAGGGATCAACAAGGCAATTAATCATTCCCTCTGTCAATACAATTAATTTCTCTCTCTCTCTCTCTCTCTCTCTCTCTCTCTCTCTCTCTCTCTCTCTCTCTCTCTCTCTCTCTTGATCAAATAGGAATGCCTTGTTGTGGCAATTCCTTATGTTGTCGTGGTGGAACAACTAAACATACATCTAAAGAATCAAGTTTTTAAATCCGAAATCATACACATTTTCTACAACAATTAACCTTTCCACTACAGATTTAAAAATTGTACCCAGCAATTACATCCCGTAAGCTTTGCCATTTAATCCTAATGCAAATAAGCTATTGGTATTTTCAATATAAAAAATACCATATTCTTTCTCGAGTAAATCGGCTTTCGAAGAACAATGGTTCGCGGAAATGTGATATCCTTTAAGAAATTAAGAAATCATCAGATAAGATCGAGTAACTTTTAGAGAGAATTAATGAATCAAGACGACTTCGTCTGAAGAACCGAACCTCAAAACTTAGGATTGATTTACAATATACATTTTTATGCCAGATCCTAATACATAAAAGAGATCATTCATAAAGAGAACATTGCCGATTACAAGTTGGTGGTGGTTGCTAAATGGAACTCCTTAATTTTATGTAGTCACAAGGTCCTACTTTTAAGCCATAAACTTGAGCTGTTATGAATTAAAAATTTGAAACCTTTCTTAAAATGTAGAGGTTATAAAATTTTAATCCCTGATACTATATCGACAGTTTCTAATTTGGAATTCTATTTCTTTGCTGTCAGAGATAACATGTTCAAAACACAAATAAAACGAATAAAATTCTTCCTATTGAGAAAACCAGAAAGAAAGGCGGAGGGAGAAACGATCCAATACTACTATTTCCTCCAACCAGGAAAAGTCGAAAAAAGTAAATTCGCTCTACTGGTGCTGGAATTTAGAATTTGATCATTACATTTACGTCTTGTGAACTCTATACGGGAAATATCATATTTATTAATATCATCCTTACCTTTCACACATCACCGATTATAAGGGCACCCCACTGAAAACACCACTGACCTGAGATGGAAAGAAAAAATATAAATAAATGTCAATAAAATAAAGCATACGTATTCATACCTAACTGACATGCAGTACAATTATAAGAAAATTCAGAACAGAGCGATCAAAACCATTCTTGATAAATATTTTCCTAATATAATCCACATATACCTATCTTCACCACAAAAGTATGATCATATCAGCAAAATATCCAATATCATTAATTTCGTGTAGTAAGTGTAACAAAGTTCGTGTAATAGGGTTTACCCGTAAACAGAAAAATGGCCCAATATTCCCTTCTAATACCTGCAATCTAGTCTCTATATCAGAGAAAAAGAAGAGAGTATTACTCCTTGTAAATCCTCAGAATTACGTAGTTTAGAATACAGATTTATGTAGTTATATATATTGCTACCTACTCTCAGGCTATAACACTAAATATCCATCCCATTAGATCTAAATATCTCTGGATGAGTACATATTTCATACACGCATTTCAACTAATACTTTCCAAACCTTATGCAGTAGGGTTTATACATGAGAGTAATACAAATTGAATGGAAGAGGATTGTTGGAGCCCATTCAATACATCTGGTAAGAACAACGCGTGGTCATATATTTCGAGCAAAGGAGCACATATTGATGTTTGTCAAAACTTGTTACCTTTTTGCGTGGGATAGTATATTTGAAGAATAAGTCTAAATATTCCATGACAAAAAGAATTGCCGAGTCAAAAGTACACTGATCTTAGTTGGAGTTTCACCACGCAAAGTTTCCTCACTCCCTTTAGTGTTTAACGCTTCATATAACCCTTTCCAGATAAATGTTTCTCAAACCGTGAATGTTGCGGGTTTACTCTCTGGGATCGATTAAATGAGATCCCCAATGAGGCTCAAAGGCAATTAGGTTCATTTCTATGAAGAGAAGACTTGGGCTGGTCGCCCAAATGAGTCTGAAGTGAGACCAATTATTGAAATCACACAAAAAGTAGACCTTCTATAGCCTCTCTAATTTTACCATAACAATAAATCCGAGTCAGTTGCCTAAATGAATGATAGGGGAATTCTGATTTTGATTTATGAATTCGGGCCACATGACCTGGCTTGGGACCGGAAGGTCATTCAAAGCAGAGGTGCAAAATGGAGAAATCCTCCACCTTTGATGCAGCAGGAAGGAAGAGAGGAAGCTCGAACAGAGGTAAATAGAGGGTTAAAATGTGGATGCAACTAGGGTCCGAAGGGACGCTGTAAACATCCTCAAGTGATGTCTACAGTTCACCGCTTAAAAAGATATCACGGCCTTCTACCTGAGCCTGAAAAGGTAAAATGCCACAGCAATTAAAAGAAAAACACATGGAAAAAAAGTGACCCCTCTGAAGTCTCGATCCATTTTGCTTTACTTTCAAAACCCAAAAAAGACTTGATTAGCCTCCGCTGAAAATCAGGAATCATATTATATTATAATACATTAAAAATGGTTTCACTTTCATAAAATCGATTAACGTTTCCGTTAAAGATCAAAGCATAGCATCAAAAAAAAAAAAAAAAAAAAAAAAAAAAAAAAAAAAAAAAAAAAAAGGACTAGTATTTACTTTGTTTTCAGATATCATACCGGAATTATCCTTCATACAATGCTTTCAATTCCATCTATATTCTTACGAAACTCTAAAATGGTTCCATTTTCTACAGTTAAAAAAAGAAGAAAATAATTACTTTGAGGAATGTGGAAGATAGATTTCCTCTTCCTCCTTCTGCATCCGGGATCCTCATTCCCAATCTCTATATAATAAAACCCTCTTTCTCAAGACTTATAGAATTGTATGACTTTTCTCCTATTGAGAGAAGGGTCCCTCAATCACATTTTTTTTCTCTCATATTCAAGGTCAAATTTCGACCGGAAGGAAGATTTTTATAAATTTCTATTCACCGTTTTTTTATGTAAAATATATTACTTTAGAAGGTGAATAATTTATTATGACAAAATCCCCCAAATTCAGACCAACAAGGATTACTGGAGATAACAGTTAAAAGAGATTGGGCATTCTATGATGATTAGTTAATTGCATATACTATAAAGAACCTTTTTAGATATTTCCATTCTTAAATATAATCTTTATATCTTGAATACTGCAAAAGACATTCAATCCCTCGCGACTAAATTAGATTATCTTTTTAAGATTTATCACCTCCTATCCTTTATTTGTCTCCCTCGTTTCAGAAGAATGGAGTAAACAAAGCAATCTAATAACGTCATCAAGAGGAGAGGATAACTCTTACTGACATTAAAGAGTATTTACGCGGTTGAGGGCGACGAGGAAATTTATTGCAAATTGAAAAGCGCCGAGATGAGGAGAGCTGACCAGGTCAGAGACAAACCGATTCAGGTGGGAAGTCCTTTGATCTCTTTTGGGAAACTGTAAAATCTAATGACGTGATAAACATAACGTCATTATTCAATATATCTTTAATTCTTAAAAGACTGATTTGCGGATAAAAAACTGAAAATGCTTACTTCTATATTTCTTCGAAAAATTTCACCGGAATTCATACACAACACGAGAATTTGTAGCTAAAGTTCGCGTGAAAAAAATCAGGCTAAAAAGTCTTGAATTGCGCAAAATGTTTAAAACTTTTCTCATTCTAAAAGATATTTCTTGAATTGCGCAAAATGTTTAAAACTTTTCTCATTCTAAAAGATATCTTTCATTCAATCACTATTCTGTCTCGTTTCGATATATGTTACTCGTCTGGCTAACCCCACCCAATTTTATACCAATCAACCAATTCCTTTATGGCAGCTTTTACTTTTCACTCCTGTGTAGCTTTACTACGTCGACATGACCTCTCTTGATACTAAGTTGAAAAGCATATGTCACTGGTCATTAACCCTAAAGTTTTTTTTACCAAATTCACATATTTTGAAAACTTGGATGACAAATCGCCTTAAAAAAACAAACACAATTGTTGCCTAAAGTCGGTCATTAGGAAGACCACTTTTAAGAATTATATCAATGAAAATTACATGTGTTCTGGAAACACTTTACGGGAATGAAAGATTTATCATGACTTTCTCAGAAGGGTTAACTGGACACAAGCTGAAATATAAACTAAAATCATAGTTTAATCGAGAGTACACTAACTCAAATACATAAAGTATAGGCTACTTTTCTGTAGATTTCGTTCATGATCTCTCCAAAGATCTGAGAGGTGTTTCTTCAGGGACACAAATCGAGACATGACCTTAACATGAAGTATATTGCCTCTCCTAGTATTCCTCGTCTAAGTGACAAAAGAAAAATAGCCCAGTATGGAAAGGAAACAAGGAAATAAATACATTACAAGACAAGTAATATAACCAAAATTAAATATCTTAAAATATGTAACAACATTAAATTAGATCTTTCATATATAAACTATAAAAACTTAAACAAACAAGAGGAAGATAAATAAGATACAACAATTGGGAGCACATGCCGAGAGGGACCAATCGAAGGTAACTCAATAGAATAAAATGAAAAAAAAAATGAATAAATACGCAACGATAACGAATGTATAAGAAGGTGATTTATGTAAAAAAAAAAAAAAATTAATCTATCATACGTAAAATCCTGTACCACGATTTGTGAATTGAACGAAAACTGTGTGAAAGGTTTGGGGTGTGCACTTGAAGAAATGTGAATATGAATGTCCTTTTGGATATTTACATAATCAAATTTAATATTCCATGACAGAGGAATTCTCATTGTTTTATCCACATTGGTTCCCTTTAAATATTTATCATAGTAAACTGAAAAAAAAAATAGTATTTTGCATAAAGCAATTTTTGATCACCAGAAAATTAGGACTACCAAAGAAAAAGTGATCGTGCAAGGACAACGTCATAATTGAGGGTTGTAAGATATCTATTTTAATAAGTCAATTACTCATGGCCAATGCAGGGACTCTGAAGTAAATAAAATTGGCACATTTCACTCAATTAAACAAAACGTAATAAAAGGAGGCAGGATACACACCAAAAAAACTATTTTCAAACTTTAAAAACCCACCACTGTTATCATGACGAATGTGTTTCTTTAATTGCCAAAAGCTAGAATTTTTGTTATCACTTTTTTCCTTTATTCTGTTATTCATTTGCACCACGATACAAAACCGTCTGATCGACGAACTAACCACTCTCGCCTTGCTAACACGTCATACATTAGACAAAGAGAAATTATAAGATTTGAAAAGAGAGAGAGAGAGAGAGAGAGAGAGAGAGAGAGAGAGAGAGAGAGAGAGAGAGAGAGAGAGAGAGAGAGAGAGAACCTACTCATTTTACAAAATTAGCTTTATCATCACTTATACTATTTCTTTATTCCAGTTTGATGCATTTGTAAAAAAATTCTTTTATCAAAGATAAGATTGTCCTTCGCATTACGTAAATGTGCTAAAGAAAATTTACTATGAGCGTTAGGTTCCCGGTCAATCTAGACTTGTTTCAGCAAACGTTGCCAAAAAACAGGGAACTTTATTTTTCCTGTAATAAGCTCGTTTATGGGGTTTTTGCCCGGTTCAACACTTCTTCTATTTTACAATTTCAAATTCCACATCTTCATTGTTTCCCTTGATCAACTTTGGTGAGGTGAAACTGTTGTTTGAATAATTAATGCACTTAAGCTTATAACTTCAATAGTTAGGAAGATCATTGTTTTTCCGTAAGAAAACACTATACAAAAATCGTTTTTACGTTGAAATTTCTTTTGCCATAATATTGGATAAATCTTGCAAAAAATCTATTTGTCTAGCAATTCAGTAACAATGAACATCTACTTCCGAATGATATTGTCGTGTTTATCGAATCTGTTCATGTCTATTGTTTAACCAAATATAAACTACAAACAGAGCCTATACTGCACACAACCATAGAAGGAACAAAATCTAACTTATAATCTAAAGATATCTTCTTTTAGCCACAGTCTTCAGTTCTATAATATCTTATAATATATATATATATATATATATATATATATATATATATATATATACATATATATATACATATATATATACATATATATATATATATACATATATATACATATATATATATATATATATATATACATATATATATATATATATATATATATATATACATATATATATATATATATATATATATATATATATATATATATATATATATATATCTTAAAATACTTTGTTGATGGGCAAAAAATAAAAGAACCAATGCACAATTATACAAAAGTCAATATTCCAATTTCGTTGGCAGAATTAACATACACAAAAGATATCCTAATCCAGTTCACTGTGAGGCAGAGATAATGAGGATTAGCATTAGCTAGAAACCCTGAATCCTAATTATAATGCAATCTATCTCCAAAGAAATTAGATGGATGATAAACCATTTATCGAAGACCCCAGCTTAGTCCCTCAATAACCTTTTGGACGTTCCCTTATGGCTTTCCTCATTGATGCATTGAGAGAGAGAGAGAGAGAGAGAGAGAGAGAGAGAGAGAGAGAGAGAGAGAGAGAGAGAGAGAGAGAGAGAGAGATTTTGTCAAGTTCATTTGTACAGGTGAGATTACATGCGTGATTAATCCTAGGGTCATTCTTGTACTATAAAATATGTGATTTCATAAGTGTTCCCATAAAACAACATGCGCGGATAAGTGTCTTTGCCTTCAATGTATTACCATAAATATGAAGGAACTTGCAAACTTCCCCTCCTTATGGCAAGAGATGAAAATAATGAAACGGAAATAACACGAGATGGAGATAAGATTTTCGGTTTCCTGGAGGGGGGTGCCGTACACGTAAGTTGCTTTCTACTGTATATATAGTGATTGGCAGCGAGCGATAAATGTCTTGCTTTCAAGACGAAATGGCATTACTGGGATATTTTTGTTTGTTTTTCATTTTCCTCCAAATCTCCTCAGCATATCACCGGAACAGAAACATATTCTGAAACTGGTTCCTAGAAAATCAGATTCTACCTAGCTTATGATCCATTTTGATACATTGCACGAGTGAAGCAAAAGTATATATATTTTACAGTTTTCTTAAAAACACCCTCTCTCTCTCTCTCTCTCTCTCTCTCTCTCTCTCTCTCTCTCTCTCTCTCTCTCTCTCTCTCTCTCTCAGAGGTAATTATATACTCAACTAATGACACATAACTCTTTAAGTTTCCTATTGAAAACAAAATAAGATAGAATAACAGCGTACATCCAATCCCACTCGGTCTAAACATTTCATGAAAAGTGACTGGATTTCAAAAAGTCGGTGTTTCCTGATTTACAATTTGTTGTTCTCAAACAGAATTGTAGACTTGCTCCTATTACCACTCACATACGCGTATATAAATCTATAATGCACCAAGTTAAGTATTGAAAGAACAGGTTTCCTCTGCTCAAGAAACATCTTAATAATTTTACTTTGCAATAGAAAGATTTGGGGTAACACATACTTATAATGGTTTGAATATTAGCAATGTTCCAACAATGGGGACTAACTTACATGAGAGAAGAATATTGCACTACAAGAACACTCTAAAGATACAAAAGCAAATAGAAGCCCCCCTCTCTCTCTCTCTCTCTCTCTCTCTCTCTCTCTCTCTCTCTCTCTCTCTAATATTATGACCGAGATAATAATTCAGAAAAAAATCGATTATCCATCAGCCACACACTCTCCACGGGAATAAGGCAAAGGGCCACATCTCGTTAGGCTTCAGGTAAAGAGGTTTGTGTGATTTATCCCAAGATTCTGCAGATTTTGTCAAGTAATTTATTTTTTCTTTTTTCCCTATAGCAAAGAACATCAATTAAAATCAGAAATCAATATAAAGTTAAGTAAGGTAGTCTTTCCAATACTTAACCAATAAAATATTGGGTGACTTTAATTGGTAAAGGAGAAACGATAAGACATTTTATAAAGTATTTCATGGGAGATGTCATTGCACAGACAACAGCTCCAAAGGGAACTGAAACTGACTTGGAAAGACATTTTAAGAACATCGTTAACACAAATTCACTTACACTTATGTCCGATTGTATTACCAGATCATGACTCTGCCTGTCCAATGCCTGGCCTCTGGCCTAAGTGTTATAATTCAATACGATACAATCTTCTTAAAAAGGTGAACAACTTTTCAGCATTATCTATTCATTTTGATCAGTAACTTAGTCAACGAAATCCAATGGAAAACAAAACCAAAAAAGGTTCATCTTACAATATCCAGTTTCCTAAAGGATTTCATATGTAAAAATATGCGCTAAAATATGAAATAGAAACGAAGATATACAGAAGATCAGGGTGAAATGTATTTCTTATCCCCTTTAAGCATAAGTTCAGGTATGATGTAAATACACCTTTGCAAGAATTATTCGTACGAAAATGTCCCCTTTTGCTGCCGTGTTTGAATACAGAATTAAAACAAATCGAAAAACTTCCTGATATCAAATAACTTCAGAGACCCATTGAAGGCAGATAAAGACTTTCGTTTTTTTTCCTGCTGAAACTTCTGATATGTAACTATAGTAAGTTTTCTGAATTTCCAAGAACAATGCTTTTTGTAATCCTTTGATTTTTTGCAATAGGGGATCAAAGTTTGAGAGAGAGAGAGAGAGAGAGAGAGAGAGAGAGAGAGAGAGAGAGAGAGAGAGAGACTTTGTTTTATTATAAAAACCCAGAGATCCAAATACTACATAGCGTTTATTCTAATATATTTTATCATAATAAACTATTAATTTTCACAGAAACATTGCAATACTTTAAATCAAATTAAAAGAACCTTACGGCCAACCTCGTCGCACAACCTGACTTTTGTTCAATGTTTATGACAAGAAAACCATTTCCACTTGAAATAGATTAAGGCGTTTCTCCTTTTCAAATATTGTCAAATCTTCCTCTATTTTGGAACAATATCAAACAATAAATGACAAAAAGGAACGATGAAAACAAGATCCTTCACGACAGGAATTTCAATTACACCATCTTTTCTATCAGAACTCAATAAAATAATGAAGTTGGAAATCTGATACATTCTTTCTTTTAGAAGTGCTACTAAATCCTCTCTCAGCTCACACACAAACTCGAGAGACAGCTACGAAGGAATCCTAGACAAATCTCTGCACTCTTTTCTAAGTCTTCATTTATCTCCATTTGTTACATCCATTTTCATTTAAAATTTTCTATATAATTGTGATAACAATAATGGAAATATCTGAAGACTATGGCAATCCCAAATACAACTCTTCGAATCGTGTTGAAATACAGGAATCCTCCATATGTCTAGGGCGGAAAAGATGATTCTTACGCTGTAACGAATTTGTTATCTTCAAAGATTTCCTTTTTTTTTTCTTTGTTTATTTTGCTGCTTTTTCGTAGTTTTATCATATTGGAGGAGAGAGAGAGAGAGAGAGAGAGAGAGAGAGAGAGAGAGAGAGAGAGAGAGAGAGAGAGAGAATATGTATGCGTCGAAAGAATGCAATTCTTCTCTGAAGACTTTCTAAGAATACCTCCGGAGCTCCGAAACCGCATTATCTTATGAAGACTTCTTCGTCATTTTTTTCTCATAAGTCTGGATTTCCGAGAGAGAGAGAGAGAGAGAGAGAGAGAGAGAGAGAGAGAGAGAGAGAGAGAGAGAGAGAGAGAGAGAGAGATATGTAGGCGTCGAAAGAATGCAATTCTTCTCTGACGACTTTCTAAGAATACCTCCGGAGCTCCGGAAACCGCATTCTCTTATGAAGACTTCTTCGTCATTCTTTTCTTTCTTAAAACTAAGCCTGATACAGGAACTCTATATCGTTGGCCTGGCGGGGCTCTCCCCTTTCCGGTGGGAGGGGAGGGCTCCCCCGCTCCCGCTGGAGCTGGGCGGCTGCCAACCCCCCCTCCCCCGCTGGCGCTGGGCGTCTGCCCCCCCCCCTCACCCCTTCCCCGCGCTGGTGCTGGGCGCCCCTGGCCCCCCCTGGCACTGGGCGGCTGCCCCCCTCCCCCCCGCTGGCACTGGGCGACTGCCCCCTCCTCCCACCACTGGCGCTGTGCGGCTGGCCCCCCTCCCCCGGCTGGCACTGGACAACTGCCCCCTCCCCCTCTCCAATGCTGGGCGGCTGTCTCACCGCCCCCCTGGGGCTGGGCGGCTGTCTCACCGCCCCCCTGGGGCTGGGCGGCTGTCTCACCGCCCCCCTGGGGCTGGGTGGCTGCCCCCCCCCCCCACCCCGCTGGGCCTACATGGCTGAGGACTATGAAGCGTGAAGTATATGATGATGAATGGAGAAGTATAGAATTAAAAGCTCAAGATAGAGACGACTGGCGAAATCTAACCTAGGCCCTTTGCTCAATACGCGTAGGCGATGATGATGATGAATAAGCGAAAATATTTACGTTTATATTGTATCGATGTGTGTTTGTCCATCCGTAATGTCTTGGACCCATGTATGTTTTTCTTTATTTCATTCAGATTAGATACGGTTCTCAATATGACTCAATAGCCAAGGAATGGAAAATATGCTGATAAAAATTGGACCCAATAACACTAAAAGTTACATGCTGCATCCTAAGGATCATGAACACAAAAACTCAAAAGAATAAGAAGCAAAATTGTATAAAAAAGAAAACTCGTTAAAATATAAAAAATTTCCAGTGATTTTGAGCCTATCGTGTCTTTAGTTTTACTTTAGCTTTGTTGAAACCTTTGTAGTTTTCAGTCTGCAATAGCAAAGTGAACACCAGCACAAAGTAACAGAGACTACTGCCCTTTCCCATGTCTTAAAATTTGCAAGTTACATTTAATCAATTTGAACCAAAAGTAATTTAATCAAACCATGTACAGAATGGTTCTTGAAAAAAAATCACTACTCAAGATTACTAATGTATATTTAAATATGACTCGCATTCCTATACTAAGCATAAAATAAAAAACAAAAATAGCATTCGTCTTCGGTAAATAAGTTTTTTTTTCTCGGCAATTTCTTTAAAAGCTAATTGATTTTGGATAGTTTATCGTTGACATTTAAAATTACAGACTAATTAAAAAAATCGAAATCATTAATTCGACCCATTAATGCACATTCAATTTAATTTATGTTTGAACTAAACTTCTTGATATGTCTAACGTATCATAGAGCATTTCGATGTCTGTATCCAATTTAAATGTTTTCAATGCACCCCTCAGAATTTCCAATTGATTTCAGCTCACAGCGATTGGAATATGCCATCATCCATTATTCATTGGTTTCGATACGCAGGTTTATTATTGTGGTTTATTCTAGGTGAAATTGTTCCGTGTTCACATTTCTCGTAGAGTCAATTTGATTTGAATTTTGAAAATAAAAATATAGAGATTTAGTTGTTCAAAACATAGCAATTTATATAAAAAAAGATTCTAACAAAAAATGCTTGAAGTTAAAATAGCTAGAACTGCTAAATTTTCTTTAACAAAATTAATAGTTAAAACCAAGGGGTAATAGATAATGGAAGGCGACTGTTGCTATTTGAGAAAAGTTATCAAACACTTTACCAAAACTACCCTGAGGAAAAAGGTCATGGAAACACTACATGGTCGTGCTTTGAATAACAATATTGTATTTACATGAACTGATACCAATGGTGTGCCTTCCTCTATAAATTTATAACTTTTACTGGCTATCAATAAGGCAAGACCATGAACATACAATGAGATTAAAATGTAAATTCGAAGCATTGCATTTAATTACTGTTATTCCTCAATATATTGGAAGTTACCTCGGATTGCCAAAATTTTCTCGACTGTGAAATAAGAAATATCACAGATAATTCAGCATTCCATTTTCTGTCGGAGAATAAAAGTGAAACTGGTATTTTTGTCCTTCCTGTAGGTCACCTGCGACACCTTATATGAATTATAAGGATGGTGTCTGTTGAGTGGTAATTTTTAAGAAAACAAAAATTGCCTGGCAAAATAAAAGGAAATGGGAAAGATGCATAAAGTTGTGCCAACAAAATTAACTATTGGTACTAATAGGTGTCATATACATTTATACTATTAGGCTACTCGCATCTAAAATAACATATGAAACATAAAACTATTTTCAGCGTTCGTTTACAGCTCCCATTTCTGCTCGATTAGTTTCCGTAATAATAATAATAATAATAATAATAATAATAATAATAATAATATTAATAATAATGATAACAAAAAAACAGAGCCTTTGCTATGATGCACACGGCTATTACATTAATGTGAGAATATCTCCGGATGAAACAAAATACCGAAGCCAAAATAGTGTTGCAAAATATCGTCATATAATTTTGTTCCCAATAAATAAGCTACATTAATTTCTGTAGTAAACTGATCCAGGTATTTCTCAAAAGCCAATGAGACTGAAAAAATTTCCTCATAGATCACAGTAATACCATGTTCAAATGCCAAAATACCACAATTAAATGAAAAAAAAAAAAGTTTGGTCTATTTTATATAAACTAATGTTTAATGTTCCTTCGAGTAAAATTGCAAAAAAATATTGCGCGTATAAATTGCACTCTGCTTTGGTGTTCTTTGCTTTGTCATCACAAATTTTCTGCAATATCCTCCAAATCTTATACCTGGACTCCTTAGGCATGATCTTCACTAAGCGTGAAAAATCCTTACTTCTCCAGCATGAAAAACCGCAAGAACAAACTCCGAAAACATGCGAAAATTCAGGCCGCCTATCATTCATCATATCATCGCTAGTTTTATTGCTTTTCCTTAATTGCCATTTCTTTAGTCATTCTGTGAAAAAATCTTGCAAAGGAAGTTCAATGTGTTTTTTCCTTTCCTATAGAATTTTCAGGAAAATAAAATTTCACTAGAACGACAATTTCGACGTATCTATTTTGACATTTTTAAATCTATTCCAAATTTTGTTTTATGCTCTGTACAATCAGAATTTTTGAACGAGTCAATATTGAACCTCAAAAGGAAACTCTGTCGTTCAAACTCATTCCTTGACCACCTCAGAGTCAATACACGTTGGACTACCTGGTCTAAGAAACGAGGGCTGAGTCTAGCTTGAACTTCATTCACGTACCCTTATTAGAAAAAGGCATCACCAAAGACTACAAACACACCAGTGCAAGGTTGAAGTACTGTTTATTGAAGTTAAACCCCCACCCGGAGTGAAGGTGCGAATATAATTTATAATAGAATTATAATCTTTTTTTTACGTGTGCACCTGTACTTGATGTTCAAAATATGATTACAGTTTCTGTTCCAAAAGACCAAGTAATCGAAGTCATTGTATACGCGTTGCGAGGTTTTCTAGTCCCTTCTAATCCTTTTATTTATTCCTGGCATATGTGAATCTCTCTCTCTCTCTCTCTCTCTCTCTCTCTCTCTCTCTCTCTCTCATTTGATTTGTATATGGAATTTGGACCATATAGCCTGGTGCTGGGATCGGGATAGCCATTCAGTACCTAGGTACAACAGGGGGAAATCCCGTTTAGTTGCAGTATGAAGTAAAAACCAAGAGAGGTTGGACAGCAAAATGGAGGAATATTAGAAAAAAGGTGATAGCGTGGAAGAAACACAAGTGGGCGGAGCTAGGACTGAAGTGACGCTGCAATGACCAATTTGTAGCCTCTTTAGCAAGTTCTATAGAGTATAGCGAGAGGTGCACTGTTAGCACTAACCATATATATGCTCTCTCTCTCTCTCTCTCTCTCTCTCTCTCTCTCTCTCTCTCTCTCTCTCTCTCTCAGTAAGTTTGCCCCGTGAATCCCTGGAATGGTACTAAAGACTCTATTATGCTTTAAAATGGCATTTTTAAATTTTGAATCAAACATTTTCTCAAAAGTACATAAGTAAACCTAAGATTCTGTTGTCTATAAAGTTCTTTCAAATACTTTTAAAGAACTTTGGTGATATATGCCATTCACAATTGATGAAGGAAGAAAGCACAAAAGGATGAAGATGAATGAAGGGCTTTTCTTCTTATACTAAAAAAATTATCAAAACTTTTAAAGGCAAATACCCTTAATACCCCAAAAATTATGACGCTTACCCTTCCTCTCATAGACGATCCTCAAAATTTAATCATAATTAAAATTGCCGATAAGAATAAAATAGACAAACTGGGGAAAAAAATATATTTTCTCTTAGGAAACCTAATATATTCCAAAGGACTGCTTCTCTAATTCTCTTTCAGTCTAATTTCTTGAAAATAAAGTTTTTAAGCTTGAAAAGCTGATGAATGGAATTTTGCTTCATCAAGAAACCACTCAAAAGGAGGGAATTAATTCTTAGAGAAAGAACCAAATAAGAACAGAAAATGAAAAAGGAGAATAGAGAGATAAATAACATACGACGAAAGTGTTTGAAATTATCTCAATATTACGTATTTTGTATGAATTTAAAAACGAGAATTCAAGAACACTTAAAAAACTTCTTTTATTTCCGGGTGATTTTATCATGGGGATGTTTTCTCTTACTATTCACACCTCTCTTAATTTTGTGTTCATATCATAATGTAGCCTTCTTAGAGGAGTTCATCGTCTTAGGTCTCACAGTCGTCTTTTCCTAAGATATATTGCGCCCCGTTGAGATACTACCGCTAGAGAGTTATGGAGTCCCCTGACTGGCCAGACATTACTACATTGGATCTTTTTCTCTGGTTACGGTTCACTTTCCATTTGCCTACACACATACACCAAATAGTCAGGCCTATTCTTTACAGATTCTCCTCTCTCTTCATACACCTGACAACACTGAGATAACCAAACAAATCTTCACCCAGGGGGTTACCGCCCCTTTCCTCTTGGTAAGGGTAGAAGGGACTCTTCAGCTATGGTAAGCAGCTCTTCTAGGAGGAGCACGCTCCAAAATCAAACCATTGTTCTCTAGTCTTGGATAGTGCCATAGCCTTTGTACCATAGTCTTCCACTGTCTTCGGTTAGAGTTCTCTTGCTTCAGGGTACACTTGGGTACACTATTCTATATTATTTCTCTTCCTCTTGTTTTGTTAAAAGTTTTATAGTTTATATAGGAGATATTTATTTTAATGTTACTGTTCTTAGAATATTTTATTTCAGCTTGTTTCCTTTTCTCACTGATCTATTTTCCCTGTTGGAGCCCCTGGGGTTATAGCATCCTGCTTTTCCAACTAGGGTTGTAGCTTAACAAGTAATAATAATAATAATAATAATTATAATAATAATAATAATAATAATAATCATAATAATAATTCATACTCCTATGTAACGTCTTCTAATCCAAAATTCCATGTTTAATCTCCAAACTATCTTCCCAGTCTAATATCACCTCTGACGTAGTCTCCAAGAATTGAAGAGCGTAATTTATCTTAATATTCATTGAGCTATGCTTCTTTTCATGTTCATCTATTTGGATTTAACAAAACAAATAGAGACGCAATAGTAAATGGAATTCATATGAAAATAGTATTAGGAGAACGTGGTTTACTAAATGTTATTTGAGAAGATATAACGATTCATTGACTAAATATCTTTTATTCCAACAGTTATATTTCATGGATTCCTAAAAGTAAATATACAATATTGATTAACTGACAGGTTTATAAAAATGCAGCTACGGGGGTGAAAAAAAAAAAAGTTTTTGATCTTTTTCAGTTGTATTTTACTTTATAAAGTTAAATAAATATACCAAATAAGCATAAAGATTAAAATATGTTACATATTCTTTACAATTTATTCTCAATACCCGTTTTCCATAATAGCTGGAACTTTACCAAACCAAAATAATCTTGATTCTTTTATCAAGAAAGGGATTAAATATTGGCTTTACATAGAATGTCTTCCATTCAAAACGTCACCAAACACCCACAGTTTCCTAAGCACGATATTTATCACCAAATCAAGACAATGGGGACCCCAATGTTCGCCAGATTTAAGCGTCTGGCCCCAAATCATTTGGCAACTGCTGAACAAACACTCGCGAAAATGGAAGAGATTGGCCTTTGCTTAAAGGCCTCAAGCCCATGGTCATCACCCTTACATATTGTCCTGAAGAAAGATGGCGCTCTGTAGGGATTAGAGGCATCTGAACATTCAGACAGAATCGGATCACTGCGCCCTGTAAGGATTACAGGCATCTGAACATGCAGACAGAACTGGATCACTACCCGCTCCCAAACACCGCCAAGGTGACCTCCTACTTGTACAAAGCGAAGGTTTTCTCCACACTCATCCTGTTGAAGGGGTATTATCAGGTCCCATGAACCCAGAAGACATTCCCAAGACCACCATCACCATCCCTTTCGGTTCCTACACCATCAATTATTACTAATTTGCCATTTATAATGCTAGGGCCACTTTTCAATGCCTCATGGATGACATGTTAGGGACCTAACTTTCTATGTATGTTACGTGGACGACACACTTGTGTTCTCTTCCTCGAAAGATGAACGCCTTTGTTACCTACGCATCATTCTCGATTGCTTACAACAGAACGGTCTTGTTCCTTTGGCGCCAATTAAGTATTGTTCTTAGGGCCCGCATCATTGATGAAGGCATCCAACCCCACCCCTACCCCCAAGAAAGTAGCAGCCGTTCAAAACTTCCCCATGACCTCGATCTCCAAAGCACTGCATGGGCATGATCAACTATCATCACTGGTTTTCCTTCCAGGCATCTGCGCTACTCTTGTCCCCCTCTATGCCTCGCTCCAGAGTAAGCCAAAATACCTGAAATGGGGTCCTCTTCAAGAAACGGCATTCTGCAACGCAAAGTATGCCATATCAACTGTTCCTACCCTTCCTTTCCCTGTGCCATATGCATCTTTCCTTTTCTCCACTGATGCAAGCAACATCTCTATTGGTGCAGTACTCAAGCAGATGGTCAATGTCTCGCCCCGCCCATTGTTCTTCTTCAGTAGTAACCTGTCTAAGGTGTAATCCAGTTACTCTACATCAAACTGTAAATCGCTGGCGGTGCATTTGGTTGTCTGTCACTTTCACCACTTCTTAGAAGTATGCTCTTCGTCCTTTGCGTGGACCACATGCCTCTGGGGCATGCCTTCACTCAACAGTCCGATGCATGGTCTACCCGTCATCGCCGACAACTCTCGGCTGAATACAACTGTACCCTTCAACTCGTCCCTGGGAAAATGAATCCCGGTGCCAATGCCCTGTTAAGAAACATATTTCTCCATTCAACTAGGATTGGATTACAATGCCTTGGCAGAAGCCCAACGAGAAGATCCAGAGTGCCAAGCACCCAGGACATACTGCACATCCCTCCATTGGGATGACATCGCCTATGACGACTCTAATGCCATCCTCCTCTCCCACGTCAGTACTGGTAGGATGCGATCCTGGACACCCATCCCCATGCACCAACAGATATTTGATTTTATCCATGGCCTCTCACATCTCTCAGCAAATCTAATGCACAGCTATTGACGACGAAGTACACTTAGCGAGGTATTACTAAAGATGCTAAGGATTAGGTCCGGGCCTGTACTTGATGCCAAACTTCAAAAGTACATCAACACGCGGATTCAGGAGTGGGTAACATTCCTCAATCTCTAAATAATTTTGCCCAGATTCACGTCAACGTAGTAGGTTCCCTATGCACATCAAAAGGACATCATTACCTGTTTACCATCATTGACAGCTCCATTCGTTGGCGTTACTCTTAGGGTGGATAGTGAGATTTGTTATCCCTGAGCATATTACTTCTGACAGGGTTACCACTTTCACATATCAATTGTAGACTTCATTAGCGAACCTCCTGGGCATCACCCTGCATCAGTCAACCACCTACAACCCTGCAGCCAACAGAATGATTGAACGTTTTCATCGCACCCTCAAAGCAGCTTTAAAGTCCCGATGCAACATCTTTAACTGGTTTACCCTGGGTCCGAGTTTCATCCGTCATTGAATGCGAGGCTAAAATAGTGTCCTACTTAAAGTAAGCACAAAATGGTGATTGGTATGGAGTGAGCTACGTATAGGTAGTTAGGAAATCCATGAATAAAACATTTCTGCTTCGTTAACGCCTGTAAAGCTTTGATTTTGTTCCTCAACGTTAGATATTTTATTTTCGTGATTCTTTTTGATAATAACTTTAAATTACATATTCTTCCTTTTCCATCTCCAGCACACCCATTTACTAATAATGGTAAAAGTAAAGGATACAAATAATGCATTCACTTTCGTTTGGCCACAATTGATTCTGAATTCTACGGTTACCAATTCACTCAACAATGAGCTTAGATCTTGGCCGCAGCCGTATAGGCCTAACAAGCTTCCAGCTGTTTGGGGAATGTAAAGGCCTAAGAAGGACAATTTTCACTTAAAGCGTTCTTTCTTACATTTACTACCTTCAAATCAACACGTCCCTCATCCCCGTTTCCACCGTTTGATGCCTGATGTCAAGGAGCACACCATAACTGTCTGCCCTTCTCCATTAAAGTCGTTTACAAAATACTTCAAGATTATATCTTTGAAGATAAAAATAAGGACTTCAGCCAGAGCTATATTAACCAGGGTAATTTCGATTAAAGATTTCAAGTAGTGGATTCAGTTGTCAAGGTATAATTAATTGTCAGAAATACTATCTTATATAAAAAAATCTACCAGTTTCTTCGTATTATTTATATTCTAGGGATCAGTCGAAGCGCATTTTGGTTACAGTTCTTAAAGTAATACCAAAGTACAATCGTGAATGTAAAACTGACAAATTATGTATAATAGTTTTCAAGACACAGAAGTCTCAAGTCACGACGCACACTCTCTAGTAAGCTTGAAGTTTTCTAACCAATTGTCTCAATAATTATTCCGAAACGAAATGGTCAACTATTTAGATGATGATAAAATTCACTAATCAAATATCCTCAGGGTTTCTAACCGGATAAGTCACATATCCTAATCATCATAATGCTGTCACACACCTTGGCAATTGGCTTAAAATCCACAAGTTTCATAAACAAAGTTTCAAGCAAAAAAATTAGATTTTCTAAATCTTGAAAGTAGTAAAATAGGTGTTTACAAAGTTCCCAATTACACATGTTGCCAATATATATGTAATATATATATATATATATATATATATATATATATATATATATATATATATATATATATATATATATATATATATATATAGATATATATATATATATATATATATATATATATATATATATATATATATATATACATCTTGTTACGATATCAATAAAATGAACCAGTAAATCAGAAAATTGTCTCTCCTTGTATAGGATAGCATGTTCAAAGAAAAAAGTTAGGCTTTAATTGTATTTTGTATTTAATGCGTGACGCTCTGTGACGCGGGAGGGGAAAGTTAGTGATGTCTAGAACAGAGCCAAAGGAGTGATTGACAGAACATTTAAAATAATATAGAAAACAGATAAAACAAGAAGACTAAGTGTAAATAATAATAACTTTACATAAATGAAAAACTCAAAACTTGCTGCTACCCAGAAATCTACAACGAAGAATGGAAAATACGTTCCAAAAAATTGGAGGATATCTTTGGATCCCGACTGACGAGAGGAAAATAGATGGGTCAAAGGCTTTCCCCCACCGGGAAGCTAAAGGGATGACATAGGGCGTGAAATGAATCGCCACTCGGGAAGTAAAAAACTCTAATATTATAAGACCTTGAATGCTTTTCATAGGAACCTTACCTAATCATGGGAATTTAAAAGATAAAATTTTTTTTTTATAACACTTCAGGACATAAATCAAAATCTTCACGAATCTTGGAAATGCATTATTAAAATATAAATAAATATTCAGGAAAAAAAAATAAACAAATTAGCCATTTCATATGAAGTCAACGTTATTATTGATGTTTTAAGAAAATTATCAAACAATTATCTAATAATGAATCATTCATAATATACAGGTGTATAAAATACATCATCCTCTTACATAGAAATTACGTTTAAATCAATCTTTTTAAGTTTTCAATTTTCTGTAAATAGATTACGTTAAGCAAATTAACAATAACTTAAAATTATACTTTTCAAGATTGCCATTTAGCGATACTGAATACCATAAGTATTTAAAAAAAAAAAACTAAAGAAAACTAGGTTTCAATTACAAGGCTAATTATACACTAAAAACTTACACGAGAATAATTTTCACTGTAAAACTTGGCATCACAAAATTCAAAATATCATTGATTTGGCTAAGATATTACTTTTAAGAATATAATCTAACATTCTCTTGTTATGACGAACATTAAAAAATATACAGTTTTACTTTTTACGAGAATATCTTGAAATAGAAATGAGTGAACATAAAAGCTTTAGAAAATATCACTGCAGTTTTATGATTTTTTTTTCTTTTTCATCAGTAGGACAAGTCAGACCTTAACCTTTTGTATGGCTTTTCTTTAAGCAATCAAGTGCGAATAAAATCTTCGAGCCATTTCAACAACAAAAGTAGACAAAATAAAATTCTTTTTTTCCGTTAAAAAACAACAATGACAGGATTTTATTCTGGAGTAAGGATTGTCCGACATTATACAAAAAGAGGAAAAAGATATAGAATCTCTCTTTGGACACAAGAGAAGATCAAAGCAAAGCCATTCCATCAAGCCATGTTATATGTTCTCCAACTCCATTATCCAACTGCACAACTAACGCCATCTCTGGGTCAATGCCCTAATTCAACTTCCTGAAGCGTCGATATCCAACACCGGAATTGGGCCAATTTGGAATGCATATTCCTTCAAACACCAGATAAACACTATCGAATAAAAAAAAGAATAAACAAAACAAAATTACATGAAAAAGAAAAAGTGTTAAGAGACAATGAAAAAAAAAAGAAATTTCAAGTAATAAACAAATCAAAAGAATAGGAAAAAGAAAACACGTGGCCAGGGAAAGGAAACAAATAAGTACACCGAGAGAGGGGGGGGGGGAGGAGGGGAAGAAAAACAGGAAGAAAAGCACAGGAGCAAACCTACACCAAAACTGAAAGGCAGTTCATAAAATTCATTAAAAGAAATGTGTACTTAAAGTAGTGTTATGTTCGTGATACAAAGGTCACCATTCTATGATGTGTCATATGTTGTAAAACTGAAGAATCTTTTTTTAAACGTAATTATAAAAGAACAGATGATCATCCATAAATACCTTGAAGCATTCCTAGAAAAATTAAATATTGTGTATCCAAATAAGTAAAAGATGGTTATGAAAGAATGATGTTAACATATGGTAAAACTTTGATAGCATGAGAATACGCAATGATTTTCAAGCATCTTGAGATATAATTCATCTATACAAACAAGTTTGATTAAAATCAATATTTGATGCATGACCAAAGATATCGTACTCTAAGTTTTAGGAATGTCACAGGTTACCACCTATTAAAGGATTAAACACCTATCATCCCTTGCACATACCAAAGACCATGTAAATATCTTCCTTATTTCAGAAAACCTCTCACGCAGCAGTGAATATGCCTTTTAACAGAGATTTTTATATACGGGTTATAATGATGATTACATGGTTGTTTGTGAATACAATAATAATAAAATTGGTCAGCAATTGTTTTTCATAGAGAGAGAGAGAGAGAGAGAGAGAGAGAGAGAGAGAGAGAGAGAGAGAGAGAGAGAGAGAGCCATTTCAATATGGACAGATAACTTCCCAGAAGCTGCAAAATATTGCATGGCAAAGATCATCTTGTTAAATGAATTCCGAAGTCATACTTTTGGGGAAGTAAAATCAATAACACTATACGATATTAAAGAAATAAGTACAAAATAAAACGCGAGTTTTATGAGTAAGATCATTCTAGGGAACAGCCAATTCCACCAAAGACTTCCATTTGGCAGTCATAAAGACTGCGATACGTTCTCCGCGACAATTGCAAGCGTTGGAAACGACTTTCGTCTCTATAATAAAGTTTAATAGATTTACTGAACCTGGAGGAAATAACGTTGAGGACATAAATGTTTATGTTTACTGGATAATATCTTAAAGAAACCTCTAGTGCAATGCTTCATGCGAATCGCTGGAGTCGAAAGCAATTTGTTTAAGCTCAAGATACAGTAGAAATAAATTTCTTTATATGCATACAAGAATCAGATTAAAACAAGAATTAAAAGGACAATATGGAATCCATTCCTGTAAGAAATTCTACCTGGAAAATAGTGAATCTTCAGGGAAAGCAATGTGAATATGTTTCCGAGTTTTCGATTATGCAAAAAGACACGAAGGCAGGTGAGAAAATCCAAACCAAAACCCTAATCTCTAATGCGAAAGTAATAATGAACATCGCAGCTTCTTATTTATGAAAAAAAAAAAAAAAAAAAAAAAAAAAAAACCCTTACTCTTGCTGAGGCCAGTGGCTAGCAAGACAGATTATTATGACCACACTTTCTTTCTGTTTTACATATAATTAGTGACGCGATAATACGCAATGCTATGCTGTTTTGCTTATGAGTGTGCCAATAGACCTGAGATAGCATCTAAAATCTTTAGGTTACCAAGTAATCCTGCATCTCTCTCTCAATTCTAATAAGAATAATTTCCTTCAGATGCTTGCACTCTCTCTCTCTCTCTCTCTCTCTCTCTCTCTCTCTCTCTCTCTCTCTCTCTCTCTCTCTCTCTGAACTTAATATTCATGTGTGCATCTTTCTATCAAAACCTACTTTCCTTTTAATTGCGAATACTTTCCCAGCGTTCCCTGAATTAAAACTTGTACCAAATGTTTTTATGTTAAGCAGGCTAGCATGCCTTTTTTTTAGTTTACATATGAAAGACTGTTTTAATGTTGTTACTGTTCTCAAGATATGTTATTTTAATCGTTCATCACTTCGCTAACAGTTTATTTAGTTCCTTATTTTCTTACCTCACTGGGCTATTTTATCCTTGTTGGAGCCCTTCGGTTTATATAAACCTGCTTTTCCAAATAGGGTTGTAGCTTAGTTAAAAATAATAATAATAATAATAATAATAATAATAATAATAATAATAATAATAATAATAATAATGATAATAATAATAAAACAAATGTAAACCTATTATCCTCTCATTTGATAGTCATTATTTTTCAGACTATATCATAATCTCCATCACATGTTCATTAATATATCTTTTCTTCACTACCAATCACATTATATCTACACATCATATTTCAATACTATCCACAAGTTCCAAAACTATTTCTTACTTTCACTACACATATTACATCTCTAATGAAGCCTATCATATTTTCACTACGTATTATATCATATCTTCATAATTTTATCACATTCTAATTATATATCACATTTTCAATAACTTATACCAATACTATTCACTAATATTATCTTACTTTCAATATGTACATTGCGCCTCAAATATAACAATATTAATTATCTTCATTGCAATACCACATTTTCACAATTCATTTTAATATCTAATTATTATAATACTATATACATCATATACTGATATTGTCTTCAAGTAATAAGGAATTGTACTGTAGATAACAAAATTGAGTGAAATGTAAATATAATAGTAAAGATATAAATATTAGTAGGTAATGATATATAAACTCCCTACACTCTCTCTCTCTCTCTCTCTCTCTCTCTCTCTCTCTCTCTCTCTCTCTCTCT
>NC_090727.1:51352218-51357218 GCF_036898095.1 Palaemon carinicauda
CAAGAACTATGACCAACCAATTGACATTGTATACTGTAGAATACACGTTGAGGAAAAATAAAATGACAAAAATAAGCTACATTATCTAGAACATCAAAGAAGATTAATCTTATATTTAACAGAATTGAATCGAACCAGAAGAAAACCTCCACCGCACCTGCTTCGTAAAATTTGGCTTCAGAGTTGCACCATTAAAGGATATATCCGGAAAGTTTTATTTCACCGGAAACTTTAATACCATCAAGATCCTTCTTTTGGCGTTGAGTTTGATCTTTGTTAACTCACATACAAACCTTTCCGTCCTTTTTTTATTTCTTTTTTGCTTCTGCCTTTGCTTTTATTCTCTTTTTCTTCCCCTCTTCTTTATTTTCTTCTCTGTATTTTTTCATTTATTCCTCTTACTAGGTTTCCACCATGTCCATTTTCCTCATTTTCGGAGGAAATAACGAGAGTCCTCTTGAGCTTTTCACAGATTACTCTCTCTCTCTCTCTCTCTCTCTCTCTCTCTCTCTCTCTCTCTCTCTCTCTCTCTCTCTCTCTCTCTCTCTCTCTCTCTCTCTCTCTCTCTATTTATATATATATATATATATATATATATATATATATATTAATGTGTGTGTGTGTGTGTGTGTGTGTGTGGTTTTGTTTATATATACTTCAAATAATTTGTAGAATTATGCTTCCAAATTATAGAAATTTGAGGAGAGAAAATAGGGAATTCCATTTAACAAGTCCAAAACGAGGATTCGAGAAGAAACTAGGAATAAAATGCAAGTGTTGACTCAACATTTCAGGCTGTTCCTCGGTAATCGATAGTTGATTAAAACACCCTAAAGTTTGTTATTGTTTGATAGGATTCTATTGGTAAACAGTCTTTATGTAAGTTTTGATCTCACAAACATTATATATATATATATATATATATATATATATATATATATATATATATATATATATATATAGATAGATAGATAGATAGATAGATATAGTGGTACTTCTCAATAAAATCAGGACAGTTGTCACATGTTAGACCAGTGATTCTTAAACTGGGGGGCGCCAGGACCTTCCAAGGGGGGCACAAGTAGTTACAATAGTAAAAATAAAAATAAAAATGTAGTAATTATGATGACTTTTGTTTTACAATACTACATAAATATGGATAAATTAATCACTAAGGAGGATGCGTAATATTTTTTTATGTGGTCATGATCCATGAATTGATTGTATTAAGAGTAAAAATTATGTTTATTTTTGTAGTAATTAGTATTTTTCTAGTGTTTTCTATCAGTGTAATGACTGTAATCTGTATAATGCTAAAACAGTTTGAAAAAAGGTTATGATAAAATTTTGTTTCATCATAATACATTTATTTTACCCATTTTCTATGAACAATGTTTATTTTATTGAAATATAGTATAGTGCATTCCTATAAAAAATCAACAGCAATGAAATAAAAATCTATCATTCGTCCATATACTCACATAACCAATGAAGTATATTAGCATACAAAACACAACATCTTGTATATAAAACAATACATACATACATACAGTACTTTCTACTTTGGCAAAAATTTCAAGGGGGGAGGGGGGGGGGCATGGGATCTATGTTTAATTCAGAAGGGGGGCGTAGGGCAAAAAAGTTTAAGAACTAGTGTTAGACCATAACCCTAACACCTGAAAAATACGCTATCATCATCATCATCATTATTATTATTATTATTATTATTAAAAAGCTACAACCCTAGTTAGAAAAATAGGATGTTATAAGCCCAAGGGCTCCCACCAGGAAAATAGCTCAGTAAGGTAAGGAAATAAGTAAATAAACTATAAGAAAAACAAAGAACATTTTAAGATATTTTAAGAACAGCAACAATATTAATATATATCTTTCACATACAGACTATAAAAACTTAAAATAAGCTAGAGGAAGAGAAATAAGATAGAAAAGTGTGCCCGAGTGTACCCTTAAGCAAGAGAACTCCACCACAATACAGCGGAAGACCATGGTACAGAGGCTAAAGCACTACCCAAGGCTAGAGAGCATTGGTTTGATTTTGGAGTGTCTTTCTTCTAGAACAGCTGCTAACCATAGCTACACAATCTCTTCTACTCTTAACAAAAGGAAAGTAGCCACTGAACAATTATAGTGCAGCAGCTAACCTCTTGAGAGAAGAATTGTTTGGTAATCTCAGTGTTGTCAAGTGTATGAGAACAGAGGAGAACGGGGAAAGAATAGTCCAGATTACTCGCTGTATGTGTGGGCAAAGAAAAAAATGAGCCGTAACCAGAGATATGGATCCAATGTCAAAGGACCCAATAACTCTCTAGTGGTAGTATTGCAACGTGTAGTTGGTGCCCTGGCTTACCTACTACCTACCTTCAGTGATATATCTAAAAATAAACAGGTTTTCTTGAATAAAATTCTAAATTCAATATCCTTATCTGAAAATTTTATCAGAAAGGAAATAAAAAAAAAAATACTGGATTGATCACTAATTAACGCAATGAAACACCCAGTTGTGATCAATATAGAAAAAGGATAATTATTCGTAAGTTACATCAATAAGAAAATAATTGAAACAATTAAAGAATCATGTGATTGATTAATGAAAAAATCAGTGACTCTGTCACCAGATTAAGAAATACACAAATCAGTGAACCAATCACCCGATTAACAAATAAGAAAATCTTTGAAACAACTACCAGATTAAGCAATAAGGAAATTAATGAAACAACCACCAGACTAACAAATGAAATAATCAGTGACACAATCATCATCGAAACTAATAGGGATATCAGTTAAAGAATCGCAGATTAACAAATAAGGATATCAGTGAAACAATCACCAGAAAAATTAGGAAAATTAGTGAAACATTCATCAAATTAGATATATCAATATCAGAGTAACAATCACAGGATTGACTAATAAGGATATCGGTGAAATATTCACTTGATCAATGAATAAATAAATGAAACAAACACCAAAACAAAGAATGAAATCTGTGAAATAATCAACAGACCAATAAAAAAAAAAAAAAACAATCACCCCATTAAAATATATGGAAACGGTTGAAACTCTCATCGGAATAAACAAGAGGGAAATTAACTAATCAATTGAAGAACCAGACAGTCAGGATACCAGTGAAACAACGAATTCATTGATCATGAACACCCGGGGTGTAACATAGTAAAACTCAAAAGACTAATCGTTCAACCAATAAAGTAATAATATGGTCAACTGTTAAATTAAACGATCAGACGACGGAATATCACATTAGGAGGAAATATTCTGTGAAATATGATCCTGAAATGATGTTGACATTTGGGATAGACGTATTCCAATTAAAACGATTGAAAATACTGCAATAACCTTCATGAATACCCTGAACTCTGGTAAAATGAATAACCGGAAAGGTATTAGATGTCTATTTGTTCTGAAGCACTGATAACGAAATGCAATATTAGCTAGATGTCATTTTAAAAAATTATTTAACTACAGAAATTTTTTTTTTTATTATGCCTCGTACAAAAAGCTGTTAAAAAGACGTTTAGACAATCCGACCAAGAGACTTCAGTAAGATACAAAAGAGGAAGTTGGATTGTCCAAATCTTTCCTCGTTCAGCTCTTCCTTTCCTCTTTCGGCTGATTTGTTTTATTTTAATAGAAACGATATAAGGTTTGCCATATGCACACATATGAATATTATGAATATTCAAATGTAAATAAGTAAATGCATACTTACGTACGCGCATACACACATATACACACACACACACACACACACATATATATATATATATATATATATATATATATATATATATATATATATATATATATATATATATGTATATATATATACACACACATATATATGTAGGTTTATGTATGGGTGTATGAATATTTGTATTCAAAACGAAATCATTTAGTTATTTCCCATGAAATTGCAAGTTTTTTTTCAGGCATTGATTAATTTCGACTCCTTTACACAGACCATCGTATTTTGACAACTAAAATATCCTTAATGGAAAGATGAAATTTAACAAACGACTCCAACGTTCAAATATTTCCACGTATTCCTCTAAACACGATATCTATGTACTGCATTGCGCTTCCTTTCATATTTCTATTGAAAAATAATCTATTTGTGGAAAAATAAACCCCAATTAGCTATCTTGAATATCATTCCATGCCAGTGAAATAAATGCAACATGCAATGAGCGTTCACTGCTGAAACAGAAGTCGAATTCAAACGCAATCAAAAGCTTAATCAGAACTTTTCGCCTTTTTAATTCCATTCACCCCAATAAATGCAGCTGTGTAAAAATTATATCTATCCGGTACCGACTCACTTTTGGTGATGAGCAATTTTCTCCTTTAAGAGTTCAACGCGCATTTGCAACTGAAAAAAAAATCCACTTGAAAAAAATCTAAATCGAATACACAAAAAGGTGTATCAAATATGTGCAAAATGAGGCTCAAAATATTTTCAAAATCACATTTTAATTTCTACATTTCCATTACCGAATCTTAAATAATAATACAATGGCTACTGTATATACTGTAGTCCTATGCAGTGAGTCCCAATTTACCTTCGATTTACCTGGTTCATTTAAACAGAATTTCGTTTTTTGTTACTCACATGAAACACCATATTTTATCATGTTAAATTTTCTCTCTGATCACAAAACTTTACATTTCTGCAGCAGACATATCCAGTATATCTCACTTAAAATCTCCTATTTAGTTTCCAACACCCTTTTCTTTTTATTAAATAAAAAAAATTGGATTTACTCCCAGAAGCCTCTGGGCCCTAGGAAATAATGAAACTGTATTTCCAAGAAAAAAAAAATAAAAAACAGAAATGAAACTATATAAATAGACACGTTGGGATACGGTCTTAATTTCAGTTGGCAAGACGAAAACTTATGGATTTACAGAAACTTTTGCAACCCATACATCAAACGCTTTCAATGAGCGAGCACCCAAGACGCAGA
>NC_090727.1:51362218-51372218 GCF_036898095.1 Palaemon carinicauda
GAAGATCAGCTAAGAAAATCTACTTTTTGAATATTGCTCGACCATAAACCTTACTTATATATATCAGTGTATTTCATGAATCAAAATATGGGCCGTACATTGTTTAGTCACTGTGTGGTTCCCAAACTATTTGAACTGATGAAGCAACATCTTGCTTCGAGCATAACTAGCCTAACCAGTTTGGGGTTTCAGGGGGATGGATGGGTGCTGTAAGCCCATTGTCCCCTCCCCGAGAAAATCTGTAGAAATAAAAGCAATCACATGAGCAATTTAAAGTCACTTTGGAGCAATTTAGTCACTTATAAGGGAAAATTCTAGAATTGTTTTTCTTGAAAATGAGCGCTGCCCAAAGTTAAACATGTGATATACATATTAAACTAACAAGAAAAGGAAAAGATGAATAACTAGAATGATATGAAGCATTAATTTTATGAACTGATACATTATTTTTTAATCTAGGGGATTATCTGTAAAAGAACATCTCATTTCAAGTTAAACTTTCCGCTAGTATGTTGATTCTTTGAGAACCATTATGCTACACTGCATTGGCTAGCTTTTCCAAATTTGCTGCAGCAGTTGTTGCCAAAGCAATTCGCAAGCAATTTTCATACTGGTCCTTGTTGAGTCTAGCTAAATTCTTGTTCTTCATATCGGTCACTGTAGAAAATGCAGACTCACAAACATAGGTAGAGCAAAATAAACACACAATTTTGAAAGCTTCAGCACAAATGACAGGAAATTTCATTGCATCTGGAGTTTTCCAGATATCCATAGCTTCAGTTTTTTAGCAAAGGTTCTAGTGAGAGCTGGTGCTCACGAGCACTGTAAGACCGTCAGAGCACAATGGTGCTCGCGAACATTAGTTTGGGAGGCCCCGGTTTGGTGTTTGCGTACAACGCTATTTTGGGATTAAGTAGACTAGAAACTGTATAAAGGATAACCAATATATTGTATACAACAATACGTAAGTGAACAATTGTCTTTTTGATGTCCATGAGCAGAAATCTGGAATCATTCGTCATTGATAAAACATACTATCTCTCTCTCTCTCTCTCTCTCTCTCTCTCTCTCTCTCTCTCTGTACCGCGTATCTAACACATGCTAATTAACCACTCCTCATTCCATTTACTGTCTGCAATGCGTGTTACATTAGTCATGATTAAATTTTCACCCTGCCAGATTACCTCACTAAGTTCCTTATTTCCATCAACGAAAGGAGAAGAGAACGCTACATGATAATCCAAGCATGGAAGCAAATAGAAGGAATTACTGAAAACATCATGGAGCTAAAAATATTAGAAAAAGCAAGCCGAGGTAGATTAATAGTGCCCAAAATTATACCAGGAAAACTAAGGAAGGCGCACAGGACATTAATCCACTACGCACCAGCATTGATAATGCAGTGACTATTCAATGCGCTGCCAGCTCATCTAAGAAACATATCAGGAGTGAGCGTAGATGTGTTTAAGAATAAGCTCGATAAATACCTAAGATGCATCCCAGACCATCCAAAACTGGAAGATGCAAAATACACCGGAAGATGCATTAGCAACTCTGGTGGATATACGAGGTGCCTCACACTGAGGGACCTGGGGGAACCCAAACATAAAATAAGGCAATAAGGTAAGGCTCTCTCTCTCTCTCTCTCTAGGTTTCTGCGTGTTCTGCTCATTTCATCTCAGAAAATAACTGTTAGGACACGTTCAATTTCCCAGTGGGAATCACATCCCGAATGCTTTTTAGAAGTAAATCTTAGAGTAACTTGATAGTCATGGAAGCAGTGTCCATGTTGTACTGGAGACGCCTTCCTTAGTGAATGCCTTCTTCATTCTTCATTGAATTGAAAACCCTTTGACAATACAAAATACGATTTCTAATAATACTTTAAGAATTAGAAAAATTTCGTTTCCTGAATCTAAGGTCCTTGACAACAAACAATTGAAAAGGCTTGATTTCTCCCGCTTCGGGTATTCGTGCTTCAAACGATCTCGTGTTTATTGAGTAAAGTCTGTTTTGTTACTTTGATTCATTTAGTTTTTAGTGACTTTTACTTAAAAAAATGGGGAATGCTTTTAGATATTCTGTCCTTTATTTTGATAATTTCAGTAATTTCATTGATCCTTCAAGAATTTTAATTAAAGTTTTGATATTCCTTGAATAAAGACAAGATATGGATACAAAATAACTTAAAAAAAAAAGAGCTCTATAATGTTCTGTATAAACAAAAATCTTTTGTTCCAGGTTAGGAAAATTGTATACAAACCATTAATATATTACATAAGATAAAAATACTATTACAATGCAACACATTACTAATTATAATTTTTTTTACAATGTTTTAATCATTGTTAGATAATAAACTAGTGATATAATCATATAAAAAAAACTATGTTGCTTCACAATGGTTGTAAGAGAAAAGAATATGAGCAATAGGCCTGACAAATTTAATTTAGATATTCTACGTTAAATTGCGTTATATTTATTGACAATATTTGATCTGTTCATTGGTTATTACATGAAAAATCCAATGTAGTATGATTTTATACACACACACACATACACCCTACATATATATATATATATATATATATATATATATACATATATAAATGATATATATATATATATATATATATATATATATATACATATAAATAATATATGTACATATAAATAATATATATATATAAATAATATATATATATATATATATATATATATATATATATATATATATATGTATAAATATATATATAAATATATAACAGATTTTGAGCGAAGCAAAAAATCTATTTTTGGGTGAGGTAGGCATGTCGTCCTGATGAAAGTTCCTTCGTTAGTAGCTTCCTAGGTTATATTTGACTACAGTGATATATCCCAGAGAATTTACCAAAGGTATCCAGAATTCTAACTCCTGGAGCGAATATCCCTTAATAATTTTAAAAGGGATATCGCGTAATATCAGAGGACGTATTCTTGACACGTCACATAGCTATCTATACCCCTAATAGCATTTTCGCTTCGAGGGGAAATGTGGCAAGAATTATAGGAGAGCCGTTAATAAGGCAACGCTCCTACTGACTGTAAATAGGCGCCAACCCGCCCCCGCGCGGCGCCACCTAATCATTCTTTGTAGCTTTTGTAGGTGTTATAGATACAGTACATTAGGGAAGGATTCATTATCCTTTGTCAAAAAGAGGACGGGTCCATCAGGACGACATGGCTACCTCACCCAAAAATAGATTTTTCGCTTCGCTCAAAATCCGTTTTTTGGGCTCAGGCCATGTCGTCCTGATGGAAGTTTACCAGCGCATTAAGTATCTGTGGATTTTCAATAGTGCCATTTCATCTCGAGATAAATTTTCCTTTGGTCTTCTGGACCTAGAGACACTTGATGTTACCGTTATACATCATTCAACTGATCATGGAATATGTCAGTGCTTCCTGCCCCCTACAGGGAAGAGTCTAGGTAGACTCCAGGAAAAAACCCGAGGATTGTGAGTTCAAAGAACACTCTAGCAAACAGTTTGTATATTAGTGTCATAATATACATAAAGCATAGTTTGTACTTAGATGGCATTGATCTGTGTAGGTTACTGATACTTCCCGAGTCTGGTTGTTAATAGAGACAGACAGGTTTATATACATGTAGGAAAGCTTAATTCAGTAAGATAAACACTTTAGTACAATCAGTCCTTACCTGTTTGCTTGGAACAGTAATAACCTTAGTGCCCAATGTTTTCCTAAATATTGATAGGATCAAAAGACGCTCTGACTTTTATTCATAGTTTGGATATTTGGGGCGAAATGAGACACAAAGATTCCTACTATTGTTTATTACAATGAAAAATAGAAACCATGGTTGTAATAATCAATTACATTTTACGCTGAACAAATCTGCATAAAAGCATAATTAGCAATAACAGAAATATAATAAGTTTCACCTGAAAAGGAAACACAAGCCACTCTATGGGAAATATGCAAAATTTCACTATGTATTCTGTTGTTACAAGGAACACTATGCATATAAGTATGCATGGCACATGTGTTCGTCTATTATGCTTAATGTCACCTGTTTAGTTAAAACAGTCTATAGTGTCATCACTATTCACATCACTCAACATGATATACCTTAAGAGTCTATCATGTAAACCCTTCCCTAAAAGTCCCAAATAGTGCACTGTTCTTCGCAGAAATCAAGCGGCATGTTTTAGTACACTACCTGCTGCCACCACAAAATTTTTTATTTCCTGTAATTGCTTCGTGTAGTGTTTGGAAAAGACTCTGGATGACTTCCATCCAGTATAAGCGCGAAGGCTTTCAAACGACTAAGTATGAAAGAAATTCAGAGACAAGGCAACTTTCCATGGATCATGACCTGCGGGTGTACTGTCAGGATCCGCTCTGCGAATAAAATAGGTGATCTTTGCCCTTATCTGTTTCAAGGATAACGTTGAACCTGATATTTCTCCCCTTAAAAGCAAGCCTTCCTTAAAGTCTGAAGTTCTACGAAGATAGACCTTTAGGCATTCCACTGAGCAGAGGGATGCTTCTTCCTTCAGAGGGCAGATTCTCCAGGGACTCCATCTCTTAGTGGGCAGCTCGTTCTTGGTGAGAAACGTTGGGTCCGGAAAGAGGTTTAGTTCTCCGCAGTCTGTGAACTGAATGTGGCTATCATCCCTCGAGAGGTCCACTATTTCACTAACTCTGGCTCCCGAGGCTAGTGCAAATAAGAATATCACCTTTTGAGTCAAGTCTTTTAGAGAACAATCTTCATTGTTCAGAGTTGATGCTAAGTGAAGAATCTTGTCCAGAGACCATGAAATGGGCTTTGGAGGGGCTGTGGACCGAAGTTTAGCGCAGGCTTTTGGAATCTTGTTGAAGATTTCATTAGAGAAGTCTACCTGGAAGGCGTAAAGCACTGGTCTGGTTAGGGCAGATTTGCACGTAGCGATCGTATTGGCTGCTAGACCTTGTTCATGGAGATGGATGAAGAAGGACAAACAGAAATTCGTAGAAATCTCCTAAGGTTTCTTTGACTTGACAAAGGCAACCCATTTTTTCCAGGAAGCCTCATATTGTCTTCTTGTTGACTTTGACTTCTATTCTTCTAGGAAGTTAATACTGTCCCTTGAAATTCCGAACCTTTTCTTGACTGCAAAGGTGAGAGAATCATAAGATGAAGGTTCCGGGTTTTCTGTGATGAAGCTGAGACAGTCAATTTCTGCACTTGTTGAGTCAGAACTGGATTCGGCAACGGGATCAGCTTCTGGCGTAGTTCCGTTACCAGAGGGAACCAAATGCTGTTGGGCCACTTGTGGGCCACTATCGCTGCTGTCCCTTGAAAGGATCTCAGTTTGTCGAGGACTTTCAGCAGAAGGTTGGTTGGAGGGAACAGGTAGATCTTGGACCATCTGTTCCAATCTAAGGACATTGCATCCGTCGCTTCCGCTAGAGGATCCTCGTACGGGGCTACATACCGGGGTAGCTTCTTGTTGTCGCTCGTTGTGAAGAGGCCTATATGCAGTCCTGGGACTTTGCGTAAGATGAAGGAGAATGATCTTGCGTCTAGGGACCATTCTGACTCTATCGGGTTGACCCTGGATAGAACGTCCGCCGTCACATTGTGGAACCCTTGAAGGTGGACTGCTGACAAGTGCCATCTCTTCTTCTCCGCTAGTCGGAGGATGGCCAATATTACTTGATTTATTTGAGGCGATCTCGAGCCCTGTCGATTTAGGCATCTCATTACAACCTCGCTGTCTAGAACCAGTCGGATGTGGATTAAGCAGTGAAGTTTCAGTTTCTTCAGTGAGAGAAAAACTGCCATGGCTTCCAGAAAGTTGATGTGGAAGGTTTTGAAGAGGGAAGACCAGGTTTCTTGGACTTTCCGATGATGAGAGTGACCTTCCCACCCTTCTTTTGAGGCATCCGTGTGAACGGTGACTGATGGTGGAGGCGGTTGCAAGGGTACCTTCTTCTTTAGGTTCTTTGCCTCCGACCGTGGCTTGAGTAGGGATTGCAGACGATTTGGTATCCGTCTCTTTAGATCTCTTCGAGCGTTTGATGCGTATTTTCTCCAAACTCCTGATGCATCTTCTAATTGTGCTCTCAATACTGGATCTGTCACTGAGGCAAACTGGACGGACAACAATACTCTCTCCTGTTGCCTTCTTGATATCCTGGCGGATTGAAGGAGTCTCTTGATAGATCCCGCTATCTCTTTCCTCTTCTTTGATGGAATGGAAAGGTAGTGTGACTGTAAGTTCCAGTGGACACCCAGCCACTGGAACTTCTGAGCTGGAGATAGTCGAGACTTTTCCAAGTTGATCTTGAATCCTAGGTGTTCCAAGAGCTGGATCACTTCCTTGGAAGCTTGCTTGCACTCTTCCTTGGATGCTGCCCACACCAGCCAGTCATCCAGGTAGGCTACCACCTGAATTCCTTTTAGGCGTAATTGATGAATGACTGCATTCGCAAGCTTGGTGAATACCCTTGGAGCTATGTTTAGACCAAAGGGCATGGCTCTGAAGACGTACTTTCTTTTCTGTAGTTTGAACCCTAAGTAGGGGGAAACTTGATGGTTGATTGGGACGTGCCAGTATGCATCCGTCATGGCTATGGAGACTGTGTATGCCTGTTTGGGCAAAAAGGTCCTTATGTGTTGAAGCGTCAGCATTCTGAACTTATAGTTCACTATGAACTTGTTGAGTGGTGATAAGTCCAGAATGACTCTGAGCTTTTCCGAGTCCTTCTTCGGAACACAAAATAGCCTTCCTTGGAATTTGATGGACTTCACCCTCCTTATAACTCTCTTGTTCAAGAGTTCCTGAACATATTCTTCCAATATGGGGGTTGAGTGTTGGAAGAATTGAGGGAAGTTTGGTAGAGTTGTATTCCAACTCCACCCTAGTCCATTCTTGATTAGGCTGTGGGCCCAGGGATCGAAGGTCCAGTGATCCCGAAAAAGGAAAAGTCTCCCTCCTGCCGGTAGCATCTCACTTTGAGTGCTGGTTTGAGGATTTACCTCCTTGGTCATGTCTACCCTTGTTGCCCCTACCTCTGAAGGGGCATCTAGAGGATCCTCGAAATGAACCTCGAGACTTTGGCCTAAAAGTCGTTGATTGCCTTTCAAAAGCTGGGGTGAAAACGGGCGACTGGGTTGCAACCGTTTGGGGCACCAGCTGGAAGGTGGTGGTTGGTTGCGCCACCGTCTGGGGCACCGTGGCCATGGGAAGCTGATGTTGTTGCCTAGGACGAGAAGGCACTCTTGGTCGTTTTGTCTTATTCTTTGGCTGGGGACCCTCATCAGCGGAAGACTTTCTCTTGGAGGACAAGCCCCACTTGGAGAGGAGATTCCTTTTCTCTGTTGCGGCTTTGTCCAAGACCTCTTTGACCACTTCACTTGGGAAGAGGTCTTTTCCCCAGATGTTGGAGGCTATCAGCTTCCTTGGTTCATGCCTCACCGTAGCCGAGGCAAACACGAACTCCCAGCAAGCCCTTCGGGCTTTAATGAAATTTTACAGGCCTTTGGTGACCGTCGCCAAATGACCCTTGGCGAAGACCATGTACATGTCTGGGGTGTCTGCAATGCTTGCCATTGTCTCTAGCCCAGTTTGCAGAGACATAGAGGCGGCAAGACGTTCTTTTGTCTCCTGCTCCCTGCGCAGGAGAAAGTCCGACAACTTCGGGAGGTCTTCACCGAACTGTCGTCCGGCAATGTCTGCCTCCAGCTTCCCGACTGTGAAGGTGTTGTGAACATCCTTCCAGTCTGCATCATCCAATGGAAAGGCGAGGGAAAAGGGCCTACACTCCTCAAGTGAAGGACAAGGTTTTCCTGCCCCAACCGCCTTTAAAGCTGCCTTAAACCCTTTGTCTATAAAGGGGAAGGCACGAGAGGGATCAACAATAAAGGAAGGGTGTTTTTTGCTGAGAGCCGGCACCTTGGAGCTAGTGAAGGCCCTCTCCTTCACGGTGTTGGTATATAAGGCCTGGGCCTTGGGGAGGTCAAGAACGATGACCTCTTTCGGCTCTGTCTCCTCTTTGGATGCAGGTTCCGTCCTCAGGCGGACATAGAAATCCAGATAGGCCCCTTTGCTGGGCCAGAACTCTATTTCATCTAGTGGGACAGTGCCCACTTTCTCGGAGAGGAAGATCTTCCCCCTGACGTCGGCATATGCTCTGCATACCTCCAAGGATTGATGTCAGAGAAGGCGGGGAGATCCTTGATGTTTAGCTTCTTCGGGGCTAAACGCGTTGCCACAAGCTGATGCATCTCCGTCCTAAGAGAAGCTTCCTTCTCGGACGATTTCTTTTCCATATCGTGGACCATGGACAAAAGCGGGTGCAACGTACTAGTGATCGAGTCTAACTGGGGGGCAGAAGAAGATGTCGAAGGCACCGGCTCGGCCACCGTAGCTGATGACACCGAAATCGTTTTGGCTTTCTCTATTTTGCCTTCAGGAGGTACGTCAGCCTCCTGTTGCAGTTCTTCTACCAGGAGATTATTTTCAGTCTCCTCGGAGACAACCGACATGTTGTCTTCTAATTGGATGCCCTTCAAGGCGTCCAATACATCAGATTCTATTGGAATCTGAATGAGGGGAATCTCAGGTTGAGCCTGGGGAACGATTGCATCCGAAGATGCCCTAAGGAATAAACAGTCCCTCATCCTCTCATTAGGAAGATATGGGCCAGAGGTGTTCTTCTGAAAACCTCTGACCCATTTTCGCAGCGTATCCCTTGCTGAATCCCTTGACTCTATAGACTTTTGATCATTAAAAGCCTCCTTTACTAGTTTGTCACAAACGGTACATACCTGTGGGTCCCAATACTTGAGAGACTCCTTGGTGATTGCGCAGCGAGCATGGGCCCTGCACATGTCATGGCCGCAGAAGTTCTTACTGCGGACCCTGCAGAAGTTGTTCCCACACTCGGGATGCTCCTCCTGTAAAGAAAGAAAAGCATATAAGTATTCGGTGAAATTCTCAGATTTCATCATACATAATTTTAATATTATTCAGCTTAGGATAGGGTAAGCTAGAAAAAAGGGAAAGACACCTACATGTGTCTCCTGTCCAGCCCATTTCTATGACCTCCTTCAATATTGAATACTAAATTCTTAACGAATTTATGTTAAGATAATATCATAGGATATAAAGTGTCTTCTTAACACTATCTTCTAGGTTCAATATTGGGGATTTTTGGTAATGGTTGTTAACCATTAAAAATGCAGAGAGAATCGCTCTCTTAGATGTGACGGTCTCTCAATAGGCTGCCCATGAAGCACCTTGTAGGTTGGAAAAATTGTATAGGCTACAGCACTGACTGCCGGCGGCATGCCGCCAGTACTGCCAGGCCTGCCGGCATATGCCGGCCCGTTCTGGGCTATTGAAGGTAAGTACTGCCTTCAGGATAATGGGTGGTAGGTCGCCGGCAGTTGCTCTACCGCCGGCAGCCGAAGGATCCCTCTATCAAGTAGGACCCGCCGGCAGCCAGCGGGGAACGTCTAGACTTTGGGTGGCCGGCTGCCGGCAGACAACATAGCTGCCGGCGGCCGGTCAGAGTATGACTATTGACATTGGGTTATCGATTAGCGACACCCATGGCAAGTGGCGGCAGAGCTAACTGCCGGCAGACAGGTGACCAGCATGGCTGCCAGTCGGCCCAGGATAAGGAAAGGCAAAAAAAAAGAGAAGATGGAGGAAGGCAAAGGCTCAGCCTTGCTGGCCTACATCCAAAATGATGGTTCAAATGGAAGGGGGAATTATATTCAGGCTTCCATCCAACCATATCCCATCCATATTGGTAGCATGGATATGGAAGGCAGTCCAAGGGAGGGCTGAAGAACACTCTAAGGAAGATGAGGGTTCCTGCCGGAAGCCGGCTCAGCCGGCGGCAGACAGGGAACCTCAGGCCAATTCTTCAGACTACTCATAGGGTTGAATGTAGAATGACGGCCAGGGTGTGTGATGGCTAGGCCAACAAAAATGCGACAGCG
>NC_090727.1:51377218-51404718 GCF_036898095.1 Palaemon carinicauda
GAGAGAGAGAGAGAGAGAGAGAGAGAGAGGGTGGGTTTAGTAAAACCACTTTAATATCTATCTCAGCCGAGGCGGAAGCTGCCATTCCTTTTTACTTCTACTGGAATTCAGTGGCTGAGATCATGAATGAAGATCTTGCAGGTGTGGGAATTGCATGTCTATGTATGAGAGAGAGAGAGAGAGAGAGAGGGGGGGGGGGTTAGTCGGACAGACAGAAAACTAGTGTGAAATTATTTAGGGAAAAATTGTTCACAAAATCTCTTATCTGATTTTTATATTCATAGTTTTCCGCTAAGAATATTCTTTATGTATTTTGCGGTGACTGACTGATGGTATTCCGCAATTCAATCTTCAATGAACAACTGTTTAGTAGACACCGATACATATATTTACGGACTCAATGAATATGCTGTAGGTACAGCATACAGTAACGCAAATCTACGATTTAATATCAATATATGAGTAACAATGTAAGAACGTAATAAAACGTCATTACTTAAGAAATTCTTAAAAAGTAATTCTCTAGCGAATGAAAAAAATAATGCGATTTTCAAATGATATCTCATGAACTATTTTTAATAAGAAAATATATCACTGATTTACAGAAACAGCCGTTAGAAAAACAAGATACCTTTCATAGGCACAAACTCACATCCTGATAACACAACTTAACGGATCAAGAGATAATTTAATAGAAAGAGATGTACACGAACAAATAAAGTGGCATGCAGACAGAGAGAGAGAGAGAGAGAGAGAGAGAGAGAGAGAGAGAGAGAGAGAGACTAACTAAAAAAAAAAGATAATAGCTCTTTCCCTAGAAATAAAAAAATAAAACACCAAATGATGAGACAAGAATAATCAGACATCGGAAAACTGCTCAGTACATTATTTGTCTGAATGGGTCCTGTCTGGAATTTGACCCATTAAAACTTTGTCACAGTTACTGGGGTTTCCACTCTTTTCTTTCATCCCAAAGGTGACTGGTTATGGATGGGCAAGAGAGGGTATGAGATGGGAGCTCTATTCTACTGTACCATTATGTGTAAGTAGGTGCTTGCTTTCAAATCATTCCTATATTAAAACCATTGTGATGGGTTTCATTTCAGTTATTCTTCTAACAGTGTATGTGTGTGTGTGTATTTTTCTGTGTATGTACGTTTCTGTGTATGTAACCTGGATGCATCCCAAATAAAAGAGGTTAAGGAGGGATATGGGTAAAATAAAGAGAAAAAAAATATGCAGATAAGAATGTGGAACCAAGTTAAATAAAACTGGATTACAATTACTAAGACCTTACAAGGGTAAGTTAATTTAAGTTGATATATTTACCTTTCCAAGAATTAAGATATATACAAACGAATATGACAACAAATTTTGAAAAAGCTAATTCAGTAAAATGTTATCAATCTTTTATATGAACTTGAAAACGCTAGTTTAATTAAGGCATATATACAGTATATATATATATATATATATATATATATATATATATATATATATATATATATATATATATATACATACATACATATACTCACACACACACACACACACACACACATATATATATATATATATATATATATATATATGTGTATATAAATATTTATATATATTCGTATGCGTGGACGATTACAAACAAACACGTAAATATGTATATACGACGCATGTATGTGAAAAGGCGGAAATTTACCTACATCTACTTGACTTTTTCTAACCAGAGTCCTTTGTAAAAGAAATTATTTACTGTTAACAGGCGAAATCACTGCTATCATGAGCAATCTTGCGTTGAAAATTTTAGTCCGTGATTTTTCAGGTATATTTTCACAATATTGAAACCTAAGCCTGCAATTATCATCACCATCATCTCCTCGTACGCCTATTGACAGAAAGGGCCTTAAATTATATCAGAGGATAAATAAAGATTTAATTTGTACATACAATAAAATCGTAATTTAACTTCTTCCCATAGTTTATGTATTTTACAACTTTAAACACTATTCTATTCCATTCAAAGGACACTGTATCATTCATAAATTGTTAGTTTACTTGTCAATTCCCTCACCAAGAAACTTATAAATACATTTTCCAGGTTATGTGAAGATGTCTTCCTTTGATTACCTAATTAAGCATCAGGGCTTTTCAACAAATTTACACAACTCTAATCTAAGAGATTTAATAAAATGGGTCAAAAACAAAAGCCGCACGCACACACACACACACACACACACACACATATATATATATATATATATATATATATATATATATATATATATATATATATATATATATATATATATATACTCCTTTCAATCTGACCTTCAACTTAATTAGTTCGACAAAGAACGACGCATGGAACAAAATTAAAAAAGATTGTACTTATTTTGTAAAATCTTATGAATATTAGCATTAACATGATATCATGAAATCTTTATATTAAAATAATACATAAGAAGAAAAGATGTATCTAATTAACACTACTATTATAAGGCAGCTAATTTCCCTGAATGTATAAAAGGCTTTAATTTCATTATAAGAAAAAATAACCATATAAAAATTAAGAACAAAATTATATGACTTATGAACGTAATTTCCTTTCTTGATAAATTCGATTCTCCCGAAGATTTCTGTATTTTCCATTGAGAATCAACACTACACAAGATACTTTCAGGTCTATTTATTGATGTCATTCTATTAAAAGATAGTTAACAATCAGATTTTTATAAATATGTCGGATCTCAGAATTCTTGTGAAATCAATCAATTTAACTCCTCACTAGTCCACTTACGCAATTACAAATACAACACCTAGACAAGAACACAAGTAATTTGCTGTTTTCAGCCACAAGAATATAACGATACTTTCATTCTGAACTAGCTATAATAATTGTACACTCACATATTCATTGCAAGAAATACATGTCGTGAACGACCTATAATAATTGTACTCTCGCTCTCACCATAGCCTAACGACTGGTCGAAAGACAGTTGGTCGACTGATAACTAGTCCAAGATATTTTGTCGAAAAGTCAATAAGTCGAACTGACTACTCGACGACAGGAAAACTGGTCGAAAGAGCTAGCTGACAAAACCGTAGGTAAACAAACTAAACTCTAAAGTTACAATCGCTACAAAGATTAATTTAAGATGGAATCTAAATGTATTCAGACACACACACACAATATATATATATATATATATATATATATATATATATATATATATATATATATATATATATATATATATATATATATATACTCTGAAATACAAACAGATCGATTGACAATTTGATGGAAAGAACAATTAGTCGAAAAGTCTAATTTTCACACAAGTGCCTCGTTACTTTTGTACATTTTACAATACTTTAGTTTAAACAAAAAAATTAAAAGTTTCGAAATCAAACCCGCAAACCCTCAGTAAAATAAGGTTCAATCAAGACAGAAAATGATGCAAGAAAACTTAAATTGTTTTTATTTACACTTTAAGTAGAATATCATGGTTTCAGATTTCTTATTTTACAAATTTTCTTTTAATCATTTTTCTTTGTATTATCACAATGAAAGGGCAATTTCTATTTTTTTCTTATAACAATTTTAATTTTTTTAAGCTTTGTTCTATATATTACTCGTTTTTTTCCGTCGAATTATCGTTATACTAATTGTATTTTCGACCAGTTGGTCTTTCGCCTAATTGTTTTCAACGAGTTAGCTTTCGAACAGTTGTCTTTCGGCAAACAGTCTGCATACCTTCTCTCTCACACATTCTCACACACGCATTTATCGCAATAAATACATGTTAGTGAACACAACGTTGTGATGACCATCAAATCCAACCTTAACTTCGCTACACTTGGCGTTTTATTGAAGGGTAACTCTATAAAACCTTTTTAATTCTCTTTAATCATCAGCGAGCTAGTAAAAAAGGTAAAATTAGATTCTAACATCTATGTTTCTTGAAAATTCAGGTATATAATGTATTCCTTCAAGACAGGTTAGACTGCAGAAATTTTTTTGTAAGGTAAACGGGATAAGAACGACACATTGAGCAGAATAGTAACGAGCTAAAATTATTTGGAAAAAATCAAAATGAAAAAAAAAAAAAAAAAAAAAAACGGTGACACTATTATTGATTTTTAATCTTCAATACTACTGTATTTCACTAAAATATGAATATGTGGAGAAAAATAAATCTGATTGTAAAAAATACTCCGTTATTTTGAACAATAAAATACATGTTTCAGTAATAAATCGAAATGTATTCTAGTGAAGAGTAAATATGAGATAATAGATGAAATCCAACAATAAAATCAACCACCACAATAAAAAAAACTATACTAATTTTGACTATTATTTTGTTCGATGCTAGCATCATCATGAAGGATCACACTGAATATAAAAGCATATTACGACGAAGAATTGATATATCAGATAGAATCCTAAGCTTTTTGTTCCGGGATTTGCTTAGATGTCAAACATTCCCTATAGTAATAGTTTCCCACCATTGCCTTTCTTTCCGCTGCAGGACACTTCCTTGATCAACCTCCTTAGCACCCTCACGAGGTATTGCTTGGAAGGTCGGGAAAAATATTCTACAATCTTTTGATTAATCCCCATCTGAAGACAACTGGCAGGCAAAACTCATCTGAAGACAACTGGCAGGCAAATCTTTCAGAAAATGACGTCTGCATATCCTTTATTGTTAGATTATCAATAATTATTCCAAACTTATCTAATTACGGGTTTCATATGTTTGTGTGTAAGAGTGTCGCATATGATTTCATCTGGATAGACAAAACCAAGTCTTAATGGCATCCTCATGGTTTATAAAAGCTTAAAAAATTTCTTATTCCGCCGTTTGGTGCTGAGCTTGACTGATGAAAATAGAAAAAAGCTAGAAAGCTTTATTGCACAACGAGTGAAGAGAGTCATCTCCCAAAAAATTACACTCATTAAAACTTTACGGAAGTGATATATATGCATAAACATCTTACTAATTAGTCGAAATACTCAGCGGCATGACTGAGGGCAACAGCGAGTCCATTTACGTAGACTGCATGAATTGTCATAGGCTTAATGCGATTAACAAAGCCCCGTCAACGATAATCCCACTTCGCGTTTCCCGTGGAAGGCTAATCAAATCAGCAGCGGTCGAACTAAGAGCCATGACATGCAGTGGTTGGAAGAAGGAGAGGCAGAAAGAAGAAAACTCACAAATTAGAAAGGGTTTCTGATCTACTGAAAATCCTTCGAAAATGCGTAAGGAGGAAGGGAAGTGGTAATGTATCGTTGACAGAAGGATTCATTAAGAGAATAATGGTGCTGGAAAAGGGAAGAAAGAAGTAACAAAGAAAACGTGAGAAAACCTTCACCAGACACAGGTGCATTGTTTTTGTCTGGGAAATGACATGAAATGAAATTGCATTTCTTATAATGATAGCAACATTGATGCAAAGGGAGGGAGAGAATCCGCAAATATAAAGGGACACTTAGTTATAACCGCTTTTTGAAGGATCCACTGAAATTTCATATCTTAAGAATTAGAGAACCACATAGTATGCGAAATATTATAGATAGTATTATATTCAATCATGTACATAGGAATATATACGCATATGAGAGAGAGAGAGAGAGAGAGAGAGAGAGAGAGAGAGAGAGAGAGAGAGAGAGACTCTTAACTGGGTGTAACTGCTAATTAACAACCGAACTTTGAACAGTTCTTTTTATCCTGACAGGTTAATAGTAATAGAATTAATTGTCTCGACCCTTGTTTTCACCAAACGTGTTTTCTCCCAATTTCTACAAAAGGTTTGAAATAGAAAACTTTTAAAAGGATTTGTAATGATCCAGTTCGCAAAAAGTTATGAGTAGTATAGCTGGCTATATTGGAGAACAGTAAAATATAGGATAACGTTCTTAGGAAGAGATAAACACTTACAAACAAATAAAACGGTAGACATGAAACTAAAATCATGGAAATTAAAAAAAAAAAAAAAATCACACGCTATTTAATTTAGCTAGTAAATGTTAATGAGGCGACTATACTATGCATTAAGGATATGTTTTTGAACTCTAACGTTTCCGGTTCTCCTCTTTATAATTATAACTGAAGTCGTAAGTTGGTGTCATCTCTTTGAATTTTTAAAAAACACTTTTGGAGTAATATTAAACTTCAATTTCGATGAATATTTACATTGTTCTCTCAACTCATATTCTAAAGTATTTTTATTTTTTTTGTAAATTTTAACGATTTTTGCTATATTACAGTATATACTGATATTGAACATAGCACTGTTCGAAACGGCTCGTAATAAATTACGGCCTTTAAGAGGACCATACGGTATGCCGTTTTATATTAATATATATATTTTGTGAATAACCTTTATTTTCTCTTAGCTTCATTCTAAGAGCGAAGTTTTTCAAAATGAATGAAATTAATAAAGGACAATTTCCTTTCCATTTAGTTTCTTCATAATTTTTAATTATTTTTAGGCTTTGTTCTTTATAATGAGTTTTTCGACGATTTGTCGTTACACTAATTATCAGTTCGACCAGTTGTTTTTGACGAATTGACTTTGGGCAAACGGTCTGCATATCATGATATATATATATATATGTATATATATATATATATATATATATATATATATATATATATATATATATATATATATATATATACACACATATATATATATATATATATATATATATATATATATATATATATATATATATATATATATATACTGTATATATAGATATATCATCATGTATACCTCCAAGTGCTCTTTGAATAAATCTATTATTAATATGAATATGATATGACTAACTACTGTATGAAAATCTAAATAGTCACAAAAAAAAGGTAGAAAGCAAGAAACGTTCGAGTAAAATGATCCAATAAAATTCATACTAGAGCCATTTCCCTTCCAATAATTCAACAGCATCAAAAAACGGCCACGTTTATTGTAAACTGTATTCGAAGAACTTCATGGGAATACAAAACACCAAAACGGAGCAAATTTCGAACTTGGGAAACTGGTGCAATATATATCGAGATTCTGGAAGTTCTCCTTTCTGGGAGTGCTTGGCAACAAAATTATTGTTGCAGTGTTTCGAAATCATAATTCTTACCTTCAGTATACACTTGGATTTTCATGCACTTTTCATTCAGTTCTTGACTACATGTTTTATAGCGAGATTATAGAAATTACATATAAAAAGGAATTTTGATTATCAATTCTGATCAATACAATGTATTTTCAAAACTAAGTGGAATAGCGGTATATAGTTATTTATTTTCATTCTAATACAGTCAACTAATGTTTGCTTTATGATTCATTAGAATTTGTTAAAACAAAATTATAAAAACGTAAACAGCTTATACTGGTAAAATATATATATATATATATATATATATATATATATATATATATATATATATATATATATATATATATACACTTTTCACAATATTAGAGTAAGTCTTCATAAATGCCCCAAGACGAAAATATGCATGTTATAAAGGTAGAAGATTACACAGTAATGCAATTATTATAAGAATAACTTTGAAACTATGCTCTCTCTCTCTCTCTCTCTCTCTCTCTCTCTCTCTCTCTCTCTCTCTCTCTCTCTCTCTCTCTCTCTCTCTCAGACGTATCTTGAATTTGCATTGCAATATGTAAATTATTAAACAGATTTGACTGTGCCCGCAGACCGCTTACTTTACTTAGGAACACCAATGGCTATTTTTAGCCCTTAAAAATTATCCCTTAACAAAAAGAGAATGCTGGTGATTTGAACTTGGGCATCACGAACTAAGCGTAATGAGTAATAGGATAAGTCGGGCTTTATATGAAGTGCAAAGTTCTTTTAAAGTAAATACGAGTTACGTACATTTTTGTTTCTAGTATTGGTGTGAAATATCAAATGAGAGAGAGATGAACTATATCTAATTATCTATCTACATGTACGTATATGTACATGGATACATATATGTGTATACACATATATACATGCATATACACACATATATACATACATACATACATATACAGTATATATATATACATACATACATATACTGTATATATACATATATGTATATACATATATACACATATATAGACACATATATACACACACACACACACACACATATATATATATATATATATATATATATATATATATATATATATATATATATATATATATATATACATACATAGATACATATACATACATACATATATATATATTGTAATCCATAATTACTTTAAATATTTTGTTCGTGGTTTTTGTCATTTGTAAAAGTCACGAAAAGTTCTCTTGGAATATTCTTTTATCCCCGGCCAAGGTTTTGTTTGTGTTCATTTGTATAGTGTTTATTAACCATATTTTGTTTTCTGCTTTTCATGTTTTGTGGAGCGGACTGGCCGTCTTCGGTGCTTTGCTTGTTGAACTGCCATATTACGTAGTTTTGCTTTCGCTCTCCCTCTCCGTTTACTTGGAGTGCGTTTTTGGGCAGCGGGGCAGAGAGTGTCGGCTCCCCAATAGAGGAGGTCTTACAGCATTTTCCACGGCTTGATTATCCAACGATATTTGTTCCTGCTCCTGCAGCTACCGTTGATTTTAAGAGGCTCCTGGTAATGAATTTTAGCCTTATAAGCATTGATGTTGCTTTTGTGCTGCTGCCTGCCACTGCTGCTGGCTGTTGCCGTGTGTCTGACCTCCTGGAGTCGTGAGGAGGCCTTCTAGTGACGAAGAACGGTAAGCGAACCGTATATGTTCTTCCTTCGCCTGCTTAAATCATATAGACAATTTACGTTGCCCTAGTGATCCCCTCGGTGCAAGAACACCCCTAGTGATCCTGAAGTAGGACATTCGCTGGTGATGTGTCATAATAATCTTGAATTATGAATTCGGTGCAGTTTTTGATTACTTATGCAAGCATTCTTCAGATATTTCCTCGTGACCTGTAAAGTGTAGTATTATCGCCAATTTCGGATATGTTGTTATTTAAAGGTGTATTTTGATAATTATTGTAAAATTAATTAGTTTTAAGGTTTACTTCACTCTGGAACTCTAACTGTCGTATGCTAGAGAAAGTGTGTATTTTTCTACCTCCTACACCTTTTCTTTCTCTTCGACTGAGGTATATAAGTTAGGTAGGCGTGTGATGGTTCGAGAGTTATTATTGTACAGTAGTGTATGTGTTTTTCCAGTTCCTAAGAAAGCTTTTCGAGGACTACTTTATGTAATTTAAAACTACTTTTGTTAATTAAATTTTATTGTTAAGTTTGATTCAGTGTTTTTTGTATCCCTCTTTGAGAGTTGTTTTGCTTTTTGAATTTTGTGTCGCTGCTGGTTCTTGCCTGGTATTTTGGCATTGAGCCAGTCTGAAAAAAAATCCTGGATGAACATAATCAATCTTGAGTTCATTACATAATTTGGCGACCTTGCCAGGATTCAGTTTAGCGACATAATTTTCAACTGTAAACGGCTCTTGGAGAGGCGGTCAAGCCACTGAACGTATTTAGAGTGATTATTTCTATTTAATTCATTCAGGATGCATTATTTAGAGGGTGAAGAAGCTGAGGTAGCGAACTTTTTGGCTAGTGTTAACTGGGAAAAGGATCTGTTTAAACTAAAAAGGGATCAATTGTGGTTGATTGCAGAGTTCTTGGATTTAAGTTTATCCACTAAGGTTAAGAAGGGACCGTTGTTATTTGAGGTCTTGCAGGCCGCTAAGATATATAGAGAGACTCTTGATAGGAAGGATGTTCTGGAAAGTAGTAGGCTGGATGAGAGTGAGGCTGAGGAGGTGGAGGAATTAGAAGGTGAAGGTAAAGAAAATTCTATTGATAATGGTGATGACCAATTGGAAATTTTGAAAGAAAAAACCAAGATGAAGGAACTGGAGTTTAGAGCTCTCCAACTTAGAGCCGATGAAAGGGCAAAAGAGAGAGAGCATGAAATTGAGGTACTTAAATTACAGATTAAGTTGAATCAGGGAAAGAATGGTAGCAATAATAATTCTAGTGTTGATGAAACAAGGTTTAATATGTTGGCTGCGTTAAAACTGGTACCACACTTTTCCGAGGAGGAGGTTAATGAGTTTTTTGTGTCATTTGAAAAAATTGCTAAGAAGCTTGCCTGGCCAAAGGATATGTGGACAACATTAGTTCAGTGTCGTTTGGTGGGTAAAGCTCAAAGGGTCTATAATAATCTTAGTGACGATCTCTCCGTGGATTACGACACCGTAAAAAGTATTGTGCTGAAAGCTTATGATTTGGTGCCTGAAGCATATAGACAGAAGTTTCGTAATCTGCGGAAGGATCTTGACGTCACTTACGTTGAGTTTGCTCGAAAGAAAGTTCAGTTTCTCGATGACTGGCTGAAATCAAAAGAAGTAGACAATTTTGTTAAACTGAAAGAGCTGCTTCTGGCAGAGGAATTTAAGAGGAACGTGAGTCGTGACTTGCGAATTCATTTGGAAGAGTTGAAACTCGACTCCATTCAGGAAATAGCAATTGCTTCCGACGAGTATGCACTTACCCATCGGGAGGAACCCCTTAGGAAAAGAATTAATCAGGATAGGTTCTTCCCCCATGAATATAATACACATACCAATAATCGTCAGTCTTCTAAAGGAACATCAAGGTCAAATAAAGACGGGTCAAAAAAACTTTCTAATGAAGACAGAGGTGTAAGCGACTCTCGTAGTTTCGTAAACAGTAGTAGATCGGTTAATGGTGGTGGTAGTAGTGGTAGAAATTTTGGTAGTAGTAGTAGTGTGAAGTGTTATTGGTGCCACAAGACGGGGCACGTAAAGGCTAATTGTTACGGTTGGAAAAACTTTAAGGAGAGAAGGTCTAATCCAGTAAACATTGTTGTAGCTGAAAAAACGACAAACGTAAACCAAAGTATGGAACAGGAAAAGTGACTAAAATTTAAGAAGTACATTTCTGACGGATCTGTGTTTGTTGGTAACAATAAAAAAAGAAAGGTTTGTTTAAAGGTATTACGGGACTCTGGAGCAGCACAGTCTCTCATATTAAAAACTGCTGTTCCAAAGGATTTTGTATTTTCTAATGATGAATTTGTGGTGTTGGGTGGTTTCCCGAACTCTATTACGTCTTGTCCTTTAGAGAAGTTTAATATTCACACCAAGTATTTTAAAGGGACTGCTAAACTGGCTGTGGTAGACAGTTTGCCAGTTCCCGGAATTCACTTCCTTTTAGGGAATGATTTGGCTGAAGGTGAAGGTGCAATTGATAATATATGTCCAATTTTGACTCTCCTGAATGTGACTTGTGAAGGCGATGAGATTGAAACTAATTTTTATAAGCCTGTCTCTGTAGTAACCCGATCTAGAGCTCGGGAGATGGATCTCGAGGATGTTGACTTAGATTTATATCAAGTAGACAGACAAATGACTGACATGAGGACTGGTTGTAGTAATAAGAAAATCGTTAATTTGGATGACGTAAACTGGGACGCTAAGGCGTTCAAAATGGCACAGAGTAAGGAGTTTTCTAAATTAGAACTCGGCAATCCCGAGGATTTGGTGAAACCAGTATTCGTAAAAGAGAAAGGTTTGCTCTACAGGTTGAGTAGGTCGGCTAATACACCTGCCCATCAGGTAGAGTCGTGCAGACAATTGGTTGTTCCGGAAAGGTACTGAAATAAATTGATGTATTTAGCACATGAAAATGATTTGTCGGGACATTTTGGTGTTAGGAAAACCTTTCAAAAGGTTGCTGAACATTTCTTTTGGCCTGGGATGCGTAAAGACATTAAGAGACACGTATTATCTTGTGATGTGTGCCAGTTGGTGGGGAAACCTAACCAGAAAATACCCAAGGCTCCTTTAATTCCTATACCCTCCGTGGGCGAACCCTTTCGGGAAGTGATAATTGACGTAGTGGGTCCCCTGCCGCGGACGCGGTGTGGGAATGAATATATATTGTCTATGGTTGATAGAATGTCTCGCTTCCCTGAGGCTATCCCATTGAGGAGTATTCGGTCCGAAAAGGTGGTTGAAGTGTTGGTTGGTTTCTTTACCCGATTTGGTTTTCCTAAGGTAATTCAGAGTGACTGTGGCACTAATTTCACGAGTAGGTATTTTGAAAAGAAAATGAATGAGTTTGGTATTAAACACGTGAAGTCTGCACCGTATCACCCGGAAAGCCAAGGCCAGGTGGAAAGGTTCCACCAAACCTTGAAGTTTGTGCTAAAAAAATTTTGTTTTGAGACTGGGAATGATTGGGATAAGGAATTACCTTATGCATTGTTTGCAATACGATCGATCCCCAATGAGTCAATGGATCTCTCTCCTTTCCAGCTTATTTTTGGTCACTGTGTTCGAGGCCCTTTGGATGTAGTGAGAGAACACTGGGAAGGAGAGACTCCTGAGGTTAATGTATTGGATTATTTTTCAGATTTGCAGGAGAAATTGCTTAGAGCACGGTCATTTGCTCAGGAACATTTGGCGAAAGCCCAGGCCTCGATGAAATTGAAGTATGACGTTAAAACACGAGATAGGCTTTTTAATGTAGGTGACAAGGTGTTGGTTTTACTTCCTATGCCTGGCAATCCCCTGAAAGCGGAATTCTCAGGTCCGTGGAAGGTTTTGAAGAAAATTAACAATGTAAATTACCTGATTGAAACTCCAGATAGGAGAAGAAAAACTCGTATTTGCCATGTTAATATGATAAAATCTTTTATTGACAGGTCTGTAGAAGAATCTGTAGTACCTATTTCTTTAGTTAATGTAGAAAATGAACAGTTCATGGGCGATAAATTTGCTGTTAGCCCAAGTGGTTTGGAAAATAATTCTGATGTTTTAAATAATCTGAATACTAAATTTCAGCACTTAGATGCAGAAAAAGCTGCACCTCTAATTAATTTAATTAGCGAATACAAAGATCTCTTTCAGGATGCACCTGGTAGGACCCATATTTTGCAACACGACGTTGATGTTGGGGAGGCTCAGCCTATTAAGCAATCTCCATATAGACTGAACCCCCTCAAGAGAGAAATAGTCAGGAAGGAAGTTAAATACATGCTTGACCATAACCTCGTTAAACCGAGCTGCAGTCCTTGGAGCTCCCCGGTAGTTTTAGTTAGGAAGGAGGATGGTCAGCCTAGGATGTGTTTTGACTACCGCAAGGTCAACTCTGTAACAAAAACGGACTCGTTCCCCTTGCCCAGGGTGAAAGACTGTATAGATAGAGTGGGATCTGCTCGTTATATAAGTAAATTTGACCTGTTAAAAGGATATTGGCAGGTCGGTCTTACACCCCGGGCAAGGAAAATATCAGCCTTTGTGACAGGTGACGGCCTCTATGAATGTGAGGTGATGCCATTTGGCATGAAGAATGCTGCCGCTACCTTCCAGAGGCTGATGAACTTTATTACATGTGAACTGGAGGGTTGTGTGGTATATATTGACGACCTTGTGATTTACAGTGATGATTGGGAAACTCATCTTAAGAGGATAAGAGCGCTGTTCGAGGTGCTGAGGAAGGCTGGTCTGGTGATAAATTTAAAGAAGAGTGATTTTGCTCAAGCAAAAGTGGTTTATTTAGGACATGAAATTGGCTTGGGTAAGATCGCTCCTAAGAGAGCGAATGTTGAGGCAGTTACAGCCTTCCCAGCTCCTCGAAACAAGAGAGGTATTCGTAGATTTTTGGGTCTAGTTGGTTATTATAGAAAGTTTATAAAGAATTTTTCTGACCTTGCTAATCCCTTAACAAATTTGTTAAAGAAAGATGTAAAGTTTATGTGGAATAACGAGTGTCAGAATGCATTTGAAAAATTGAAAGGTACTTTAATAACCTATCCTTTGTTACGTTCTCCCGATTTTTCCTTGCCTTTTTGTTTGGCTACAGATGCCAGTGACACAGGTTTAGGTGCTGTCCTGTTGCAGGAGGGTGAAAATGGCACCTCGCATCCAGTCGCCTACTTTTCCAAGAAGTTGTTACCAGCAGAGAGACGTTACTCAACAATTGAGAAAGAGGCTTTATGCTTGGTAAAAGCCATCATACATTTTGAAGTGTATTTATCTAACTCATTATGTCCAATAAAGGTCTTTACAGATCATAATCCCTTAATTTTTATTAATAAATTTAAAGATAAAAATCAGCGTATTTTGCGCTGGAGTCTTTTACTCCAAGAATATAACCTTTTTATTTGTCATGTGGCTGGAAAAGACAACGTAGTCCCTGATGTTCTTTCCAGGACATTCGGTAATGAAAATGATGAGGTGGCAATCCAAGAGTAGTTGTGTAAGGGTAAAGGACTCTGCATCAATCACATTTGAGAAATTTTTTTTAATTTGGTTTTTATTGTCCGGTGATGGGAAGATTTCTTAATATAAGTTTGAGGTTGACATTATCTATATATAATCTTGGAGTTGATATTAATGTTTAAGGATAGTGGTTTTGTTACTGTATATGAAATATTTGTTTTGATATTTGCATTTTACTTTTGTGCACAATGCTCATGTTTTGCTTGCATTACAAATTACTAGTTTAATATTGGCTAGGAGTTACCTTTTGAAAAAAAAAATAATAAATTATTTTTTTTCCTTGTCCCGGGGAGCTGTAATCCATAATTACTTTAAATATTTTGTTCGTGGTTTTTGTCATTTGTAAAAGTCACGAAAAGTTCTCTTGGAATATTCTTTTATCCCCGGCCAAGGTTTTGTTTGTGTTCATTTGTATAGTGTTTATTAACCATATTTTGTTTTCTGCTTTTCATGTTTTGTGGAGCGGACTGGCCGTCTTTGGTGCTTTGCTTGTTGAACTGCTATATTACGTAGTTTTGCTTTCGCTCTCTCTCTTTCCGTTTACTTGGAGTGCGTTTTTGGGCAGCGGGGCAGAGAGTGTCGGCTCCCCAATAGAGGAGGTCTTACAGCATTTTCCACGGCTTGATTATCCGACGATATTTGTTCCTGCTCCTGCAGCTACCGTTGATTTTAAGAGGCTCCTCCTGGTAATGAATTTTAGCCTTATAAGCATTGATGTTGCTTTTGTGCTGCTGCCTGCCACTGCTGCTGGCTGTTGCCGTGTGTTTGACCTCCTGGAGTCGTGAGGAGGCCTTCTAGTGACGAAGAACGGTAAGCGAACCGTATATGTTCTTCCTTCGCCTGCTTAAATCATATAGACAATTTACGTTGCCCTAGTGATCCCCTCGGTGCAAGAACACCCCTAGTGATCCTGAAGTAGGACATTCGCTGGTGATGTGTCATAATAATCTTGAATTATGAATTCGGTGCAGTTTTTGATTACTTATGCAAGCATTCTTCAGATATTTCCTCGTGACCTGTAAAGTGTACACTCTAAAAAATTAAGGGTATAAAAGGGGTAGAAAAAGGGTATTTCTAGTGGTTAAAATAGCATACCCTATCGGGGTATATAAGAACTATAATATACCCTTTACAATATACCCATATCAAGGGTATAACATATACGTGAGATACCCTTACTTAGGGGTGTATCGTAGGTAAAGAATACCCTTTTACAGGGTATTCTATACGACATAAATACCCGTGTATATTAATTATAATTTTATAATTAACATCTATTCAACCATTATATAGGTGTAGTTATAGCTTATAAGTATATAACGTAATAAGGTCAATGATTTTAAAAGTTTGGTTTATCAATTTATTATTTCCATTACACTTGAAAATCAAAAGTATATATATATATATATATATATAATATATAAAGAGTGATGGCAGAAGCTGCAAAGCAAACCGTACGCAGAAATCTGTGAAAAGAAAATATTTGTTAGTGTGTGTGTGCCTAAATATATATATATATATATATATATATATATATATATATATATATATATATATATATATATATATATATATATATATATATATATATATATATATATATATATATATATATATATATATATATATATATATATATATAGAAAAGAAAGGAAAAAATATCATGCATAAATACCTAAATAATAATAATAATAATAATAATAATAATGATAATAATAATAATAACAGTAAAATTAAATGAGATTATGGAAAGCAGTCAGCGAGAGACAGAGGGGAGAAAGAATTCGCCTGCCGAGAGAGAGGGAGGACTTGTCTCAGTTGTCGTGCCTAGTGACGTCACATTAATAACGGCTATCCGAGAGAAAGCTGTACATGAGTTGACAAAGAGCAATTTCATATATATATATATATATATATATATATATATATATATATATATATATATATATATATATATATATACTTATATATACATATATATATATATATATATATACATAAGATTAATTGAATTATTATAACTAAAGAAGTTACTAAAGTCTACTAAGTAGTATGTCAAAAGGCTTCGTCTCTGTTTTAACCATCTTTCAGTGCAAACCACCACGTAGGTATATGCTATTTAGAATCATTGTCAAAACGAAATAAAATAATGTAAGTGTCATTCTCGAATAGTTGTGGTTCTTTCACCATAGTTATGACATGCAACAGAGACGTACATAGCCGCGTATTTGTATGGTAAACCGCCGCCTTTTTATAAGCATCTACCGGCGTTTTTCTTTCAAGTCAGAGTTGGCGGTATATATACATGTTGGGGACCACTGTCTATGCTTGCATAGATGGGCAGTTAGTGTTCTTACCTTGGTTAGCAGTTAACAGGTGAAATACAGTGTAGATATTATAATCCCGATGACGTAATTGGAGCAATTTATCTTCACTGCAGAGCACATAAGAGTCCAGACGCCACTGACATTTCCCGCCAAATTCTGGGCCTCCCGAAGAATCTCCAGACGACAACAATACAAATTGCCAAGTACCGCATTTTGTAGGAACTTGCTTCAAAACTATCCATAACTCAAAACCAATATGTTGTTCGTAACTTTTTTGGTGCATTACACTATCAATGTAACAATATGGTGATTTAATACAGAGTAAAAGTTCATTTCATGACATGATCACACAAACTTACTAAGCCCATTTTAAGACAAAGTACAATAGAGGGTATATTATTCACAAAAAATACCCTGCCTCCTGGTGTTGAGGGGTATATTTGAGCCTTAGGGTGTTTTACATGTATTTAAACCCCAGCTCAATCGTTATACCCTTTCTGTACCTTGAACTTTTTACAGTGTAGTATTATCGCCAATTTCGGATATATTATTATTTAAAGGTGTATTTTGATAATTATTGTAAAATTAATTAGTTTTAAGGTTTACTTCTCTCTGGAACTCTAACTGTCGTATGCTAGGGAAAGTGTGTATTTTTCTACCTCCTACACCTTTTCTTTCTCTTCGACTGAGGTATATAAGTTAGGTAGGCGTGTGATGGTTCGAGAGTTATTATTGTACAGTAGTGTATGTGTTTTTCCAGTTCCTAAGAAAGCTTTTCGAGGACTACTTTATGTAATTTAAAACTACTTTTGTTAATTAAATTTTATTGTTAAGTTTGATTCAGTGTTTTTTGTATCCCTCTTTGAGAGTTGTTTTGCTTTTTGAATTTTGTGTCGCTGCTGGTTCTTGCCTGGTATTTTGGCATTGAGCCAGTCTGAAAAAAAATCCTGGATGAACATAATCAATCTTGAGTTCATTACATAATTTGGCGACCTTGCCAGGATTCAGTTTAGCGACATAATTTTCAACTGTAAACGGCTCTTGGAGAGGCGGTCAAGCCACTGAACGTATTTAGAGTGATTATTTCTATTTAATTCATTCAGGATGCATTATTTAGAGGGTGAAGAAGCTGAGGTAGCGAACTTTTTGGCTAGTGTTAACTGGGAAAAGGATCTGTTTAAACTAAAAAGGGATCAATTGTGGTTGATTGCAGAGTTCTTGGATTTAAGTTTATCCACTAAGGTTAAGAAGGGACCGTTGTTATTTGAGGTCTTGCAGGCCGCTAAGATATATAGAGAGACTCTTGATAGGAAGGATGTTCTGGAAAGTAGTAGGCTGGATGAGAGTGAGGCTGAGGAGGTGGAGGAATTAGAAGGTGAAGGTAAAGAAAATTCTATTGATAATGGTGATGACCAATTGGAAATTTTGAAAGAAAAAACCAAGATGAAGGAACTGGAGTTTAGAGCTCTCCAACTTAGAGCCGATGAAAGGGCAAAAGAGAGAGAGCATGAAATTGAGGTACTTAAATTACAGATTAAGTTGAATCAGGGAAAGAATGGTAGCAATAATAATTCTAGTGTTGATGAAACAAGGTTTAATATGTTGGCTGCGTTAAAACTGGTACCACACTTTTCCGAGGAGGAGGTTAATGAGTTTTTTGTGTCATTTGAAAAAATTGCTAAGAAGCTTGCCTGGCCAAAGGATATGTGGACAACATTAGTTCAGTGTCGTTTGGTGGGTAAAGCTCAAAGGGTCTATAATAATCTTAGTGACGATCTCTCCGTGGATTACGACACCGTAAAAAGTATTGTGCTGAAAGCTTATGATTTGGTGCCTGAAGCATATAGACAGAAGTTTCGTAATCTGCGGAAGGATCTTGACGTCACTTACGTTGAGTTTGCTCGAAAGAAAGTTCAGTTTCTCGATGACTGGCTGAAATCAAAAGAAGTAGACAATTTTGTTAAACTGAAAGAGCTGCTTCTGGCAGAGGAATTTAAGAGGAACGTGAGTCGTGACTTGCGAATTCATTTGGAAGAGTTGAAACTCGACTCCATTCAGGAAATAGCAATTGCTTCCGACGAGTATGCACTTACCCATCGGGAGGAACCCCTTAGGAAAAGAATTAATCAGGATAGGTTCTTCCCCCATGAATATAATACACATACCAATAATCGTCAGTCTTCTAAAGGAACATCAAGGTCAAATAAAGACGGGTCAAAAAAACTTTCTAATGAAGACAGAGGTGTAAGCGACTCTCGTAGTTTCGTAAACAGTAGTAGATCGGTTAATGGTGGTGGTAGTAGTGGTAGAAATTTTGGTAGTAGTAGTAGTGTGAAGTGTTATTGGTGCCACAAGACGGGGCACGTAAAGGCTAATTGTTACGGTTGGAAAAACTTTAAGGAGAGAAGGTCTAATCCAGTAAACATTGTTGTAGCTGAAAAAACGACAAACGTAAACCAAAGTATGGAACAGGAAAAGTGACTAAAATTTAAGAAGTACATTTCTGACGGATCTGTGTTTGTTGGTAACAATAAAAAAAGAAAGGTTTGTTTAAAGGTATTACGGGACTCTGGAGCAGCACAGTCTCTCATATTAAAAACTGCTGTTCCAAAGGATTTTGTATTTTCTAATGATGAATTTGTGGTGTTGGGTGGTTTCCCGAACTCTATTACGTCTTGTCCTTTAGAGAAGTTTAATATTCACACCAAGTATTTTAAAGGGACTGCTAAACTGGCTGTGGTAGACAGTTTGCCAGTTCCCGGAATTCACTTCCTTTTAGGGAATGATTTGGCTGAAGGTGAAGGTGCAATTGATAATATATGTCCAATTTTGACTCTCCTGAATGTGACTTGTGAAGGCGATGAGATTGAAACTAATTTTTATAAGCCTGTCTCTGTAGTAACCCGATCTAGAGCTCGGGAGATGGATCTCGAGGATGTTGACTTAGATTTATATCAAGTAGACAGACAAATGACTGACATGAGGACTGGTTGTAGTAATAAGAAAATCGTTAATTTGGATGACGTAAACTGGGACGCTAAGGCGTTCAAAATGGCACAGAGTAAGGAGTTTTCTAAATTAGAACTCGGCAATCCCGAGGATTTGGTGAAACCAGTATTCGTAAAAGAGAAAGGTTTGCTCTACAGGTTGAGTAGGTCGGCTAATGCACCTGCCCATCAGGTAGAGTCGTGCAGACAATTGGTTGTTCCGGAAAGGTACTGAAATAAATTGATGTATTTAGCACATGAAAATGATTTGTCGGGACATTTTGGTGTTAGGAAAACCTTTCAAAAGGTTGCTGAACATTTCTTTTGGCCTGGGATGCGTAAAGACATTAAGAGACACGTATTATCTTGTGATGTGTGCCAGTTGGTGGGGAAACCTAACCAGAAAATACCCAAGGCTCCTTTAATTCCTATACCCTCCGTGGGCGAACCCTTTCGGGAAGTGATAATTGACGTAGTGGGTCCCCTGCCGCGGACGCGGTGTGGGAATGAATATATATTGTCTATGGTTGATAGAATGTCTCGCTTCCCTGAGGCTATCCCATTGAGGAGTATTCGGTCCAAAAAGGTGGTTGAAGTGTTGGTTGGTTTCTTTACCCGATTTGGTTTTCCTAAGGTAATTCAGAGTGACTGTGGCACTAATTTCACGAGTAGGTATTTTGAAAAGAAAATGAATGAGTTTGGTATTAAACACGTGAAGTCTGCACCGTATCACCCGGAAAGCCAAGGCCAGGTGGAAAGGTTCCACCAAACCTTGAAGTTTGTGCTAAAAAAATTTTGTTTTGAGACTGGGAATGATTGGGATAAGGAATTACCTTATGCATTGTTTGCAATACGATCGATCCCCAATGAGTCAATGGATCTCTCTCCTTTCCAGCTTATTTTTGGTCACTGTGTTCGAGGCCCTTTGGATGTAGTGAGAGAACACTGGGAAGGAGAGACTCCTGAGGTTAATGTATTGGATTATTTTTCAGATTTGCAGGAGAAATTGCTTAGAGCACGGTCATTTGCTCAGGAACATTTGGCGAAAGCCCAGGCCTCGATGAAATTGAAGTATGACGTTTAAAACACGAGATAGGCTTTTTAATGTAGGTGACAAGGTGTTGGTTTTACTTCCTATGCCTGGCAATCCCCTGAAAGCGGAATTCTCAGGTCCGTGGAAGGTTTTGAAGAAAATTAACAATGTAAATTACCTGATTGAAACTCCAGATAGGAGAAGAAAAACTCGTATTTGCCATGTTAATATGATAAAATCTTTTATTGACAGGTCTGTAGAAGAATCTGTAGTACCTATTTCTTTAGTTAATGTAGAAAATGAACAGTTCATGGGCGATAAATTTGCTGTTAGCCCAAGTGGTTTGGAAAATAATTCTGATGTTTTAAATAATCTGAATACTAAATTTCAGCACTTAGATGCAGAAAAAGCTGCACCTCTAATTAATTTAATTAGCGAATACAAAGATCTCTTTCAGGATGCACCTGGTAGGACCCATATTTTGCAACACGACGTTGATGTTGGGGAGGCTCAGCCTATTAAGCAATCTCCATATAGACTGAACCCCCTCAAGAGAGAAATAGTCAGGAAGGAAGTTAGATACATGCTTGACCATAACCTCGTTAAACCGAGCTGCAGTCCTTGGAGCTCCCCGGTAGTTTTAGTTAGGAAGGAGGATGGTCAGCCTAGGATGTGTTTTGACTACCGCAAGGTCAACTCTGTAACAAAAACGGACTCGTTCCCCTTGCCCAGGGTGAAAGACTGTATAGATAGAGTGGGATCTGCTCGTTATATAAGTAAATTTGACCTGTTAAAAGGATATTGGCAGGTCGGTCTTACACCCCGGGCAAGGAAAATATCAGCCTTTGTGACAGGTGACGGCCTCTATGAATGTGAGGTGATGCCATTTGGCATGAAGAATGCCGCCGCTACCTTCCAGAGGCTGATGAACTTTATTACATGTGAACTGGAGGGTTGTGTGGTATATATTGACGACCTTGTGATTTACAGTGATGATTGGGAAACTCATCTTAAGAGGATAAGAGCGCTGTTCGAGGTGCTGAGGAAGGCTGGTCTGGTGATAAATTTAAAGAAGAGTGATTTTGCTCAAGCAAAAGTGGTTTATTTAGGACATGAAATTGGCTTGGGTAAGATCGCTCCTAAGAGAGCGAATGTTGAGGCAGTTACAGCCTTCCCAGCTCCTCGAAACAAGAGAGGTATTCGTAGATTTTTGGGTCTAGTTGGTTATTATAGAAAGTTTATAAAGAATTTTTTCTGACCTTGCTAATCCCTTAACAAATTTGTTAAAGAAAGATGTAAAGTTTATGTGGAATAACGAGTGTCAGAATGCATTTGAAAAATTGAAAGGTACTTTAATAACCTATCCTTTGTTACGTTCTCCCGATTTTTCCTTGCCTTTTTGTTTGGCTACAGATGCCAGTGACACAGGTTATAGGTGCTGTCCTGTTGCAGGAGGGTGAAAATGGCACCTCGCATCCAGTCGCCTACTTTTCCAAGAAGTTGTTACCAGCAGAGAGACGTTTACTCAACAATTGAGAAAGAGGCTTTATGCTTGGTAAAAGCCATCATACATTTTGAAGTGTATTTATCTAACTCATTATGTCCAATAAAGGTCTTTACAGATCATAATCCCTTAATTTTTATTAATAAATTTAAAAGATAAAAATCAGCGTATTTTGCGCTGGAGTCTTTTACTCCAAGAATATAACCTTTTTATTTGTCATGTGGCTGGAAAAGACAACGTAGTCCCTGATGTTCTTTCCAGGACATTCGGTAATGAAAATGATGAGGTGGCAATCCAAGAGTAGTTGTGTAAGGGTAAAGGACTCTGCATCAATCACATTTGAGAAATTTTTTTTAATTTGGTTTTTATTGTCCGGTGATTGGGAAGATTTCTTAATATAAGTTTGAGGTTGACATTATCTATATATAATCTTGGAGTTGATATTAATGTTTAAGGATAGTGGTTTTGTTACTGTATATGAAATATTTGTTTTGATATTTGCATTTACTTTTGTGCACAATGCTCATGTTTTGCTTGCATTACAAATTACTAGTTTAATATTGGCTAGGAGTTACCTTTGAAAAAAAAAATAATAAATTATTTTTTTTCCTTGTCCCGGGGAGCTGTAATCCATAATTACTTTAAATATTTTGTTCGTGGTTTTGTCATTTGTAAAAGTCACGAAAAGTTTCTCTTGGAATATTCTTTTTATCCCCGGCCAAGGTTTTGTTTGTGTTCATTTGTATAGTGTTTATTAACCATATTTTTGTTTTCTGCTTTTCATGTTTTTGTGGAGCGGACTGGCCGTCTTTGGTGCTTTTGCTTGTTGAACTGCCATATTACGTAGTTTTGCTTTCGCTCTCTCTCTTTCCGTTTACTTGGAGTGCGTTTTTGGGCAGCGGGGCAGAGTGTCGGCTCCCCAATAGAGGAGGTTCTTACAGCATTTTCCACGGCTTGATTATCCGACGATATTTGTTCCTGCTCCTGCAAGCTACCGTTGATTTTAAGAGGCTCCTCCTGGTAATGAATTTTAGCCTTATAAGCATTGATGTTGCTTTTGTGCTGCTGCCTGCCACTGCTGCTGGCTGTTGCCGTGTGTTTGACCTCCTGGAGTCGTGAGGAGGCCTGTCTAGTGACGAAGAACGGTAAGCGAACCGTATATGTTCTTCCTTCGCCTGCTTAAATCATATAGACAATTTACGTTGCCCTAGTGATCCCCTCGGTGCCACAGAACACCCCTAGTGATCCTGAAGTAGGACATTCGCTGGTGATGTGTCATAATAATCTTGAATTATGAATTCGGTGCAGTTTTTGATTACTTATGCAAGCATTCTTCAGATATTTCCTCGTGACCTGTAAAGTGTACACTCTAAAAATTTAAGGGTATAAAAGGGGTAGAAAAAGGGTATTTCTAGTGGTTAAAATAGCATACCCTATCGGGGGTATATAAGAACTATAATATACCCTTTACAATATACCCATATCAAGGTATAACATATACGTGAGATACCCTTACTTAGGGGTGTATCGTAGGTAAAGAATACCCTTTTACAGGGTATTCTATACGACATAAATACCCGTGTATATTAATTATAATTTTATAATTAACATCTATTCAACCATTATATAGGTGTAGTTATAGCTTATAAGTATATAACGTAATAAGGTCAATGATTTTCAAAGTTTGGTTTATCAATTTATTATTTCCATTACACTTGAAAATCAAAAGTATATATATATATAATATATAAAGAGTGATGGCAGAAGCTGCAAAGCAAACCGTACGCAGAAATCTGTGAAAAGAAAATATTTGTTAGTGTGTGTGTGCCTAAAATATATATATATATATATTATATATATATATATATATATATATATATATATATATATATAGAAAAGAAAGGAAAAAATATCATGCATAAATACCTAAATAATAATAATAATAATAATAATAATAATAATAATGATAATAATAATAATAACAGTAAAATTAAATGAGATTATGGAAAGCAGTCAGCGAGAGACAGAGGGGAGAAAGAATTCGCCTGCGAGAGAGAGGGAGCACTTGTCTCAGTTGTCGTGCCTAGTGACGTCACATTAATAACGGCTATCCGAGAGAAAGCTGTACATGAGTTGACAAAGAGCAATTTCATATATATATATATATATATATATATATATATATATATATATAAATATATATATATATACTTATATATACATATATATATATATATATATACATAAGATTAATTGAATTATTATAACTAAAGAAGTTACTAAAGTCTACTAAGTAGTATGTCAAAAGGCTTCGTCTCTGTTTTAACCATCTTTCAGTGCAAACCACCACGTAGGTATATGCTATTTAGAATCATTGTCAAAAACGAAATAAAATAATGTAAGTGTCATTCTCGAATAGTTGTGGTTCTTTCACCGTAGTTATGACATGCAACAGAGACGTACATAGCCGCGTATTTGTATGGTAAACCGCCGCCTTTTTATAAGCATCTACCGGCGTTTTTCTTTCAAGTCAGAGTTGGCGGTATATATACATGTTGGGGACCACTGTCTATGCTTGCATAGATGGGCAGTTAGTGTTCTTACCTTGGTTAGCAGTTAACAGGTGAAATACAGTGTAGATATTATAATCCCGATGACGTAATTGGAGCAATTTATCTTCACTGCAGAGCACATAAGAGTCCAGACGCCACTGACATTTCCCGCCAAATTCTGGGCCTCCCGAAGAATCTCCAGACGACAACAATACAAATTGCCAAGTACCGCATTTTGTAGGAACTTGCTTCAAAACTATCCATAACTCAAAACCAATATGTTGTTCGTAACTTTTTTGGTGCATTACACTATCAATGTAACAATATGGTGATTTAATACAGAGTAAAAGTTCATTTCATGACATGATCACACAAACTTACTAAGCCCATTTTAAGACAAAGTACAATAGAGGGTATATTATTCACAAAAAATACCCTGCCTCCTGGTGTTGAGGGGTATATTTGAGCCTTAGGGTGTTTTACATGTATTTAAACCCCAGCTCAATCGTTATACCCTTTCTGTACCTTGAACTTTTTACAGTGTAGTATTATCGCCAATTTCGGATATATTATTATTTAAAGGTGTATTTTGATAATTATTGTAAAATTAATTAGTTTTAAGGTTTACTTCACTCTGGAACTCTAACTGTCGTATGCTAGGGAAAGTGTGTATTTTTCTACCTCCTACACCTTTTCTTTCTCTTCGACTGAGGTATATAAGTTAGGTAGGCGTGTGATGGTTCGAGAGTTATTATTGTACAGTAGTGTATGTGTTTTTCCAGTTCCTAAGAAAGCTTTTCGAGGACTACTTTATGTAATTTAAAACTACTTTTGTTAATTAAATTTTATTGTTAAGTTTGATTCAGTGTTTTTTGTATCCCTCTTTGAGAGTTGTTTTGCTTTTTGAATTTTGTGTCGCTGCTGGTTCTTGCCTGGTATTTTGACAATAAAAACCAAATTAAAAAAAAATTCTCAAATGTGATTGATGCAGAGTCCTTTACCCTTACACAACTACTCTTGGATTGCCACCTCATCATTTTCATTACCGAATGTCCTGGAAAGAACATCAGGGACTATGTTGTCTTTTCCAGCCACGTGACAAATAAAAAGGTTATATTCTTGGAGTAAAAGACTCCAGCTCAAAATACGCTGATTTTTATCTTTAAATTTATTAATAAAAATTAAGGGATTATGATCTGTAAAGACCTTTATTGGACATAATGAGTTAGATAAATACACTTCAAAATGTATGATGGCTTTTACCAAGCATAAAGCCTCTTTCTCAATTGTTGAGTAACGTCTCTCTGCTGGTAACAACTTCTTGGAAAAGTAGGCGACTGGATGCGAGGTGCCATTTTCACCCTCCTGCAACAGGACAGCACCTAAACCTGTGTCACTGGCATCTGTAGCCAAACAAAAAGGCAAGGAAAAATCGGGAGAACGTAACAATATACATACATACATATACATACATACACATATATACACACATATACATACATACATATATACATACATATATACACACATACATGTATACATACATATATATACACATAAATATATATGCATAAACATATATATATATATATATATACATATATATATACACGTATATATACATTTATATACATATATATACATATATATACATACATACATATATACATACATATATATATATACATATATAAACATATATACATACATACAAATTTACACACATACATATATATATATACATACATACATACATACACTTATATATCCATATAAAATATACATATATGCATATAAACATATAAACATATACATATATACATATATATACATATATACATATATACATATAAACATACATATACACATTTATATATATATATATATATATATATATATATATATATATGCATCTAAACATATATATTTATATATATATATATATATATATATATATATATATATATATATATATATATATATATATACACATACATGCAAACATATACATATATACATACATACATATATACACATATAAACATATACATATACATACATACGTATATATAAATATATACACTTATACATATATATATATACATAAAAATACAAATATACATACATATATATATACATATACATACATACATATATATATATATACATACAAACATACATATATACATACATATACATATATACACACAATATATATATATGTATATATATATATATATATATATATATATATATATATATATATATATATATATATATATATATGTATATATATATATACAGAGTATGCAATAGTCATTCCAAGACGATACACGGAATCGAGAGCCATGGTAGTTTTTATTCCTTAATATTCGGAAAAAAAGATGGAAAAACATTACAATGGGACATGTTAGCTTGTGCAACCCCGGAAAATAAGATTTGAAAATAATTATTTTACAAAATTTCCGCAATATTATTCAAATTGTAATAACGAGAAAATTTCGCCAGAGAAAAATAGAGGTCTGTTTTCTGTGACGCGATTATAGCTCACCGATGATAGTCAACCGATTTTTAGAACACTAATTCACTGTTTTTGAATGGGGCTGTTAGGCTTCGAACGACCGCCGTTGATCGTTTCAACTCCTAGTGTAAAGCAGCAATACGAAGCAATACAACCCCATTCAAAAGTAATTAATAAACACAAAAAAGAAAATCGTTTAAAGATTATCGTCGAGCCATAATTTCAACGAGCAAAACGTATCTTAAGGAGAGAAAT
>NC_090727.1:51409718-51414718 GCF_036898095.1 Palaemon carinicauda
ATATGCATCCTGCAACCATGAATGAAAGTAAGAAAACTCAGCAAACTGAAAAGAAAAATGAAAGCAAAAAAGAAACAAAAAAAGAAACAAAAAAGCAGGCCGTGTATATACCGCGCTTTGAACCAAGAGCCCCAAAATATGAGGCCTTTCAACCCAAACCTGCACATTTAGAGCCCAACTACAAAGAATGCATCTATAATGCCAGGGGTTGGTGCAGATATGGGGACAGTTGCAGGTATACACACACAAATAAATATGAAGGCGAAAGAGCAAATATAATAGAAAAGTTGGATTTTTTAATGGCAGAATTCCGGGAAATGAAGAAAAGAACATCATATCAGAACAGGAAGGAAGCATGGGAGAATCCATATTATTACCAATATTAAATAATGGGGATGAAACACAAACCATAATAGTAATGAATGCACAGGGTTTAGTCACGAGTAACTCTAAAAAGGAAAATAGAGTTCTTAGAAGAACTAACCCAAATTGAAAAAATAGATATATTAAATATAAGTGAAACATGGTATTCCCAAGAGACTGGCAGTGATGACCAGATAAAGGGTTTCCAAACTTATAGATCAGACAGAAAAAATAGGAATCAAGGGGGAACCGCAATATATGGAAGAGACATAAATCAAGGAAAAGTATGTGAAAAATACAGCAACACAGAATGTGAATTGATTGCGGTAGAATTTGAATTTGAAAAACTAATGAATATTGTAGTTTACAGACCCCCAAACACTAAGGAGTTTGACATAATAATAGAAAAAATAGATGATATATGTAGAAACCATAAAGACTGGAATATACTCCTATCCGGAGATTTTAACTTTCCTTTCGTGGATTGGAAAGAACGGATAGAAGAAAGTGGTTGTATGTATACATATAAAAAAGATAGTAATAGTAGCGCAGAAGATAAGAGGCAATTTGAAAAGCTTCAAGATATGCTATTAGAACATAATATGCAACAAATAAACCACATTCCAACAAGAAAGGAAAATGTCCTAGATCTAGTATTTGTGAATGAGGTGAAATATGTTAAAGAAATAATAGTGTATAACACGGGAATTTCAGACCACAATGTCATAGAATTGATAGTTCATTCCAAAGCAAGTGATCACAGAATTAATAAAAGCACAAAACTTTGGGAAGGATATGGAAAATATAACTTTTACAGTAAGAATATAAAATGGTCAGAAATAAATGAAGAACTGAATAAAGAATGGAAAAATGTATTTATAAGTGATAATATACAGGTAAATACGGATATACTGTACAAAATACTGGAGAAAATTGTTGAAAAATATGTACCGAAAAAAAACAATAAACAAAAGACGTGCATACCAAGAGACAGAAGGATCTTATTTCAGAAAATTAAAAAGTGGAAGAAAAATCTTGCAAAAGAAAACAATGTGTGGAAAATGAGGGAAATAAAATGTAAGATAGAAAATGCAGAACAAAAGATTATACAGTCGAAAGAAAATGAAAAAAGGGACTTAGAAGAAAGGACACTTCAAAATATAAAAAGAAACCCCAAAGTACTTTACTCCTATGCAAAAAAGATGAATAAAAGGAGAATAGAAATAGGCCCTCTAAGAATTGAAGGACGGCTAACGAATGAAAAAAAGGAAATATGCAACATATTAGCAGAAAAATATAAGAGTGAGTTCACGCCAAGAATTGCGAATGAGAATAATGAAACAGAAATGAGAGAAGAAAATGTTGAATATCTAACGGATATAGATATTAATGAAGCAGATATTGTCACGGCTATAAACGAAATTAAAAATGGATCGGCAGCCGGACCAGATGGAGTTCCAGCGATTTTGTTAAAAAAAACTGCAAACACTATCGCGAAGCCACTTGCAATACTGCTAAGACAGAGTATAGATATGAGCGAGATATATGTTAAACATAAATTAGCTTATATAACCCCTATCTTCAAAAGTGGATCAAGACTAGAGGCAAGCAATTATAGACCTGTTAGTCTAACATCACATATTATGAAAGTGTATGAGAGGGTAATAAAAAAGAAAATAATGAACCATTTGGTCAAAAATAATTTGTTTAATATGGGTCAACACGGTTTCGTACCTGGAAAAAGTACACAGACCCAACTGATAGCTCACTATGAAAACATATACAATAATATGATAAATGAAAAAGACACAGATGTGATCTATCTAGATTTTGCAAAAGCCTTTGACAAGGTAGACCATAACATATTGGAGAAAAAAATGAGAAAGCATAATATTGTGGGAAAGATAGGAAAATGGGTAAAAGAATTCCTGCAAAACAGAAAACAGATAGTGGTTGCAAATGACGAGAAATCAGATGAAGCCCAGGTAATATCTGGTGTGCCCCAAGGTACGGTATTAGCTGCACTGCTATTTGTTATTATGATCTCAGACATAGACTGTGATGTTGAAAACTCCGTAGTGAGAAGTTTCGCCGATGACACAAGAATAAGTAGAGAAATTACTTGTGATGAAGATAGGAACTCACTACAAAGAGATCTAAACAAAATATATGAATGGGAGGAGATAAATAGGATGGTATTTAACTCCGATAAATTCGAATCAATTAATTATGGAAACAGAGAAGGAATGGTGTATGCATACAAGGGACCTAATAATGAGACAATCACAAACAAGGAAGCAATTAAAGACCTTGGTGTAATTTTAAATAGGAATATGTTATGCTAAATGTAAAGCAAAAATGGGAATGTTATTCAGACACTTTAAAACAAGAAAAGCTGAACACATGATTATGCTTTACAAAACTTATGTGCGTAGTACACTCGAGTACTGCAATGTGATATGGTACCCACACTACCAAAAGGATATTGCGCAAATAGAGAGTGTACAAAGGTCCTATACTGCTAGAATAGAAGAAGTTAAGGACCTTGATTACTGGGAAAGACTGCAATTTTTAAAACTATACAGTCTAGAAAGGAGAAGAGAACGCTACATGATAATACAAGCATGGAAGCAAATAGAAGGAATTGCTGAAAACATCATGGAGCTTAAAGTATCAGAAAGAGCAAGCCGAGGTAGATTAATAGTGCCAAAAAGCATTCCAGGTAAACTGAGAAAGGCGCACAGGACATTAATCCACTACGCACCAGCATCGATAATGCAGCGACTATTTAATGTGCTGCCAGCTCATCTAAGAAACATATCAGGAGTGAGCGTAGATGCGTTTAAAAATCAGCTCGATAAATACCTAAAATGCATCCCAGACCATCCAAGACTGGAAGATGCAAAATACACCGGAAGATGTATTAGCAACTCTCTGGTGGATATACGAGGTGCCTCACACTGAGGGACCTGGGGGAACCCAAACAAAAAATCAGGAAATAAGGCAATAAGGTAAGGCTCTCTCTCTCTCTCTCTCTCTCTCTCTCTCTCTCTCTCTCTCTCTGTCTGTCTTTCTGGTTAGATCATAGTAGATTATTATAAGATACATTCTGTTTACATGTTATTTATAATAAAGATTTTTGCATAAGTAGTACACTTCCTATGATTTCACATGCACACATATTCCTCCACAGTTGAAACAGTATTTTATTTTTTGATAACGAATTAAAAAGTTCTTATCTCATCCGATAATTTAGTTATTGTGTCTATTTAATAATTCCTTAAATGAATATTCATACATATAGTTCGCTCTCTTACCTACTGACTCTCCGGGAAAATAGATTATTTTAGAGTTTAAACGTCGATCAAGTCAACTTTCAAATTGATTCACTTATGAAATTTTTATATATTAGCTACATCGTATGTTTCCATGGATTTATTTTAATAATGAAAGAAAGCAAACTAATGAAATCGTAAACACAAGACTTAAATCCCAAATCCCTTTCAAAGTCATATTTAAAAGGCCAGAAGGCTTTCTGAGATATGCAGTCATAGGCTGTTTGGTAACACAAGATATGTGACATTGGGAACTAGCTGTGATGTCCTATCACTCAAAGCACTTTTGTTGAAATGACAATTCAGTGAATAGTGTATATTAAAACAATAATAATTAGAATTAGTTTATAATGGAAAAACATTCTCTTGCACACCGACATGGGATAAGACCAAATATTTTTCGTAATACATCATAGGAAATGCCAGAGAGATCAGGTATTATGAATTGCCAGTCACGGAGGGAAGATAAAAACAGCTGAATCTATGTGCTTGTGTGTGTGAGTGTGTGTTTGTGTGTGTGTGGATTCTGCAGAGTTCACATCGAGACACAATACTGGAAGTTCATCAGTTGTTTTTGTTTCATCGAGTAAGAAGGGCGAGACAAAAATAAGATTCCCAGTGAACCTAAAAAGTCCAATTCATCTTAGAAAATAATTGTGTCTTTCTATCAGGTAATCAACTTTGCCTTGAAATATCTGCTACTTTTTTAGTATTTTATCATAAAGGAAAGAAAAATATACCTAAACTTTCCAATCGGCAATAACACTCTGTCTAGACAGAGTAAGTGGAAACAAAATTATATACAAGAAAACAACATTCTTAAGGTAGCTCAAGAACAAATAATGAACAATTTTTATTAGAAAGACACTGCAGAATGGTGATAAAGGGATATCATCTATTAAATACAAAACACAATTTCTCAATAAACATGAGGAGAATTCTAGATGGACGCCTGCCATTCTCGTTGGTGATGGTTCTTTGGTGCCTGATGTCTCGCTCTGTCATGGCAGGATCTGAGGTTTTAAACTTGACCAACAGGTGTCTCTCTCAACCAGGTAACTATTATGTGTTGATACTTTCAACTTATAGTTAGAAATTCCCGATTATCCTCTGATGGGATTCATACTAAATCAAAAACGCATTTGCATATGAAAAACAAACTTGTTTGCATGTTCATAAACCTATTGATAAAATATGTATACTCACAAAGATATTCTCTCTCTCTCTCTCTCTCTCTCTCTCTCTCTCTCTCTCTCTCTCTCTCTCCTTATACATAAATACACACACATAAACTCAAACACA
>NC_090727.1:51419718-51437218 GCF_036898095.1 Palaemon carinicauda
ATTGTTCAGTGGTTGGTTTCCTCTTAGTGAGGGGAGAAGAGACTCTTAGCTATGGTAAGCATTTATTATAGGAGAATGACACTCTAAAATCAAACCTTTGTTCTTTTCTCTTGAGTATTACAATAGCCTCTCTAACTTGGTCTTCCACTGTCTCGGGATAGACTTCTCTTCTAAGGGGCTACACTTTGGCACACACTTCTGTTATATTTGTCCTCCTCTTACTGTTTTATATATATATGTATATATATATATATATATATATATATATATATATATATATATATATATATATATATATTTATCTTTCATAGTATGTGAATGGTCTATTTAAATGTTGTTACAGTTCTTAAATTATACAGATTTATAATCTTTTATGAAAAATTACTTAATGATCTTCCTAATCGGGTAGTTGAATCAGTAGAACTTCAAAAGTTCAAAGTTGCAGCAAATGTTTTTTTTTATTTTGACTAGGCTGACATGAGTCTTTTTATAGTTTATGTTTTTAGAATGATTTATTATTAATTCGTTCTCATCATTTATTTATTTCCTTATTTCCTTTCCTCACTGGGCTATTTTTCCCTATTGGAGCCGTTGGGCTTAGAGCATCTTGCTTTTCCGACTAGAGTTGTAGCTTGGCTAGTAATAATATATATATATATATATATATATATATATATATATATATATATATATATATATATATATATACTTTCCGAGGGAGGATACCTTAACGTGGTACTTGTATCGCCATGATCAGCAAAGCTGTACTAAGTCTTGGCCACCTATACTAGGTTGGTTTGCAGTGAGCGAACAGACTAAAGTCTCCCACCATCACTAATCCGCACTTGTCAGCGTGGTGATGAAAACTGGCCACCCCCAAGATATTAGAATAAGGACATGTCTGAGGCCCTTGTCCTGCAAAGTATATTCCATCTTTAGTGTTGATCATGTTTTACAGTTGGTGTGTTACGATAAGATATTTTGCCATTGAAAATTATCCTTTTAGTTTCCATATAAACACACACACACACACACACACACACACACACACACATTAATTAGGTTTTGGAGGGTCCACCGGGAGTAAAAGATGATACATTCTGAGACTTTAGTTGAATAGGCTTCATAATGCATACATACATACATACGTACATACATACATACATACGCTAAGCTTGACCATTATGAAACTAATCTTAAAAAAAGTTTTATAGTATTTTTATTATTGCTATTGTTAAATCAACCATAATAGGAAAAGGTTAAAAAATGTTTTTTAGCTCTTAAGACACAGCATTTTTTAATGTGTAAATAAACTTACAACCAACCAAAGCTATCGTGTGTGTTTGTGTGTGTGTGTGTGTGTGTGTTGTAATGCGCCTAGTGTTTCCTCAGTTTTCCTCGGCCTAACAAAGACTGATATAGTATTCGTGATTTTTGTTTGTTGCGTTTGTGATATTCCTCAGTAGACCGGCTGAGAGAGAGAGAGAGAGAGAGAGAGAGAGAGAGAGAGAGAGAGAGAGAGAGAGAGAGAGGGGGGGGGGGTCTTTCAAGAAATAATGCAGCTCAAGAGATGTATATAAGAGGCCAAATGATTATATTAGTAAGATAAACTTTTCCTTTCGCTTACAAGTTCAAGTAAACATTTACAAAGTGGGTGGTATTACTAATACATTACTGATCATAACTAAGTGAAAAGGAAATTCCTCAGTTAAACACTGACATCTGACTTCATCTAAACCGCCTGGGGTAAATTGATGTCACTAAAGCATTTTCAGAAGATTGGAATCTCATAAAAACAAAAGGGTGAAGATCGGAATTTTGATTTTGAAGGCAAAAAGCTGAGAACTAAATATTATTATTATTATTATTATTATTATTATTATTATTATTATCACTTTAAGATGCAACCATTGTTGGAAAAGCAGGGTGCTATAAACCCAAGGGCTCCAACAGGGAAAAATAGCCCGGTGAGGAAAGGAAATAAGGAAATAAATAAAAGATATGAACAATAATTAATAATTAAATAGAATATTTTAAAAACAGCTACAACCTCAAAACATATATTTCATATATAAACTATAAAAAAGTTTTATATCAGTCTATTCACACATAATAAGATTTTCTGCAAGTTTGAACTTTTAAAGTTCTACCGATTCATGTACCAATTACTAGGTATTTTTTTAATACATTTAACCCAAAAGACAACAGTTAATAATAATAATAATAATAATAATAATAATAATAATAATAATAATAATAATAATAATAATAATAATAATAATAATGTTGATTAGACATTATTGACCAGATACCCAAACCTTAGATGAATACTGAACACGAAGTAAAACATATTTCAAATTCATATTCAAAAGATATGGGTTAACCATGACCGAAGAGAGACCATAGCCTTTAAAATTACTTTTCCATCGTAAATGTAGAAGAGTTAAATTATGCGATAATCGATTTTGACTTTTCTAATTTTTCAATACATATTTGCGTGCCATATTCCTCTCTCTCTCTCTCTCTCTCTCTCTCTCTCTCTCTCTCTCTCTCTCTCTCTCTCTCTCTCTCTCTCTCTCTCTCTCTACAACCACACAAACTTTACATTTATAACCCTGGTATGTTATTTCATTGCAAATTTCGGGTATGATATTGCTTAAGCATCCCCTGGCACAAGTCATATTTCGTAAACCTTGTCACTTAGACACCAAGACATTGTGGGTTTTACAAGGTATTATCATCCTCATCATCATCATCATCATCCTCATCATCATCATCATCATTATTATTATTATTATTATTATTATTATTATTATTATGATTCTCCATAGGGGAATACTATTGTTTTTGGTAATTTTATTATTCTTTCCGCGCGTTTTTTTTCGCAAAAAATCTGAAATAATTATCATAGGTAGCCTATGGTAAGAATATGACATAGACCCAGTTTAAGTGACCTTGACCTACTTTTCAAGGTCACAGGGGCTTTTAAAGGCAAAATTTGTAAAATTTGAAATGGCCATTAGGCCTAAAGTATAAGCCGTATGGCTAAGGGCCTTAAGGACAATGATACAGAGGTAAATCCCCAGATATTGCCCTGCTTTAATGCAAGTAGGTCAAGGTCACTAATGGACAAATCAGCTAAAAACAGGTTTGTTTCCGAGATCTCAAAAGCCCAGAGCCCTGATCTTAGTGGCATATGATGCCCTATATATTTATCTAAGGTTAGCTTAACTTTTTTAGCGACTGCTTAATTACTTTTTTTAATATAGATTTTCAATTATTTTCTACATTGCAGAAATCGTGACTTTGGCAATTTCTCCACGAAATACTGGTTTTTGGTCATAGCATGCTATAGTAAACTATCCCAAACATATGCATAAAACCTCCAATTGACCTTGACCATCCTTTTCAAGGCCATATGGCTATTTCATGGAAAAAATTTGACGTGGGCTAAAAGTGATGTTCTGTTGTCACAGCCTCCCTCCTATCCGCACATGCTCTTCAAGAATATGGGGTCATATTTAACCCGTGACCTTCACATGACCTTGTAAGTGCCCATTGTCTTCAAGTTCAAAGGTCAATTTCTCTATATCTGTAATTTTTGCCTATGTTTTACCTCCATATACCTGCTATTATACAGATAAATTGCTTTAGAATAGTTTGTTAACATAACTCAAAATTTAGTCAAGGGGTCATTAGGCCAATAAACCATTACTCAATATCTTTTACTGATTGACGAAAGCATTTCCACACCTATTTTGCAGGGGAATCCTCCGCCACTGGCTTTAGGCAGTTGCAGTCTAGTTATTATTATTATTATTATTATTATTATTGTCATGGTCATTGCCATTGTCACTGACATTATTATTATTATTATTATTATTATTATTATTATTATTACTTTCTAAGCTACATCCGTAGGATGCTATAAGCCCAAGGGCTCCAACAGGAAAAATATCCAAGTAAGGAAATGAAATAAGGAAATAAACTACAAGAGATATTCAAGAACAATATCATTAAAATAAATCTTTCATATATAAACTAAAAACTTCAAAATAACAAGATGGAGATAAATAGAATAGAATATAGTGCCTGAGTGTAGCCTCAAGCTAGAGAACTCTACACCAAAACAGTGGAAAACCATAGTACAGAGGCTATGGCACTACCCAAGACTAAAGAACAATGGTTTGATTCTGGAGTGTCCTTCTCGTAGAAGAGCTGCTTACCATAGCTAAAGAGTCTCTTCTATCCTTACCAACAGGAAAGTAGCCACTGAACAATTACAGTGCAGTAGTTAAGCCCTTGGGTGAAGAAGGATGGTTTGGTAATCTCAGTGTTGTCAGGTGTATGAGGACAAAGGAAAATGTCTATAGAATAGGCCAGACTATTTGGTGTATGTGTAGGCAAAGGAAAAAATAGGAGCCGTAACCAGAGAGGGATCCATTGTAGTACTGTCTGGCCAGACAAAGGACCCCATAACTCTCTAGCGGTGGTATCTCAATGGATGGATAGTGGCCTGGCCAACACCCTACTACCTAGACGCTGGTCATGATCTTAGTTTGAACGAAATAATGACTATATCTAAAACTGAAATTCATTCACGTCAATTTGCTGAATAAGGGTTGCAGTCACCTATTGGAAACGTTCCCTCTGCTGGACTGGGGTTCGAGTCCCGATCAAAATCGTCAGTTCCTTTGGTCACTGCAACCTTGCTGTCCTTGTGAGCTAGGGATGGTGGGCTCAGAGGAGCCTAAAGGTCTATCTGCTGAGTCATCAGTAGCTATTGCCTGGCCCTCATTGGTTCTAGCTTGGGTGGAGTGTGATTATGGGCGCTGATCAGATGTAATATGGTCAGTCTCTAGGCATTGTTCTGCTTGATAGGGCAATGTCACTGTCCCTTGCCTCAGCCATTCATGACAGGAATTTGAATATGTTTTTATGTTGATCAGACTTCACTCAAGTCTTTTTATAGTTTATAAATGAAATATCTCTTTTGATGTTGTCACTGTTTTTTTTTAATCTTAATTGTTCATAATTTTTTATGTTTATTTATTTCCTTATTTCCTTTCCTCACAGGGCTAATTTTCCCTGTTGAAGCCCTTGGGCTTATAGCATCCTGCTATTCCAACTAGGGTTGTAGCTTAGCTGCTAATAATAATAATAATAATAATAATAATAATAACTAAATCTAGACTTTTTAATATCATGAAAATTCTCTCTAGTTTAGTCAAATCTTTCATATAAATATCAATAATTGTAATATTTAGTATAATTTTAGTTCATGGTAAAGCCTGCACACATTTTAATAATGTTTTACAATAGATTTAGCTTAGACCTACACAGAAATGTTATCATCTCTCCCATGCAAAGTTTCCAATTCTACAATAATGATATCTTTTTACCAAAACATTTTATAGACAGAAGTATATACAGTAGATAAAATAGTTCATGTTTCAAATATTTCCCTAAACTGATTTTGATAATTCACGATTGTTATTTTCCTTTGCTCTCTCAGACATTTTATCAGTCCTCACCACAAACCGTCTCAGCTTTAGAGTTGATAATAGGCCAATGCAATATTTATGATCGCTTGCTATATCAAAATTGAGATGAAATTATTTTTAGAGATAAAACATGTATGGAGATCTTATTCTATAATCAAGCATATTCGTCAACTTCATTCTTTGAACGTGTGTGAGTGAGGAGAAGGAGAGATAACTGGCTAACTTCGGCTCATTGGACTCCATGGACGATATTTGAACCGATGACGGTTGATGGCGTGTCAATTTTGGAGGTCAAGTTTTACTTATTTGCTAAGCCTATAAATGACACATTTTAATGTGATACCGAATATAATACATTTCCATGTTCTGTATGGTAGTAAAATGATCTTTGTAATTGTACAGCTGAATCGGTGGAACTTCGAAAGTTCAATCTTGCAGCAAATGTTTGTTTGTTGAACAGGCGGACCTAACTTTATAAGTTCATAGTTTACACATGAAAGAACTATTTTAATGCCGTTACTGATCTTAATATATTTTGAATATCACCTCTCTAGAAGTTTATTTATTTCATTGGGCTATTTTTCCCTGTTGGGGCCTTTGAGCTTATAGCTTCCTGGTTTTCCAACTAGGGTTGTAGCTTAGCTAGTAATAATAATATTAAGTGCAGGCTAACGTTTTCTCTCTCTCTCTCTCTCTCTCTGTCGATGATACTAAACTACGCATAAATGCTGCGAACTCAAAAGACGTTGAAGCCTTAAGAGAGGATCACTGCTGTGTAATGAAATAGAAAGTGTGGACCAGGAGGAAGATCTCGGTATTATTATCAGCAAGGATTTGAAGTTCACCAAACAGAGTATAAAAGTTGAAAAGAAAACACAAAACATAATAGGTTACATAAAGAGACAATTCAAAGACAGACACAAAGACACTGTACTACAGCTGTACAAAGATAAACCTTAACGTTAATACATTTCAAATTTATCCATCCCGATTGTTTGTAATATATCAAAAACTTCCTTACTCTCGTGCACCATCTACAAATTTACCCTATGAGTAAGTCTTTCGGCAAAACTGTTATTTACACTTACACTAACATAGGTCTAGGTGCGATTTTTGTCCTACACTTAAAACTCCCCTGTCACAACGCTTAATTGCATAACACCCTTTCGCTCTTCTTCTCGTGAAGTCTTTCGCAAATTTCTCCTTTTGTTACATTCCTTTATTGTCCCTATATCTTTCCCTACACTGCACTCCCTGCCCCCTTCCTGCATTAGAACCCCCTACGTTTTCAACTATTCTCTCTCCCTCTATAACCGTTGGATTGCTGCTAACCGCCATGGCTGCTCCCTTGTCTCGAAGCTTCTAGAAGCTTCTGTCGCGTTCCCCCTGTCATCCTCCATACCTCCTCATACCCTACCTTTTGGAGAGAGAGAGAGAGAGAGAGAGAGAGAGAGAGAGAGAGAATAGTCTATATTATAATATAGTTGGTAGTCACAACACAATATTAGCATGGATATTGTGTAACCGGACGAGACGTTGGGAGAGACGATTCAAAATTCTATACGAAAATTCTTCCGTCAACAGAACCTAATATAAGCCTTCGGCTTTCAATCAATCATATAGTGGCAACGGAAACCGCAATATCTTTGAGTCTTTATTACTTATAATATTTAGTGAATCTCTCTCTCTCTCTCTCTCTCTCTCTCTCTCTCTCTCTCCATGTATTGTTTGTAGAATCCCAGAGGTTGGACAGCATGGATGTAAGAGAGGAAGAAGCAGGAACAAAGAGAGAGAGAGAGAGAGAGAGAGAGAGAGAGAGAGAGAGAGAGAGAGAGAGTTGAAGATTAGGTAATGGAGGAAGATTGTGGAGATCTAGTTTAGAAATTGTGGGCGTTTTGGAGGACTGGGCGAGACTGACGAAAGATTGGTGGAGTTTGACTGTTGGAGGCAGATTATAAGAGAACTGATAGAATGTTGGAGAAATTTGTTGTAGGAATAATATTAGGTCAAAGTATGTTGAAGATTGTTGGAGAAAGTTTGATATAGGTCTAATGAAACTGAGAGTAGTAAAATTACTCATAAAATAATGGTTCTGAAGAAACAACAGGCTTCCCAGTTTATTCAATTGTGTGGAATAAACTTATTTTATTGGTAATATTTTCGATTTTAGAGCAGAGGCCGATGGGGGTAGCTACCTTACGTCATGGTGAAAATAGGAAAGATAATTTCATGGACTTTGGTCTATTGCATGGGACTGAACTCTCTCTCTCTCTCTCTCTCTCTCTCTCTCTCTCTCTCTCTCTCTCTCAGACCTCTGCTTAGACTTCCGCCTCTACACTAATGCACGCGCACACACAATCATGTTTCATACATACCCATAGGCAATGAATATTGATATTAAAAACACAGGGAGAAGAGGGAAAGATATATCAAATTTGAGAGAGAGAGAGAGAGAGAGAGAGAGAGAGAGAGAGAGAGAGAGAGAGAGAGAGAGAGAGTTATAATTAGTATTTTCTCTACCATGCTAAAGCATAGCCTATGATTAGCCGCACATGTGCCAAATGTAAATGGAACTTCTAATTCAGTATCAGTGTTATTAAGGAAAATGATGTTGTCAGGAGGAAATTTGGCAAAACTGCTTACTCACTATCACTAGAATCATTCGATTTATGAAACTTCCATATTTCTATTTTGTTTATATTGTGTCTTTTATTGATATTTTCGTTATATTATCTGTATTATTTTACCCTATATTATAAAATGTAAATTTTCAAATATATATATATATATATATATATATATATATATATATATATATATATATATATATATATATATATATATTAAATTACAGTCTCATTGCTGTCTAGAAATTATTATTATTACTATTATTATTAATTGCTAAGCTACCACCCTAGCTTCTAAGCCCACGGCCTTCAACAGGGAAAATAGCCCAGTGAGGAACGGAAACAATGAAAAATAGAATATCTTAACAATAACATTAAAATAAATATCTCCTTTATAAACTATAAAAACTTTAACAAAACAAGAGGAAGCGAAATAAGATAGAATAATGTGCCCGAGTGTATCCTCAAGCAAGAGAACTCTACTACAAGACAGTGGAAGACCATGGTACAGAGGCTATGGCACTACCCATGACTAAAGAACAATGGTTTTATTTTGGAGTGTCCTTCTCCTAGAAGAGCTGCTTACCATAGCTAAAGAGTCTGAACAATTAAAGTGCAGTAGTTAACCCCTTGGTTGAAAGAAGAATTGCGAGGTGATCTCAGTGTTGTCATATGTATGAAGACAGAGGAGAATCTGTAAAGAATAGGCCAGCCTACTCGGTATATGTGTAGGCAAGGAGAATGTGAACCATAATCAGAGAGAAGGATATGTTCAAGGTATTATGTTTGCACGCACACACGCACGCACATACATTTACCATAACAATGTGTCCCTTGCAACGGACTGTAGGTGTTATTACTATCCCATTCCACTAGATTAACTGCAAGACAAAATAATGATCTTCAAAGGTGATTATGTCAAAACTATTCAAACAATAGAAAAAACCTACATCGAAAACAACGGCGTAGACCTAGTTTTACGTATCAAATTCATTTATTTTATCCTAACGCGAAATAGACGTATGTCGTGTTCGAATGTCTTTAGTTCTAACTTTGACTTCGCATAAACAGTTATCACTATAATTGTTTTACGGTTATAGGCATGGAATAGGCATCTGTAAATCATGTCACTTAGGCCTACACTAAAATATAGCATAAATTTCTCAAATAAAGTTAAGATTAACAGAAATACATCTGAATTTCAAAACGAAGCTGATGCCAAATCAATTCGAACGTTTAGACTTTGACAAGAGAAGGCTTATGACGTTTTGTTCGTATGTGCCGTCGTTCTAATTCTCCCCTACTCTCATATATATATCTATCTATCTATCTATCTATCTATATATATATATATATATATATATATATATATATATATATATATATATATATATATATATATAGCAAAGATTCTTCCGTAAAAAGACGTATGCTATTGAAGAAAAGCAACGGATGTAATCACCCTCACTGTTAGTCCGTGGGCTGAGGGGGGCTCACCTTGCACCCCCCCCCCCCCGCCTCCCTAAAATGGACATAAGTGCAATTAGGTTGTAGCATTTGATGCATATTCTAATTCTTTAATGTTCCCATTGAAAAAATAGGGACTCACTACCACTCCTCGGCCACTTTATTTGATGACATCATCGAATTTTGCAGCTGCCAGTTTTGGGGTAGGGGAAACCTAATTAGACATAACTCCAGACTGAATGGTCAGAGAAAGATAAATGACATATCAAAATGTTTGTTTTGGGCCTCTCTAACAGATAAAATAAACAATTTGCAATTATGTTTAATAATTAGGTCACCAGAGGTCAAAAGGTCACCAATTATGGGGTCAAGTGAAAATTTTAGGCACCTCCATAAATGAAACCCGAGGCCCAGCCAGACCAATATCTGATGACTTTTTCTGCCTTATTTCATCTCTAGAGACCTTAAGAAATAGAATGATACCCATTAAGTGTACTTATTGGCCAAATCATGGAAATGAGATGTTATGTAAAAAGGTCAATTTTCAAATTTGTCGTTTTTTTGCCTCAAAATCGTAAAAACTGATGAAGCTCATAACTCTTCTTACAGAAGGGCTACGGAAATTATTTTGGTGTGTTTTCCCAGGTTTTTGGGGTCAGAGAATCCAAAAAAAGAAACATTCTCAGCAATGTCAACTAATTACATCATGCTGAAATTCAAGATGGCTGCCACTCTGGACGCTGTAATTTTGACTTGTCTATAACTCCTCCATGAATGCAGCAAGAGAGATAATATTCGTGTCCTCACCCAGGTTCTTGAGATGACAGCATCCAATAAAGGCAGTCTCAACAAGTCTATCAGTAAATTTGGGGAAAGTCACATAAATCAACAACAGAAATGCTTTATTTGAAGGTTACGACAATCATGAATGAAATACAATAAAACTGTACATGACTGTACAATATACTCATATGATGCAAGACCTCATTGGGAAAATTCACACTGTGTTGCTTTGGACTACAGAAAAAAGTCAACCTATGCAAGGTATAAAGATTGATAGTCTACTTGGGTACCTTTGGGTCCACTTTTAATTAATGGAAAGGTAATTATTGAAAATATCTTGTGATACATGGGGGGTCCTTGGTCCTTCGACCCTGAAATCTACCATCTTGTTACTTGAAACTTTCTTAGTCCAAGTCGGACCCACCATCATCACTTTCATAGTCATCATCAATATTTCCATCACTTTCATTGTTTTCACCATCAGACATCTCATCATCGTCCATCGTCTCAAGTATATCAGCCATACTTGTAGGAAGTACAGTTCCCTTGAACCAACAGGGTTCTAGATTTCCATCCTTCATTATTTAACCATGATCCACAGCTTGATAACGGATTTCAGGTTTGGGATAATAGGCACGTTTCCATATCGCAACCTGATAGTTCACCACCTGATATGCTCATTTAGACACTCTTGGTCACTGAAGAGATGAAAGATCAACATTCTTCTTTGAATCCAGTGACTGCCCACTGCACTTTAACTCGAGTATTTGGTATCGAAGCTGGTAAACCTCCTTTGTCTTAGTTTCGGCAGAATACATGGTGTAGGTGAAATCCTCAAGAGCAAGGAATATTTCATCGGTTACCTCCCATGACTCCCCTAGGCAACTGATGACTTTTTGGTACTTTGGGTATTTCTGTTGAATTCACAGCGGTTTTAACTTGACAATTCCCTTAAAGGCACTGGTCATATCGCATCTACTGAATGCATGCAGACTAAGGAAAGCGGCACAGTAAGTTGGTGTGAACCCTTTTGATAGTTCTGTGACATCTATGAATCGCCTTCTATTCCCAGTGCCAGTATCAAAAAGGAGTTGCACACCTAAGTTTGGAGCATAATACAGAAGTATGAAGAATATGTCACTGTCTGGACTTCAAACCTGAAAAAATTTATTTCCTTCATCCTTGGCATAGGGGGAAGGGAGTGAGAAGGGGGAGGGAAGGAGGGGAAGGGAGTGAGAAGGGAGAGGCAAGGAGGAGGGAGGGAGTGAAAAGGGGGGAGGAAAGGAGGGGAAGGGAGTGGAAAGGAGGGGGAATGGGGAGAAAGGGAGGGAGTGAAGGAGGGGAAAGGGAGTGAAAAAAGGGGAAGAAAGGAGGGGTAAGTGAGTGAGGAGGGGGGAGGAAAAGAGAGGAAGGGAGTGAGGAGGGTGGATGACACGAGGGGGAAGGGATTAAGAAGGAGGGAATAAAGGAGGGGGAAGGAAGTGAGAAAGGGGGAAGAGAGGAGGGGAAGGGAGTGGGAAGGAGGGAGGAAAAGATGGGGAAGGGAGTGAGGAGGGTAGATGAAAGGAGGGGGAAGGGAGTGAGAATGGGGGAAAAAGGAGGGGGAAGGGACTGACAAGGTTGGATGAAAAGAGGGGAAGGGAGTGAGAAGGAGGGTGAAAATGAGGGGGAGTGAGTGAGAATGGGTGAGGAAAGGGAGTGAAAAGGGGGAAGGAAAGGAGGGGGAAGGGAGTGAGAAGGAGGGAGGAAAGGAGGGGAAGGGAATAGATGTGGAGGATTTATTTTTGTTTTATTTTATTTTCATTTTTTGCCAAATCCTGAGAGAGAGAGAGAGAGAGAGAGAGAGAGAGAGAGAGAGAGAGAGAGAGAGAGAGAGAGAGAGAGAGTGTGTATCAATTGTTTGTTGTGAGAAAGACTGTTGGTTTGAATGAGATTGTTTGTTTATGTTTTTAGCTAGGTTACGACAGTGGTGAATGTTTAGGAGAGAAAGAGAATGCTTTTTTTGATTGACTGCGTCCTGAGGCAGTTGTGTGAACTCTGGATTTATATATTTTTCTTAGCAGCATTGGAAGTGTTTATATACCTGTATTTCACAAGTAAGTACAATTTTGTTTATATTTGCTGGTCGTGATTGTGAATGATAGGAACAGTTTATTATTTATCTTTGATTATAGTGCGATAGTTAAGTTAGCTAGGAGTGTTCGTAAGTGTTTTTCTTTTTTTATTTTGACAGGCAGTGATTTCTCCTTTGGAGTGACTCAATTTTTTGTGGATTATTGTTGAAGACCTGACCTGTGAGTGATTTTGTTTAGACTGCTATTTAGAATTGCCCAACTGTTGATGACCTGGCCTGTTTATCAAGATTACGCATGATGATGATGATGATGACGATGACGATGATGATATCCAGGACCCCAATCAGGGAGGTAGTTGCGGAAAATTGCCGCACAGTGTGTTGCTAACCACAAAGGTGTGGTTGTGTGCAGTAAAAGACAGTTCTGCAGTGTGTGGACGGCTGTGTTAGTGTGCCATTAATTAAGACTCTGGATCATTTGGGCGAGTGTCTGTCCTTATAAATATATAAGCATACATATTTGGGTGTTGGTGTAAAGTTTAATTTTAAGTTTGTTAGGTTTTTTTGGGTGATTTATTTGAATGGTATACGGTTATTATATATTTAAGTGTTGATAATTTGATTGTGGATTATTCATGTTGAGCGTTTTAGTTTTAAGAAATATAGTATTAAGGGTATGTTTTGTTTTGTTTATCCTTTTGTCTAAGAGTCCAGTTCATGGTAAAGTAAGGGGAAAGTTTGTGTTGCAGAGACAATTGTCTGTTAAGTGCGATCAAGGGTGTGGGGGTTGTTGTTGAAACATCCCGCCACAGTGAGAAAGGGGAAGGAACGGAGGTGAAGGGAGTGAGAAGGAGGGAGGAAAGGAGGAGAAAGGGAATGAGAAGGGGGAAGGAACGGAGGGGAAGGGAGTGAGAAGGAGGGAGGAAAGGAGGAGAAAGGGAATGAGAAGGGGGAAGGAACGGAGGGGAAGGGAGTGAGAAGGAGGGAGGAAAGGAGGAGAAAGGGAATGAGAAGGGGGAAGGAACGGAGGGGAAGGGACTGAGAAGGGGGGAGGAGAGGAGGGAGAAGGGAGTGATAATGAAGAGAAAAAGAGGTGGAAGGGAGTGGAAAGAAGGGGAAGGGAGTGAGAACGGGGGAGGAAACAAAGGGGAAGGGGGGAAGGAAGTGGAAAGAAGGGAGGAAAGGAGGGGGAAGGGAGTGAGAAGGGAGGGGGAAAGGAGGGAGAGAGATTGAGGAGGGAAAAAAAGAGGGGAAGGGAGCAAGCAGGGGGAGCATAGGAGGGAAAAGGGAGTGAAAAGGTGAAGGATAGAAGGAAGAAAGGAGTGAGATGGGGGGAGGAAAGGAGGGGGAAGGGAGTGAGAAGGGATAAGGAAAGGAGGGGGAAGGGAGTGAGAAGGAGGGGGAAGGTAGTGAGAAGGGGGAGGAAAGGAGGGTGAATGGATTGGGAAGGCGGGAGGAAAGGAGGAGGAAGGGAGTAATAAGGAGGGAGGAAAGTAGGGGGAAGGGAGTGAGAAGAGAGGAGGAAGGGATTGAAAAGGAGAGAGGAAAAGAGGGGGAAGGGAGAGGGAAAGAGGGAGGGAAGGAGGGGAAAGGGAGTGAGAAGAGTGAAGGAAAGGAGGGGGAGGGGAATGGAAAGGAGAGAGGAAAGGAGTGGGAAGAGCGTGAGATGGGGGAAGGAAAGGAGGGGGAAGGGACTGAGAAGGAGGGAGGAAAGGAGGGCGAAGGTAGTGAGAAAGGGGAGGAAAGAAGGGTGAAGGGAGTGAGAAGGGGGGAGGAAAGGAGAAGGAAGGGAGTAAGAAGGAGGGAGGAAAGAACGGGGAAGGGAGTGAGAAGGGAGGAGGAAGGGACAGAGAAGGAGGGAGGAAAGGAGTGGGAAGGGAGTGGGAAGGATTGAGGAAAGGAGGGGGAATGAAGTGAGAAGGGTGGAGGAAAGGAAGGGGAGGGAGTGAGAAGGGGGTGGAAAGGAGAAGGAAGGGAGTGAGAAAGAGGAAGGAAAGGGGGAAAATGGAGTGTGAAGGGGGGAGGAATGGAGGGGAAAGGTTCCTCTGGTAGGTACCAGAGGATACCCATGATTCCTCCGGAATCGCCGGAGGTGCTTCCATCATTCAATTTGGCTTAGCTTATTACGAGAAAAATACAGATGACTAAAGTCTCCAATCCCTTAAAGACATCGATCCACTGAGACTGACTTTTGAGCCTCCGGAGACTCTTAGTTCTTCACACACTGTCTCCAAGATATTTTCATAAAACTGCAGCGAAGACTTCTTTAATCCTGAAGAAGAAGAATCCCAATTCGTAAAGACTTGAGCGATCTTGAAAACGTGATATTCTTTTGAAGACTTTGGAGACAATGTGTGACTTTGGAGAGAACTAAAAGTATCTGAAGCCTTAAATGGGAGTTTTGTCTGAGCTTAGAATCTTCAAAGAATCCTGGAAGGAAGAGGAAAGATCTGTCTTTTTCTAATATCAAACTGAATCAAAATGGACAATGAAAGCACCTCCGGCGATTCCGGAGGAATCAAGGGTTTTCGGTTCATCCAAGACGCCCACCTTTGGTGCCTCCCGGAAGAGCCCAAAGACCCATTTCCACCAAGAGGGCTGATCGCTGGGGTTCTCTCTGGAGAGCTAAAAAACTTTTGTCAGAGGTTTTTTGTTTGTTTGCGGACTATCAGAAAGAATTCATCTGTTCAGCAAATGAAGATATATTTACGACGTTTTACTGATATTAAACATATTTCATTATTATCGAATGTTTTATTTTATACTAATCTATTTCTACAGTATTCATACAATATATATATATATATATATATATATATATATATATATATATATATATATATATATATATATATATATATATATAGTATAAATAAGATGGAGAAAAGCCAGCGTAGCATCATATATTTATTTTCTAAATTTTCGAGACTTTGGGTCTCATCATCAGGGCTGTAAAATATACAAAATATACAAATTAAAAAAGACTCAGTATTGATATTAATATAAAAAGAACAACGTAAAAGTTAAATATAATCATTTAAAAAATGAAAAGAAAAAAAAAGAGAAAAATTATATATATAAAATCAAAAAGTGAAGAATGCTCAAAGTACCTATCTTTATGGAGCTAAAAAACTGAGTGACGTTGTCCGGTTTGGAAAGGAGGACGTCAACTATGCTATATATAGAATTGTGGAAGAAGTCTGACCATTTAATGGGGGCACAAGGTGTTTGATTGCTAACGACTCCAAAACAGAGAGAGAATAGTCATTGGGCGCTCGGGTGACAATACGAAAATCCTTATATGAAAATGATGTTTTACATTTATTACAATGTTCACGTATATTGGAAAATTCTTTCGTTTTCAAAGTACATCCCGTACGGTGACTGACTCCGAGATGAGAATCGATTCTGACTTTGAGCAATCTCTTGCTGGCTCCCACGTACTTCCCGATCTTACATTTCGGGCAAGTAAAGCAATATACCACCAAAGACCGCATCAAAGTCGGAAGTTTATCTTTGTGGGAGAACAAAGAACACAGAGTTTTAGGATTTTTTTCTATTAACTTGAGGTTCACTGCCAGAAAAGTTTTTTGAATGACTTTTTGTATTTGCACCTTAAATGTGTTAGAATGAATTAAAGGTATAGAGGCATATATTAATAACTTAGGCACGTTCGGTGCCAGTTGACGTGGCTGAAATTTATCATTTAAAAAGCTATTGACATATTTCAAGAGTAAGGCTGGAGGATACGAATTGTTTTTAAAAAACTGAGATAGAAATTGGATTTCACTATGGAAGTTATGCCAGTTTGAAGATAACGTATAAGCACGGTGTAACAGCGTGGAAATACTATTTAATTTAAATATCATGGAACAACTGCTATAAAAGTTAGTACCTTGACCTGTGAACGTCTTTTTTTCTAAAGATGGTTGTATTAAAACCATGTTCTGTCCTTGTAATTAAAACATCTAAAAAAGCAAGTTGGTTGTCTTGTTCATGCTCAATTGAGAAATTTATATTTGGATGTAGGCCATTGATATATTGCAAGAAGGCTTCAGCTGCTTCTCGGGACCTAAATAGAACAATAGTGTCATCCACATATCTTATAAAAGAGAGGGCGATATGATAAGGGACACCCATCCAGCATCTGTTCCTCGAAAGAGCACATAAAAGCGTTAGCCATAACTGGGCCAAGATGTGACCCCATCGAAACACCATCAATTTGTTTAAAAACGTTATTGTTAAAAATAAAGTGAGTGTCCTGCACTTCAATTTCTAGAAGTTTCTTAAAAACTTGCACCGAACGTGCCTAAGTTATTAATATATGCCTCTATACCTTTAATTCATTCTAACACATTTAAGGTGCAAATACAAAAAGTCATTCAAAAAACTTTTCCGGCAGTGAACCTTAAGTTAATAGAAAAAAATCCTAAAACTCTGTGTTCTTTGTTCTCCCACAAAGATAAACTTCCGACTTTGATGCGGTCTTTGGTGGTATATTGCTTTACTTGCCCGAAATGTAAGATCGGGAAATACGTGGGAGCCACCAAAAGATTGCTCAAAGTCAGAATCGATTCTCATCTCGGAGTCAGTCACCGTACGGGATGTACTTTGAAAACGAAAGAATTTTCCAATATACGTGAACATTGTAATAAATGTAAAACATCATTTTCATATAAGGATTTTCGTATTGTCACCCGAGCGCCCAATGACTATTCTCTCTCTGTTTTGGAGTCGTTAGCAATCAAACACCTTGTGCCCCCATTAAATGGTCAGACTTCTTCCACAATTCTATATATAGCATAGTTGACGTCCTCCTTTCCAAACCGGACAACGTCACTCAGTTTTTTAGCTCCATAAAGATAGGTACTTTGAGCATTCTTCACTTTTTGATTTTATTTATATATATATATATATATATATATATATATATATATATATATATATATATATATATATATATATATATATATATATAATTTTTCTCTTTTTCTTCTTTTCATTTTTTAAATGATTATATTTAACTTTTACGTTGTTCTTTTTAT
>NC_090727.1:51442218-51444718 GCF_036898095.1 Palaemon carinicauda
CTACTACTAGCTAAGCTACATCCCTAGCTGGTAAAGCAGGATGCTGTAAGCCCAAGGGCTCCAATATGGAAAAATTATCCCAGCGAGGAATGGAAATAAATAAACTACAAGAAAAGTAAAAAACAATCAAATTAAAATATTTTACTATTTAAATTAAAATGGTAGAGAAATAAAATTGAAAATTATATTAAAGATTTTATAAAAAGTAATGAAAAGAAACAACACAATAGGATGTAATAATGATCGTAGTAAGATCATCTAGAGCAGTGTTTCCCAACCTTTTCCAACCCTAGCACCCCCTGTTGTCATGTCTAAGCAGTCCAGCACCCCCTAAATATCTTAATCATTAATATCTTATTACTAGGTAACTAGAATGATAAAGGAATGTGAAGTGTACTGCTTGATCAATTTTATTTTGTTCATTCCTTAAAACTAACATAAAATACCAATATTGCTTATAAAAGAAATAAAAGAAAATTATATAAAATTAAATTGCATGGATTTAGATATGTACAACTGGGTAATCAATCATACTGTACATACATCAATGTGATTTTTGCTGTTGCTTATATGTAACTAGTTTCTCAATTCTAGGCTTTGTGTTGGCCAGAGCCACCCTCATATCATGAAGCAACCCAATTTGAAGTCGGTTCAGGGCAGTTGTTTTGATTTGGAGCATGGTGGAAAAAGCCTTTTCACAGAGGTAGGTAGTTGGAAATGGGATGATCATTTCCAGCGCTGCCTTTGCTAATCCAGGGTATGCTACCAACTGATCACACCAGAAACCTGACAGCGGTAGTGTGCGAAATTTTGTTTGACAACCCTGGTTCACCTGCAGATCAATAAGCTCCTCCTTTAGGTTATCATCATCATCCATATCTGCCAAGAAGGGCTGCTGTATCCATTCTGGAAATGAATGATCCATGGGAAAGTATTGTGCCATAGTGGTCTCTAGGAGTGAGAGGTGAGCAACAATATTTTCTACAAGCATTGGCTGGATTGTCTTGTCTCCATGTTTTTCATCTAGGATAGGAAAACTTCCCACATTTCCTCCCTGGATTCGACGCTTCCACAGTGATATTTTCTTCTTGAAGGCTTCTACCTTCTCTGTACAATCAATGTTATTAGCAAACATGCCTTTCATGGACAAGTTGAGATCATTCAGATGACCGAAAATGTCTGCCAGGTAGGAGAGGGAGAGAATGAAAATTTCGTCCTCAAAATTTTCAGCAAAATCACTCTGATACTCTCGGAGAAATATTGCAATCTCATCAGCGAGCTCTGCAATACGTGCCAGCATTTTTCCGCGGGAGAGCCAGCGCACTTCAGTGTGGAAGAGAAGCACCGGATATTCACTTCCCATCTCCTCACAAAATAACTTGAACACTCTGTGGTTTAAAGCACGTCCCCGGATGTAATTGACAACTTTAACACAGACGGACAGAACTTCTTTGAAATGAGATGGCAATGTCTTTACCGCCAAAGCATGGCGATGAAGTACACAGTGCTTCGTAATGATATCTGGTACCCTCTCCCTCACTAGAGCAGCAAAGCCAGATTTATTCCCCAGCATGGCTGGGGCACCATCTGTGCAGACTGATCCTACCTTCTCCCACTTGATCTGATGCTTCTGAAAGAATTCGTCCAAGAGTCGGAATACATCTGCTGCTTTAGTCATTGTCTGCAAAGCCAAACAGAAGAGGAATTCATCTTTAATCTCACCATCTTTGATGTAACGGGTATACACAATCAGTTGACTTAGGTTGGAAACATCAGTTGATTCATCCAACTGAAGACTAATGCGGGTAGGACTTGCTTGAATCTCCTCTACAATTTAGTCCAAAATGTCACAACTCTTATCTTCAACTCTTCCTCCAATGACATTATTGGACAAAGGCACATCCTTCATCTTCTTGGCTGCCTCTGTTCCCAAAATTAACTCAACCATCCGAATGGTGCATGGCTTAATCAAATTTTCTGGAGCCGAATGCGAAGCCTTGGCCCTAATGCACTGGTATGCCACTTCATATGAAGCTTGTAGAAGGGGTTTTTGCACTGGCTTGAATCCAAGTTGGGGTAGTGTACCTTTCTTTTCATATCTAGCCCTCTTCGCCTGCAAGGCCTCGAGAGACTGTTCCTGTTCTGTGGTTGGATGCTTCAACTGGTGGTCTCGGAGTCTAGCAGGCTTCAAATTTGAGTTGCAAATGATAAAATGGCAAGTCATACACTGTGCCAGGTCTGGTCCTCCCTTATCGTCCAGGAATGCAGTGAAACCATATTTGACATATTCATCACTCCATTTGCGTGTCTTCGGCATTGCAGATTCACATAAACCTGCAAATGAATGAAGAGAAGGATTCTAGCAAAAAAGCAACAATGAAACTTTTATAAATGACATTAAGAAATAAAGAAACAGACTCAGATTATCATCAAAACATAATGCTATTAACAGTTAGCTTCTCCACTACTACTGCCCTCCCAACGGTAATCTAATTAAAAA
>NC_090727.1:51447218-51452218 GCF_036898095.1 Palaemon carinicauda
ACCTCTGCTCTTTGCGTCAATAGGCGTAGAAGGAAATGATGAAGATATATAAACTTGGAAACATTTTGATTAACTTTGTTTCCTGTTCGGCACAATTTATATATTTTCAAATAGTAGCATGTAAACGTTGTTATGGCTTTTTGTGCAAATATATGGTAGTTATTTTAGCATTGTGTGTGAGTTGTAGCCGTTTTAGAGGCTGTGCACTAAATGCAAATTGTGAAGTAGCCAGTAAGTTTACCCTTCTAGAAGAAGCCTTCTGAACGTTGTAATGACTGTGCATTAAGTGCTTGAGGTTTTGCAGCTTGTAATAGCCTTTTGTAATTATTATTTTACAACTGTTGAATTGTTTTGATCATTTTATAAGAGAATATCATCATTACCATCATCACTATCATCATCACTTTTGTTGTGCCGCAAAAAATGATCTCGAGACCAGTTTCCCTTTGCTAGATTTCCAAACATTATTTCCCACTTCCCTTTGTGCGGTTCTTATTATCTCTCTCTCTCTCTCTCTCTCCTCTCTCTCTCTCTCTCTCTCTCTCAATATTCCACTCGCGGTAATGAATTAGAATTATTGATTTTTACTCTATAGATAGGTGATGCAATAAAGATGATTATCCACGCCGGTAATTCCTTTTTGGTCAAATTATTGCCATTAAATTAAAAGCTTCCTGATAAGAAATTACGTTTCAACTATCCTACATTCATTAGAGCAGTACATGAATAACCTCGTTCCTTTAACAAGTAGTTAACATTATTATTATTATTATTATTATTATTATTATTATTATTATTGGCCAAGTTACAACAGTCATTACTCCAAATGAAACAAATAAGACATTGTTTATAGTACCAACGAAGCAAAACGTTCGACAACCCGTAGACTCTCTAATATGAAAACGACACATCCCTATGCGTTAGTAATCTATGGGGTTATCACCCCGTAATATGGCAGAGTCGTATTCCCCTACAAGTATGCTCCGATTGATGCTCCCGGAAGTGTTTACTGAACCCCGAACAATACCGCTCGTGGCATTGATCAGCGGTGTAGTGTGGTTCAGATGACCAGAGCAAGCACCTGCCCACCCGTCGACACACTACCGCTAGAGAGTCACTTGGGTCCTTTGAATGGCCAAACAGTACTACATTGAATGCTTCTCTTTGGTTACGGCTCATTTTTCCTTTGCCTACACAGACGCCGAATAGTCTGGCGTATTCTTCACATATTCCTCATACACCTGACAACACTGAGATTACCAAACAGTTCTTAGCTCAAGGGGTTAACTAATGCACTGTGGTTGTTCAGTGGCTACTTTCCTATTGGTTAGAGTAGAAGAGACTCTTTAGCTACGGTAAGCAGCTCTTCTAGGAAAAAGGACACGCTAAAAATCAAACCATTGCTCTCTATTTTTACGTAGTGCCATAGCCTCTGTACCATGGTCTTCCACTGTCTTGGGTTAGAGTTCTCTTGCTTGAGGGTACACCTCGGGCACACTATTCTATCTTATTTTTCTTTCGCATGTTTTCTTTTCTTTCTTTTTTTTTGAAGTTTTAATAGTTTATATATGAAATTTTTTTTTAAATATTGTTACTGTTCTCAAGTTTTCATTTTAATTAGTTAATTACTTCTCTTGAAGTTTATTCATCTCCTTATTTCCTTACCTCACTGGGCTATTTTCCTATCGGGTGAACTAGGGTCATGGCATCGAGGTTTAAAGGCCACTGATGAAAGGCAGAGGCAAGGGACAGTGGACATTGCCCTAGCAAGCTGGATAATGCCCTTGAGACTGACTATATACACATATGATCAGCTCCCAGGCCCCCTCTCCATGCAAGCTAGGACCACAGAGGGCCAGGCAATGGCTGCTGATGACTCAGCAGATAGACCTATAGGCTCCCACAAACAGCCATGCCTACCTCACAAAGATGGTGAGGTTGCAGCGACCAAAGCAATTAACGAGTTTGAGCGGGACGTTACCACATCGGTCACCACAACCAAGAGATGCATTACCCATTTTCGTTAGGGGCATCATCAAAAATGTTCTCCACAATATAGTCTTTATATTGAAGTGTGATTCCATCACTCAACCAAATATTGTCCTGAAGAAGAGTCACGATGTGATTCGAAACACGTGTTGACACCAACTAATAAATGAAGAAATGTAAATGCTGTTTTACTGTTATTTTCAAAACCATCTGGAGGACAGTTTGTTGAGAGAGAAACTATCTTCGACTTTTGGACGCCACTAAGATATTGTTTATTAATTGCAAACGTAAATTAACATGCCAAAGGACCATATATATATATACATATATATATATATATATATATATATATATATATATATATATATATATATATATGTATATGTGTGTGTGTGTGTGTGTGTGTGTGTATATGTCTGTGTCATTGTCTTAAATATATTTTCCCATCCTGAGTCCAATTTAATAACCGTCATGAATTTGACTAATTTGCCGAATGTACCTTACCAGCGATTCATTTAATTATTCCGATGAATTGAATCTCCCATTCAAGACAGTGGCCTCCGATAAAGAGAAATTGGTTTCCCTTCTCGAAGAAATGTTTGATTGGCAATTTTTGTCACATTGCTCTGATGAATGCAATCACGGTATTGAACAGGAAGTGTCCTGAAATCTATAGGAGTTTTACAAACATACACAAACACACACATTATATATATATATATATATATATATTATATATATATATATATATATATGTGTGTGTGTGTGTGTGTATATATATATATATATATATATATATATATATATATATATATATATATTTCTCAATAGGGATACCTTAACGTGGTGAAAGGGTTTGTGTGTCGCCATGATCCGCAAAGTTGTAATAGTTAGGGCCACCCATACTAGGTTGGTTTTTTTGTGAGCGATTAGACAAAAATCTCCCACCATCATCCATCTGCACTGGCCAGCGTGGTGATGAAAATGACCAAACCCCAGATATGACAGTAATTGTTTTACATTATATATCATGCCAGTAGCCTTCTCTCTCTCTCTCTCTCTCTCTCTCCTCTCTCTCTCTCTCTCTCTCTCTCTCTCTCTCTCTCTCTCCCCAAGAGCGTCTCTGCGTATCACTTCCAATAACTCATATATCTTATTCATAATTTCAGCATTAATTCGGCATCGGAGCGTCCATTGCTACCAAGAGGTAACCTCTATCCCTTCCCTTAGTCTGCCCCCCCCCCCTCCCCACACCCCCCCCCCCTTTCTCCATTCAGCACCCCCACTCCTCTCCCCGAACTCCCTCTTTGGGAAGTCATCATCTTCAGTCGAAGTCAATCCCTAATGACGAGAAAATCCGTCTGAGATTTTGCATATCTTAATTGGGAATTTGGGAATTGATACTCGTATTATTTTTCTTATTTTCCATGTGTAAAATTTTTTATTTTATTTATTTTTTTTTTTTTTTGAGCGGTTTGATCGAGTTGGTTTTTATTGTCTGAAAGTTTGTAATACATAACTTTTATTTTTGCCTTCAGGTTGGTTTTATATTTGTTTATTTTTATTTTCAGTGATTTCATTTATTTGGTATTCACTGTCTGTAAGTTTGGAATACTTCACTTATGACATTTCTGTAGTTTTTATTTTTCTACTTTTCGTATGTAAAGTTTGAGGTTGGTTTTATTTCTGTTTATTTTTATTATGAGTGATTTTTAGTGTCTGTAAGTTTGGAATACCTTACTTTCGAGATTTCTGTTGTCGTTGTTTGTTTTTACAAATCTTGTGTAAAGTTTGAGGTTAGTTTTATTGGCATCTTTTGAAGGGTTTGATCTAGGTAGTTTTTAACTCAGAAATTTTAGAATATCTTACTTTTTGAATTCCCGTTTTTATAGTTCGTTATATATTAGGAGTTAAATGGCAGGACAGGATTCGAAATGAAACTATAAGAGAGAGTGCTCGAGTTCCATATGTGGATGAGATCATGATGAATGGATATGGAGATGGTTTGGTAATGCGCCGGCGGGGGTTGGGGGGGGGGAAGCCTGCCCATCTTGGGTGGGGGGGGAGCCGGTCCAGCACCAGCAGGGGGGGGGGGACGGGGAAGCCAGCACAGCGCCGCGCAGGGGGGGGGGGGAGCGGGGGGAAGCCGGGGGGGGGGGGGGAAACCGGCCCCAGTGCCCAGCGGGGGGGGGGGAAGCTGGCCCAGCGCCAGCGAGGGGGGGTGGGGGGGAAGCTGGCCCAGCGCCAGCGGGGGGGTGGGGGGGAAGCTGGCCCAGCGCCAGCGGCGGGGGGGGGGGGGGAAGCCGCACAGCGCCGAGGGGGGGGGGGGGGAAATCCGCACAGCACCGACGGGGGGAGGGGGGAGAGAAAGTCGGTTGGGGGGGAAGCTGGTCCAGTGCTGGGGGGGGAAGCTGGTCCAGTGCTGGGGGGGGGGGAAGCTGGTCCAGTGCTGGGGGGGGAAGCTGGTCCAGTGCTGGGGGGTGGGGGGGAAGCCGGCACAGCGCTGGCGCGTGAGGAAAGCCGGACCAGCGCCGGGCGGGGGGGGGAGGGAAGCCGGATCAGCGCCGGCAGGGGGGTGGGGGAAGCCAGCCTAGCGCCAGCGGGGGGGGGGGGGGAAGCCGGCCCATCGCCGGTGTGGGCTGGGGAGCCCTCCCTTCCCACCAGGAAGGGGGGAGCCCAGCCAGGCCAACGATATAGAGTTCCTGTATCAGGGCTTAGTTTTAAGAAAAAAAAATGACGAAGACGTCTTCATAAGAGAATGCGGTTTATGGAGCTCCCGATGTATTTTTAGAAAGTCTTCAAAGGAGAAATTCATTCTTTCGACGCATACATATTCTCTCTCTCTCTCTCTCTCTCTCTCTCTCTCTCTCTCTCTCTCTCTCTCTCTTATATCTGATAGTGCTCTGAAAAGGAGCAAATTAAACGAAGGAAAAAAGGGGAAAGCTTGAAAGAGAACAAATTCGTTTCAGCGTAAGAATAATCTTCCCCGCGCGAAGACATTAGAAGATTCT
>NC_090727.1:51457218-51459718 GCF_036898095.1 Palaemon carinicauda
TAAATCTTGTGAATGTTTGATAATGAAATTTATTATGTTATGGTTGAATGTTTCTGTACTGCTGATGGAATTTTGTTTTGAAATCAATTTATTTTCTTTTACTTCAAAGTCTTCATTGCTGTTAATATGTGTTTATGAAGCAAAAATTAAGCGCTGTTTACTTTGTTATTTTGTAAGTTACTCAATATAAAATACTTTTTCACCAGTGTAATTAATCTGTTATTATATATTTCGATATCCTGTAACTAGGCCTTACAGTAGAGTTAGGTTTCTATATACAGGGCAATGGGCAGCAAAGTGATTTAAAAAGGGGGTGGAATTGGAACTGGTGGGTTGGGCTGAATGTCGGGGTGGGAGCGGGAGGGGGGGGGGGTCACTCTGAACTTTGCCCTGGGGCGGCAGTCAGGTATGTGAGGGTCCTATATATATATATATATATATATATATATATATATATATATATATATATATATATATATATATATATTCAAATAAGCCATATTTATTTTTTTGATACATTAATGTCTGGATTCTCTTATATATATTTATGTATATATATATATATATATATATATATATATATATATATATATATTCATATATATATATATATAATTATGTGTATACATACATTTATATATATATATATATATATATATATATATATATATATATATATATATATATTTATGTATATATATATGCATATGTATATATTTATATATATATATATATATATATATATATATATATATATATATATATATACATATGTAATGATTAGAATAGTTAATATTACATGTTTAAAACAAATGACGTAATATGTCATGTTGGTTGGAAGAGCTAACCCTGGGATTTGCTGTAGTCATTCAAATTGTAAACAGGACGTATAATGCAAACCTATGCAAACCTCGGCAAATTGACATTCTTCTTAAACGTCAACACATTGTCTCATAGTGTGAAAGTTTGTGACGTCACCGGATGCAGGTGTCTTCCGATTCCGTCACGTGTCTAAAGTAAACCAAGCATACGATATCTGTGATATCGATAATTTATTCAGCTCATATCTAAACTTCACCAGAATTGGTCATCTGGACCAACACAGCTTCCTCCAGTGATGGAGATGTTTAACTCTGTTGTTTTCATATAATAAAGACTTAAAAACTATTAAGATGTATCCATGTACCATTTAAATACATCTGAAAACAACTCATACTCAAATGTGTGCTTAATACAGTACTGTTATTTGTTCGTAATTATATCTGTCTAAAGTCCAAAAAATATTTATAGACCAGACACTTCCATTTTACAAAATGTGAAGTGTGAAGTAGGAGATGACGAATGATGAAAAGAGAAGTATTGATTTGAAAACTCGAGATAGAGACGACTGGCGAAATGTAACCGTAGCTTAGGGTCAATAGGCCTAGGAAGAGATGATGACCATATATATAATGAATTTAATTCAAACTCTATAAGATATGAAAATATTAAAACTGGTCCGTTTAATTCATGAAAAGTAACTTCACCAAAATAGTTTCTTTGAATTAATTTTTTCCCTCGGAATCTGAAGTTACCTAGATTTATGGGAAATTGCTAATCGTTTGTACACTGAAATAAATAATATTTGTTTCTGCTGAAGAAACAGGAGTGATACAAATGCTGGATTTTAGAATAATGCACAAAAGCAACGATGTTCCTGCTGACTGTAATGTCAGATATGCCTACAATGCAACGTTGAAAACATGTAGATGCAGAAGCTGTAATGTCTTACAGGCCTACAATGCAAATTTAAAACATAATGATGTATTGCAGAAGCCATGACTCCGTTTTCTCTCTTTACTCGGATGTTCGAATGGTATTTCTTTTAAAAATTACTCTTTTCATTATTGAATTTTTTCTTATTTTGTGAAAGAGAGATAAAGAGAACTGTTCTTGATCACTTTATTCAAATTTAAGACTTTGAGAGAGAGAGAGAGAGAGAGAGAGAGAGAGAGAGAGAGAGAGAGAGAGAGAGAATTTGCCTCCACTTAAATGAAAACTTACTATTCAGCAAATGTAAATTAAGGTAATCTGCCTTTAGGAGATATGGTTATTGTGACAGAGACTAAAAGAAAAATGGCATCTCGTCCGTCCGGGAATTTGACGCCACGAAGGAAACCGCCATCTCTTAACACTGACTTTCTTTCTTCATAATTAAGGTCATTTCCCGTAGCTCATAGATAATGCCAAGGTCTTGATTAAGGTCTACAGATCTTGGTTAAGTAAAGCTTTTATGTTTGATACAGGAGGATCATCGGTCCCGTGATGGTTGAGGAGGCTCTAGATGGTGCTTTTGCTTTTGTATCCTCACTTAATCTGCTGCAACCCCAGTTGGAAATAATGACAATAATAATAATGACGGAAAAAGTGAAAAAACAAAATTGAAATCTCGTCGACGTAGCCTAATCCTTTGTCCATATAAAAGGAAAACATGACTAGGTTTTTATGCTTAGATATAGGA
>NC_090727.1:51462218-51482218 GCF_036898095.1 Palaemon carinicauda
TTATTACAGTTGTTGTTGTTGTTATTCGAGATACGTTGCTATTGTAGAATCTGCCCATTAAAGGTGTGGGGGAACATGTCTGACCCGATTATAGCTTTCCGTTCGTAAATTAAAGTTGGATAATATGGGTAGATTTAATTGTATTTCTGGTACCAAAGATAACACACCACTTCGCTTATTTACTTATTCATTTATCATTATTACTTCTCCCTTGATAAACTCCTCAAGGGATTAGACCTATATAGGCAGCGTTGACAGTTACCTAAGCTTTGGCTTGAAATAATTTATTGCAAGTTTCGAAACCACGACCCTAACTACCTTTTGCTTCATACACAAAACGACATAAGCAAAATCAAGTACAGTGGAACCTCTACACACGAACGTATCTACATCCGAATTTTCCAACATCCGAAGTAAAATTCAAGCAAATTTTTGACTCTACACCCGAATTTTATTTCGACACACGAAGTAAACATTACGCCATTGAGCATCGAGTGCTCAGTTCTCTATTCTTGTGTGTATCGTGTGGTTGTCCCCTGTTTGGTCTGTTATTAACAGTGATTATTTTCTTCCTTTTCTCACATTTCCTTTTTGATTTTACCTATAATCATGGTGCCTAAGAAGCTAAGTTTCAGTACAGGAAGAAGGCAATTCTTTCATTAGAATTGAAGCAAAAAATTATATAAAAACATGAGAGCAGTGTGCATGTGAGTGATACTGTATGGCTAAACAATATGGCCGGAATAGGCCTATGATCTCGAGGATCATCAAGCTGAAGGCAGCCATTAAAGCAAATAACCATCGAAGGGGATCACTATTATTACAAGACATCTTAGCAATACCCTGGAAGAGATAGAACGCCTTTTGTTGATAGGGATAAAGGACAAAGAGATTGTTGGCAATGATCATTTGTGAGAAGGGCCAGCGCGATGAACAGAAAGAAAGAAAGAAAACCATGATAGCATTAACAAGCTCTTTTAAATAAGACTTCTCTCTTTTTCTGTTTCTCTCTAAACATAGCATTAACATGTTCTTTAAATGAAATATCTCTCTCTCTCTCTCTCTCTCTCTCTCTCTCTCTCTCTCTCTCTCTCGTTCTTCTTCGCTGTTATAGTGTTAGTTACGTCTATTATTTTTTTTCCGAGAGAGAGAGAGAGAGAGAGATTAAACAAAAATGTGTTTAGAGTACATATGATTTTTAACAGCGTCAACAAGTTGAAAAACAATTAAATGTAACTAAGAAAGTAATAACAGCGAATCTGAATTCCTTTATTAACTAAAACAAATATTGATACAAACACACTCGTGTGTGTATGCACAAGCACACACACAGGTGCAAAAATTGCTACGCAGTAAGAGAGACGGTCGGGGAGGAGGTAGAGATGGTGACTGCGATAACATACCATAACTCGTCACTGAAAGTGATGAAAATAAAAAATCAAAAGAAAAAAATGTAAAAAATATGAAATATAAAAATAAAAAAAAAAATAAATAAGCTAAGTTAGATTAAAATTTCCGTAGTGTAAGTTACGGTAGTTATCACAGTCACCATCTCTACCTCCTCGCCGATCGTGTCTCCTCGTGCGTGTGTGTGTGTTTGCGCATACGCACACGAGTGTGTTTGTATCAATATTTGTTTTAGTTAATAAAGGAATTCAGATTCGCTGATATTGTTTTTTTAGTTACATTTAACTGTCTTTCAACTCGTTAACGCTGTTAAAAATATTATGTACACAACACATTTTTGTTTAATCTCTCTCTCTCTCTCTCTCTCTCTCTCTCTCTCTCTCTCTCTCAGAAAAAATTATTAGACGTCTCTAACACTAACAGTGAAGAAGAACAAGAGAGAGAGAGAGAGAGAGAGAGAGAGAGAGAGAGAGAGAGAGAGTATTTATTTAAAGAACATGTTAACACCATGTCTACCTTCTCGCCGATCGTCCGTCTCCTCCTGGAGTAGCACATCCTACACCTGCGTTGCCCTGTCTCTGTAAAGTGGCAATAAAACACATTTTATATTTTTTATTTCTTTATAATTATCTTTTTTACAGGCTTCTTTCATATTATGCAGTTATGTGATTGTTATGTGTAATTATGTGTAGCCATTTATTAAGGATTTATTATGGGTTTTTAGGCTGAGGAACGAATTAAATGAATTACCATGTATTCTTATGGGAAAATTCGTTTCTACATCCGAACATTTTCTACATCCGAAATTGGTTGTGGAACGAATTAAATTCGTATGTAGAGGTACCACTGTAATAACTTTGAATTGATAACCCAAATGCATAGATGGTTATCATTATTGCACAACAGGACTAAGCTTAGATTATTTTCCCTCTTGAAGCCCTCTTTCCCACTCCGACTATCTACAGACACAGTTCCAGGAATAGTCTCACGGAATCAAGGTGTTCAGAGGGATTCGTGTTTCATTAATGTATTAATTTTTTTTCTGAAATATTATTGTAGCACAATTGTTTTAACTATCTAATATTTTTTCAATAACAAAATTTTTCATAACAGTTGAGCAACTTTGTGCATTCATACACATGTTTACAAAATGAAATATAAGATTTATTACTAAGTGACAAATTATGTTCAACGCTGTCCAATGCAATAATAAATAAATAGCAACAGTCTGGCTGCATACTGTAGACGGGAATCCCCCCCCCCCACCCCGCCCCACCTCGTGCCCTTTATTAGTAGAGGAAGAGAAGAAGGAAAAGGATAAGAAAGGGTTACTAATGTGTGTGTGTGAGAGAGAGAGAGAGAGAGAGAGAGAGAGAGAGAGAGAGAGAGGATAATCAACACCAGACCAAAGAAACCCTGTTGCTGTTTAGCTGGATAACCGGGGGACGTCAGTGGCAGGATACTCTCTTTCTATCCTGCCTTTCATAATAATCATCATTATAGGTATTTATGAATTTTGAATATTCTTTTAGCAAATAGATCAGTATTTTGATGGTCAATGGTAAGCACCCATTGATACTATTGCGAAAGTTATTGGGTACTGTCAGATCGCTCGCTGGATAAAGCACATTTTCCCTTTACTTGATTTTAGAGTCAACACAATATGAATCTCTTTATTAACTTTTAAAGGACAAAACTGGATAACACTATTCCCATTTAAATATGATTTCAAAAAAATAGTTTCTTTTTAAAATCATTGATTAAAATTTTGTTTTAATGTACTGTACAAAAGAGGAAAATCAAATAAATAGATTCGAAGAGTAGACTCGAGAGGCCGACCCTGTTATACAATGGGGATAATGAGGTCGAAAGAAGCAGACAGTTACTTGAATTGCTAAACCCTTCTCATGTCGATGCTTTGCAATGAGAGTATAGCTGTTAGGAACCTTGTTTTCAATTATGGCTCAGCAATAGCTTATTAGGAAGCAGCGGGTTCTCTGGTGTGTTGCAAGAAGTCTTAAACGATTAAAACAATTATTTACAAGAACAATATCAAGTCGACCTTTCAGGGGTCGGAAGTTTAGTCTGAACACTGTGTCACTGAGATGTACTTTAAAGATAAAAGACTTTTCACCCTCAAATTCAATACTCCGTATTTATTAGGCCTATAAACATTTCCATTCCTTAACCTGAATATCCAGCCTAGAATTTCCACCGAACAGTCACAAATAGTTTCCAAGATTTCACTATAACTATTGTTTGTTCGTAATTATGACTGTCTAAGGTCCAAACAATATCAGTAGACCATGTTTGATAAAATCCTTTGGAAACTTCAATTTTACAGCATGTGATGTATGAAGTAGGAGATGATGAATGGAGAAGTATTGATTTAAAAGCTCAAGATAGAGACAGCTGGCGAAATGTAACCGGGCCCCTTAGGGTCAATAGGCCTAGGAAAAGATGATGACCATATATATAATGAATTTTAATTCAAACTCTATAAAATATTAAAATATTAAAACTGGTCCGTTTAATTCATGGAAAGTAACTCATCAAAATAGTTTATCTTAATTATTTTTTTCCTTTGGAATGTGAAGTTGTCTAAATTTCTGGGAAATTGTGTAATCGTTTGTACACTGAAATAGATCATATTTGCTGCTACTGAAGAAACACAAGAGGAATATAAATGCTTGATTTTAGAATACTGCACAAAAGCAACGATGTGCTGGTAATGTCAGGTAGGCCTACAATGCAACGCTCTATAGCTGCAGAAGCTGTGATGTCATATAGGCCTACAATGCAACGTTTAAAAAATATTGATGTATTGTAGAAGCCATGACTCCGTTTTCTCTCTTTCCTCGGATGTTCTAATGGTATATCTTTTAAAAATTAGTATGCCTTCACCTAAATGAAAACTTACTATGCAGCAAATGTAAATTAAGATAATCTGCCTTTAGGAGATATGATTATTGTGACAGACTAAAAGAAAAATGGCATCTCATCCGTCTGGGACTTTGACACCACGAAGGAAACGCTATCTCTTCATAGTGACTTTCTTTTTTCAGGTTTTTTTTCGTAACTCATTGATAAAGCCAAGGAAGTTCTTTAGTAAGGTCTACAGATCTTGGTTAAGTAAAGCTTTTATGTTTGATACTGGAGGATCATCGGTGCCATGATGGTTGAGGAGGCTCTAAAGGTGGTGCTTTTGCTTTTGTATCCTCACTTAATCTGCTGCAACCCCTGTTGGAAAAAATGATAATAGTAATGACAGGAAAAGTGAAAAATCAAATTTGAAATCTCGTTGACGTAGCCTAATCCTTAGCCCAAAAGAGTTGAAAAAATCAAAAGGAAAACATGGCGAGGTTTTTATGTTTTGATGTAGCATCATTTGAAGAATCTTCTTCAACCGAAAGTAGTGGCATGCTGTTCTATCTTAATTCTCTTCCTCTTGTTTTGTTAAAATTTGTATAGTTTATATCGGAGATATTTGTTTTGGTGTTGTTGCTGTTCTTAAAATATTTTATTTTGCCTTGCTTCCTTTCTTCACTGGGCTATTTTCCCTGTTGGAGCCCCGGTGTCTATAGCATCTTGCTTTTCCAATTAGGGTTGTAGCTTAGCAAGTAACAATAATATTATTATTAATGTGCATACATATGTATATATATACATATATATATATATATATATATATATATATATGTGTGTGTGTGTGTGTATGTATATATACATACATACACACACATATATATGTATATACACACACACACACACATATATATATATATATATATATATATATATATACATATACTGTATATATATATATATATATATATATATACATATACTGTATATATATATATATATATATATATATATATATATATATATATATATATATATATATATATATATATATCAGAAAAAGAAATCTGTGTTTTCAGAATACTAAAGCCATTTTGTTTAATCTACGACACTTTTAGTATAATCAAGTATATGGTAAATTTCAGGTTGTTTGCCGCTCTTTTAAAGTAATTTTATTAGTTATTTGGTTTATATTGTTATTTAAAAAGAAAAAAATCCTTTCGGAGGGAAAATAACATCAAACTTAAGATAGACTGCTAGGCACAAAAGGAATCTTTTCTCTTCCGGCATTTCGTATTCAGTTTCATTAGTGTGAAAGTCAAGGGCATCTTTATCTTTGATAAAAATACGTTAGATCCTAACAGGTTTCCTACACGTTTCTTTTTTCCCTCTGGCGAAAACGTTCAAGGGTAATTTATGAGGTTAAGAGGCCTTTTATATTCCAATCTTATTGAGAATATAGTTTCGCGCTCATCTTTAGATAATTTTATTGATTTAACCTCTCTCTCTCTCTCTCTCTCTCTCTCTCTCTCTCTCTCTCTCTCTCTCTCTCTCTCTCTCTCGGTTGTGCATTTTACTACATTTGATGAGGAAGTTTTATTCCGGTGTGATGTTACTTGTATCTAACTCACTTCTCCAGTAGTATACTGCTTTACCCGTTATACATCATTAAATTATCGCTAATGGTGAATGATTGCAAGACTGTTATACCATTTCTTAATGATTTATAAGGGCTTTCTTTATGCCTTGTTCCCAATATACATACTGAAGCTTTTTTTTTCTAAAACACATCATACCTCCTGATGTCCTTTGTCAACATATATTTTGCTACGGAATTGAAAGGGTTTTGATTGTATGTTAACAAATCGTTTGCTTTTTTTGCTCCTTTTTTACGCAACCTGTAAAAAATGACGGCTAAATATTAAGATATACACTCACACATACACATTCAATCCTTCCCGCTCCCTTCCCCTTTCCCAACTACCACACGGCAGTTGGGGTTTCCGAGTATACCTCTCGGGGTACTCTCTCTCTCACCATGTTATAACTTTTCCCTTTCCCCCTCCCCAAGAGATGGGAGATATCAAGTACAGTAGTTAGATGTATAGCATTGCTGCTCATCGTGAACGGAAAGAAATACACACACACACACACATGTATATATATATATATATATATATATATATATATATATATATGTATGTATATATAAATATATATATATATATATATATATATATATATGTATGTATATATATATATATATATATATATATATATATATATATATATATATATGGTAGTAGGTTGGCCAGGACACCAGCCGCCCGTTGAGATACTACCGCTCGAGAGTTATGGGCTCCTTTGACTGGCCAGACAGTACTGCATTGGATCCTTCTCTCTAGTTACGGTTCACTTTCCCTTTGCCTACATATACACCGAATAGTCTGGCCTATTCTTTACAGATTCTCCTCTGTCCTCATTCACCTGACAACACTGAGATTACCAAACAATTCTTCTTCACACAAGGGTTAACTACTGCACTGTAACTGTTCAGTGGCTACTTTCCTCTTGGTAAGGGTAGAAGAGACTCTTTAGCTATGGTAAGCAGCTCTTCTAGGAGAAGGACACTCCAAAATCAAACCATTGTTTTCTAGTCTTGGATAGTGCTATAGCCTCTGTACCATGGTCTTCCACTCTCTGGGGTTAGAGTTCTCTTGCTTGAGGGTACACTCGAGCACACTATTCTATCTCGTTTCTCTTCCTCTTGTTTTGTTAAAGTTTTCATAGTTCACATAGGAAATATTTATTTAAATGTCATTGTTCTTAAAATATATTATTTTTACTTGTTTCCTTTCCTCACTGGGCTATTTTCCCTGTTGGGGCCCCAAGGCTTATAGCATCTTGCTTTTCCAACTAGGGTTGTAGCTTAGCAAGTAATATATATATATATATATATATATATATATATATATATATATATATATATATATATATATATATATATATATAGTCACACACTTGCTCTTTATTATATAGGGAAGATGATAGAAACATAAATAAATAAAATAACCGGATCGTTATACATTCTGATGTCCTTTGTTGTCCACAATAACATCCTCCTTCATGAAAGAGACATTCATGGCATCGTATATCTCATTTAATGTTCCCTGACGGTGGAATGTTTTTTGATTAATCGTGAAAACACATGTTCTTCTTTCTCATATATATTTCTCAAAGCCTGTTGGTCATATGATATTTATGAATGGTTTTAGCATTTCCTCATAGAATTCAGTTAACCTTAATGGTTTTATGTCTTTAATTACTTGCATATTTTGTTTGTGCGAGAGTAGGTAGTGTATATTTCTGATGGTTGAACATGCTATAATGTACGCATTATGGTGATCATACACACCTGCGCACACTTACATTTATGTATATATATATATATATATATATATATATATATATATATATATATATATATATATATATATATATATAGAGCTGGACCTCGCTATTCATTTGCAAATTGGACCGCTTATACAACGTTACACAAGAGATTTGGATGGGAGTAATACAGTTTGTGAAGAAGTTTAATGACTTTCTGGCTCAAACTAGTAATCCGCGAAAGCTGGAAGTCCGGAGGACTATTATTTCCAACTTCCTAACTACTCATAAACAGGTTTATGCAGATGGAGATGGAGATGGCAATCCTGATATTATTCGGACCGGATGGATTTGTTTACGGTTTGCGTTTGTATTTACAACTGTTTTTGACCTCCATCTTTAGAATGGGAAAATCTCTCTCTCCCTCTCTCTCTCTCTCTCTCTCTCTCTCTCTCTCTCTGTCTCTCTCTCTCTCTCTCTCTCTCTCTCTCTCTCTCTCTCTCTACTGACGAACTCGTCCTATTTCAGGGATGGGTGTGTAATTTGTAATGAAAGTATCCTCGAATCTCAAAAATCTTCTTGAAAGATCATAAAAAATGAAGAGATGATGTTATGCTAGAAAATATTTTCATAGGAAATGAAACTTTAATCTTTTTTGTATATTGATTATGAATAAACACGCTAAATGTATCGCTATTAGATTAGAAAATATCCATATTTAAAACGGTTTTGTGCCTCAATGGAATAGGTACCATACTCCTATTATGATTTAGGGGAAAATATTGTACTGACGCTCAAGGCAACTTTCTACAAGGTGTCACTGAATCACTTATATTTTATCACGTTGAATATGACATTTATTAGGTTCATACCAGTCTTTGCAACGGTAGAAGATATTTCGGTATATCCAAGTGCAGCTGCTCGTTAGTATTCTTCTGAGTAGTTGTTCATCTCCAAAATGTGGAAGTGTTATTTAAAAACCGAAAACTTCTTTAGAAAAGATGTTTTCACATTCCCTCTATTTTTCTCTCATTACCTAACAGTAGCATTACGCATGCAAAATTCTTTCCTCTCATTTACTATGTATCAAAATTCTTGTATTCATACTAAGTGTCTCTGCTTATAATGGAATACTTTTGTTATTTATTATTAATAAAGTCGCATATTCTTAATATATTTGTTTTCCATAAAGACACGTACAATACAATTGCAAATGTTGTTCCTTTGCACTTCAGGATATGTGAAAGGAACATCCCTATCCATTTCGTCTTTTCCTGTTAGCTTTTCCATTCCCTAAACGCACTCTGGTAATGGGAGGAATCGATTGAGGATATGAAATCCAGTTTCTAAACCCAGTGAAATCTTGAAACAGAAATCTAGAACTGAAAAGAAGTCATAAGACACATCTTTCCATTTATGGACGGGAAAGCCGATTTTGGTTTCAGCAAAAGCGATAGGTCTTTTAACCATATAGTGTTAAATGATTTTTTTTATCAGTTCAATGCCAATTTTAAAACGTAGCTAAAGTTTTGATGTATAAGACACAAGTTTACCTTAGGTTAACTAATTACTTTTTCTATCAAGTTAACAAAGAACCACTAACTTTTTTGTAATTGTCAATGATTTGGCAACGGAAAGATTTCATATTCTTTGATTATGCTACAATTGTTTTGTGTTTCAGTAATATTATAATTTTCCCAGCGAAAAACACTTGGTTAGTATTAGCGATAATGAGTCAGCAGCCCATGACATAATCGCTTTGTATCTGTCGAATCCATAAAAGATCTAAGTAAATTAATTACTTTGCATCACATCTGAAATTACTTTAAGCAATCGATTACATTTAACGTTCTTAAGACGAAAATAAGATAATATTTGATCTCCATTCGAGGTAATTGAAACCATTAGTTCTTTTATCTCGTGTTTCTCTTTTTCTAGTTATCTTTTTTTTTCTCTTTATTCTATTCATCTTCTTTTTTCTCGTTATTATTCCCCTCCTGTGGAGAAGCTCTGTTCTTTTCTTTCCCTCTGTCTCTCTCTCACACTCTTTCCTTGAAATCTTGGTAACCTAGAGATCCTTATGTGATACTGTAGTCTCTTAAGTTGGAAGTTAAAATGCGAAATATTTGCCATTTCCGTCTGGTAATTTAGTCTAAATCAGAGTATAGTAGACGCCTGCATTCAGGGTTTTACCATTCCACGTGTAGTTACTTCCATGGGAAATTTGTGTCGCTTCTCGAATTACTACCATTCTGAAAACGTTCGAATAATCGACCTTGATTCGGACATTAATTTTCATCTTATCACCAAGTCTTAGCAAGTGTCTGGATATATATATATATATATATATATATATATATATATATATATATATATATATATATATATATATATATATATATACGTATGACTATTCAGTCTCTCCCCATCCCTCAGGTAGGGGAAGAAGAGTAGTCATATCCTGGTGAGAGGGGTACCCTGGTTCTTGTAGTTAGGAATGGGGGTTGTGTGGGAAGGGTTGAATCTATGAATGTGCTTTAGCTATCATATTTGACGGGTGACGTAAACTAGCATTGATATGAAAGGAACTAAGAGTCCATCTCAGCCATGCGATACTTTAATAGGATATTGACGATTACATCCCTGCGTTGTATAGTTTGATCACCCCCATTATCGTACCTTACCCTGAAAGGTTTTACGTTTTGTTCATGTGGCGATGCTGTCACTCTGTTTCACATTTCTAGATGTAATGGAAGGTGTTTTTTTTTTTGTTTCGGGAAAATATTTTGTCGTCCTTTTATGCCGTCTTACAGACATGTGTTCCCAGATAATGCCAATAATATCCTGTGAAGGAAACTTGGGATCCTTGCTGTATTCATTCGTCTTATCTCCTATGAGAATAGCCTGTTGGTGTGTTTACTTCCAAGAGTGAGATGAAAATGTGCATGTGCCTGTTTTTGGTTCTACCCTAAAATTAGCATATTATATATATGTATATGTATATATATATATATATATATATATATATATATATATATATATATATATATATATATATATATATATGATAAGTTTTTGCACATTTAGACGTGTTTTTCGTATTCAAATAAGCCATATATTTTTGATACATTAATGTCTAGATTCTCTTAACAACCTCGGGATCAGAGCCCCAGGCAAAATCACACAAAGACAAGAGCTTGTGATCGTCCAGGAGTCGAACCCTGGTCCGGCAAACCTGTAGCGACAGTGACTACCAATTGGCCACGTGGTAATCACTGTCGCTACAGGTTTGCCGGACCAGGGTTCGACTCCTGGACGATCACAAGCTCTTGTCTTTGTGTGAATCCAGACATTAATGTATCAAAAATATATGGCTTATTCGAATATATATACAGTATATATATTTATATATATATATATATATATATATATATATATATATATATATATATATATATGTATATAGATATATATATATATATATATATATATATATATATATATATATACTGTATGTATATATATATATATATATATATATATATATATATATATATATATATATATATATAGTATATATACATATGTCCTGTCCTGTCACGTTAAGCGGCATTGCCAAACGCACGACTGCTTGGTCTTTCCCCGTCTCTTGGATATGGGGACAGGAAATAATTCTGATTAGCCACTGATATCTTTCAATAATGAGCTAACTTTACTATTGGATCAAAAATCCACAGGGAAATTCTTTTTATGATAAACATTCGAATTTAATATTAAAAGGCATTGATGGCTTATTTTGATATATATATATATATATATATATATATATATATATATATATATATATATATATATATATGTGTGTGTGTGTGTGTGTGTGTGTGTGTTTGTTTGTTTGTTTGTATGTATGCATACTCTTCACTAACTTTGTCTTTTTCCTCTTGTAAGAGGATGGTTTTAAATATTACAATATCCTTTTTTATAACATGATAATTTTGTAAAGGATGATTTACCAGTTACAGGTATATTATGCGGATTGAATTTATAAGGTGTTTTTTAAGATGTTGGTTATATGTCAAAAGATCCTTGGAGAAAGAGATGAACTTGTCAATAGGATAACTTTCCAACTTCTGAATAGGACTGAATGGTGCATTGCATCTGAGCAATTTTGTCATTGACAAATCACCAGCAATTGCATAGAATTAGCAATGGCATTTGGCTTTTTCATCGGCGCTGAATTGTTATGAATTGCAAACTAAATATATCCCTTATGATGAAGTGTCTGATCCATCCATTTTCTGCGTAACGGATTGGAAATAGCTTTTGCGGGATGGAATTATCGAGTTTAATGGAGTTACGTTTAAAATTTGGATGTTGTGCGAATTTAAAGTATTATGTGCAATTATATACAGTTCGATCTAATAGTTTCTTAATTCAATATTGCATACAATATTGATTCGATTTGTAGTTGAATGGGGAGGTAGTGAATATTAGTTAAATGAAGAGTTGATGGCAAGTTGGTTAATGGAGAGGTAATAGAAATTGGGTGAATGGAGAGGTAATGGAAATTGGTTGAATGGAGAGTTGAGGAAAATTGGTTGAATGAAGGTTTAATGAAAATTGGTTAAATTGAGAGGTGATGGAAAGTTGGTTAATGGAGAAGTAATGGAAATTGGTTAAATGAAGAGGTAATGGAAATTGGTTGAATGGAGAGGTGTTAAAATTGGTTAAAAGAAGGGTTAATGGAAATTGGTTGAATGGAGAGAGAGAATGGGAATTTGTTGAATGGAGAAGTAGTAAAAACTCTTTAGTTTAATTAAGAGTTAGTAGGAGCAGTGAGTTGAAATCTTGTTCTCGCGACATGTCTTGGACTATTTTTTTTCGTTATTAACTTATTCCATGCAATCGTGAGGTCAATGCCTCAAGTTGCCTTATCCAAGTGACCCTATTCAATCCTTTCGATTTAACATTCTATTTTGATTAATTGACAATTTTTCTTGCATTTTGTTTTATGTTATTCATGCACTTCCTCAGATTTTTACAATATTACCTTAATAAATTACCATAATAAATAGAAAAGAGATATGAGTGATGTAATTGTATAGTCGTGTATTTGAAAATGGAATGTAATCCAATTTTAGTTGCCTCGGTAGGTTGGTGTTCTAGAGTTGCCGGAAATTCAATTTTTACTCTTAATTCTTTGTTCATTTATCAACATTAGCCTTTCAACATGAAGACATTCTTTCTATCGAGGAGTGACCTCCAATACATACTGACACATTCACAATCACATTTCTGTATCCCGAGCAAATAACATTCCCTATAGAATTTCACCAGCATGGCGTCGAGTCCCTTACCCACGTAGTGCAATTTATTTATATACGGAGTTGCTTATGCCACCAGGAAGTCGTCTTCAGAATAAGGGTTGTTCTCTGAGAAAAAATAAATTAGGATTTCTTTCCGCCTTCATTTATTTACACGGAGCCCTTAATCGCGAAGGCCTTCTCCGCAGCCAGCATAGTATGGAAAATAGTCTGCGCTTATCTGCGTTTGTTGTGCTGTCTATAAAATACCGATAAAAATGCTGGAGATGGATTTCGGATCTCGATCATATTTTTGCGGATTTATTTTAAGCACGTAATCGCCAGTTGGTTTTTGAGATGAACTCGGGTGCCGAGCTCAGTCATTTAAACAGTATGCGTGGGACCGTAATAATAGTATTCCAGTATTTTAGTCACATATTGGAGACGTCCCTGGTTGGCGATCGGTGGCCTGGGATTCGATTCCCGCTCAAACTCGATATTTTATTGTAGTGTCTGCAACCTCATAATCCCTGTGAGCTTATGATGCTGGGTTAGGGGGAACTTGTAGTTCTACTTGCTGAGTCATCAGCAGCCATTGCCTGGCCCTCCCTGGTCCTAGTTTGTGTGGTCAGTCTCCTGGGCATTGTCCTGCTAGCTAGGGCATTGTCACTGTCCCTTGTCTTTACCATTCGTGAGTGGCCTTTGAACCTTAAACCTCCAGCCACTCTCTCTGACATAACTAACCGATGTATCAAGTAGTTCCAGAAAATTAACTTGATTGGGTGGAAACCAAAATGTGCTATTGAGAGTTGACATTGATGTATGTGGTATCCGAGCGGGTTTATAGTTTGTTATTTTTGGATGTCTATTTGTAACTATTTATATGTTTTTTTACTATTTTTCACCAAATATTCTCACGTAGGAACTCGTTGATATTCAGCTGTTGGTAATATTAGGAAATAAATTTTAATAGGAAATGACATTAGGAGGTTGTCATGTGAGAAAAGAAGAGGCTGTGCAAATTAATACATTTCGTTCCAACGTCTGTTTACTTGAGGATTACTTTGAAACTAACCCCGATGGAGAGTTCCAATCAGGAACTATTAATTTATATCTCGTGTTCATTCCATTAGATATATTACCTGATTGATTTCCCTGGGGGATTCTGAGATTAATTTGAGATTACCGATTAGAAATTAAATTACGCAAAAGCTATTATGTTTAGCGTTCGCAGTGGTGTGGCTTTTACATACGTTTTCACGTTGAATATTTTTCAGTTTTTTACCCATATATATCTCTTTACTCAGGCCTTGTTAATGTTTCGGATGATAGGTTTGAGTGATCCAAAATATTGAATGAAAACCGATTTTATGACTTTTTCTTAGCACAATTGTATAATATGATTAACATCATATGGTAGTTTTATATTTCCTATTGTCCAGGTTAGCTCTCTCTCTCTCTCTCTCTCTCTCTCTCTCTCTCTCTCTCTCTCTCTCTGGAATGCTCATTATACCATAATGAAGATGATATTAATTAAATGTGATATACCTATGAAAATATTGTGAAATACTTATTAAAATACATCGCTGGTGATTTGTATGATCTGTGGGTGTGTTTTAAATAAAATAACAGTGGACAGGATATCATTAAGATTGTGAGGATGATATCTGATTTACCATGGTTGTATATCAAATCTAGAATTATAAGTAATATATACATGCATGATAGAGGAGTAATTAGACGTTGTTTGTATGTAGTTCTTAATATATATATATTTTTTTTTATCCAGGAAATAATCATGTAGATAATGGACGTTATTAAAAGGTATTTATCTTTTCATAACAAAAGAAATATAATAAATATTAAGAAGGGTTTCATAGTTTTTTCTAGGACCATTGAATGCTAAGATTATATCTGTCAATAAAAATGTTTGTCAAAGAATCTCCAAAGAAGAATGTTATTTTAGCTTATTATAGTAACGATTGTTCTCTCTCTCTCTCTCTCTCTCTCTCTCTCTCTCTCTCTCTCTCTCTCTCTCTCTCTCTCTCTCTCTCTCTCTCAACAATTTCCATGAAATCTCGGTAACCTAGAGGTCCTTAGGTGACACTGCAGTCCCTTAAGTTGGAAGTTAAAATGCGTAATATTGGCCATTCCCGTCTGGCACTTTATTCTAATTCTGAGTACAGCAGACGCCTACACTCAGGGCTTTGCCATTCCACGCGAAATTACTTCCATGCGAATTTTGTGTCGCTTCTCAAATTACGACTATTCATAAAACATTCGAATAATCGACCTTGATTCACACGTATTTACTCTTATCCCCCTTTTTTTTTCAACTTGACAAGTCTCCTTTAGAGATTTCAATTCTTTTCAGATCATGTATACTTTTGTGTAGTTGGATAATTAGGTTGATTAGACTACCATATTTGGTTTCGTTAAATTAATTAATATTTTATTCTAGTTATGACAAAATTATGGAGTGATTTATTTTCAATACTGATGAAATAAAGGAATTAGTTTGAACAATGACCTGAAACGTTAAAAATTATATACTTTCTTTAAATGCAGGATGATTACAAATCTTTCCAAGGCGTTGGAAGTCTTTTAGAGGAGAATCATTAATTTATCTTTAAATAACAATTATGATAGGGACTGGAATCGGAATATTGTATTAAAACTCAATTACTGGAAGGTTATCATATTATATTATTCTGTCGAATAAAAGCTTTGTAGAATAAAGAAATCAATGATTATCCACTTACACAATAATGTAAGACAAAAGAGCATTCAATTCAAACACCCGACATAGTCTTTGAATTATTTGAATATTTATTGTCTGAAATATTTAATCATCCAAATGAATGAAATGTGCGACAGCATCGTTGGTATGAGAATTTGAAATTTTACTATCTCTCTCTCTCTCTCTCTCTCTCTCTCTCTCTCTCTCTCTCTCTCTCTCTCTCTCTCTCTCTCTCAAAAAAAAAGAAAAAAAAAAAAAAAAAAAAAAAATATACCAGGAAAACTAAGGAAGGCGCACAGGACATTAATCCACTACGCACCAGCATCGATAATGCAGCGACTATTTAATGTGCCGCCAGCTCATCTAAGAAAGATATCAGGAGTGAGCGTAGATGTGTTTAAGAATAAGCTCGATAAATATATACCTAAGATGCATCCCAGACCATCCAAGACTGGAAGATGCAAAATACACCGGAAGATGCATTGGCAACTCTCTGGTGGATATACGAGGTGCCTCACACTGAGGGACCTGGGGGAACCCAAACATAAAATAAGGCAAATAAGGCAATGAGGTATATATATATATATATATATATATATATATATATATATATATATATATATATAATGTATATATATATATATATATATATATATATATAGTATATATATATATTCATATATATATATATATATATATATATATATATACATATATATATTCATATATATGTTAATTTTTTCATAAACAATTGTGTAATTGTAGTTTGTTTTATGTCCTCTTCTTGTTATGTATTATGTAACTTATGTTGTTTAAAAAAAGATCATTGTTATGGTTTGTAATATTTTGTAGAATGAGGACTAACAAATTGGTCTTTGTTGATAGGCAAAGGATATTATTGAAGTACCAACGACATCCCTATTTTAGCAGACAATAACATTTAAAGTCTTTTTTTTATTGAAAGTCAGATGATCTGTAAATAAAACGATATCTAGAGAATGTCTGAATGTAATGAAGTATGGTCCATTGATGAAAGATTTGTGTATCTATTATATAGCGTCATTTGACGATAAAAACTTCCCAAACAGTATTCTCTCTCTCTCTCTCTCTCTCTCTCTCTCTCTCTCTCTCTCTCTCTCTCTCTCTCTCTCTCTTTTGCATTAACTCCAATATGTGAAGAATACTTGCGTCCTTATTACGACGCCATGAATGAGAATCTGGAGAATAAACTTACACTGTTAACGGGAAAGCATTACGATATTTTGTCATGTTTTTTTATATTTTGTGTCATTGTTCCTTTATCTAGCCTTCTTGTACATTAACTCTGTATATGAATAACATATCCATTCTAGTAATGAAGCCAGGGACAGGGATAAGAATCTGGAGAGTAAACTAAAACTGTTAACGGGAAAAGTGTTCTGATATTTCTCTGAGCACATAATGTTTTGGGTATTCTGTATCGTTATTCCTTTGCTCTATATCGACCTCGAATGTGAAGTAACGTGTCATCGAATCCCCAGAGACATTGAAGTCTCTCATCTCCTTAAAGGAAGATTCTCCTCCTAACGAGGTTTAGAGTATCATATTCACTTTTACTCACTTTATTATAAGTGGTCGTAAGACAGTTAACACACTTAGCTCCCAACAGACGTTGGTCATCATGGTCACAGGGAATATTGATAGCATCGTTTATTTTCTTTGTAACTTGTTCAATAAATACGGTAGGAGAAAAATTTGATTTATGTCCTAAGTTTATTTTTTTTACTATTGCATGTTTCTGTAGAGGTAGACTAAACGTAAGAAGTTTGTATATTTTTCTTCGACATTTATATCAGATACAATATCATTTATGTCATCATTCAAAACTAGGTCCAACGTATTCCCAGCCGATATTATTCACTAGTCGATATGATTCTTGTAACTCACTAAATGCCAAAGCGTCAGGATTTGATGCGTCATCCTTCCAAATATCTAAGTCTCCACAGATAACTAATTCGTTTTTCTCTTTGATAATCATATCAATGAAAGCTCCAAATTCTTCAAAAAAAAAAGATACTAGTGTTTGTTCTCGGAGGTTTGTAGACTGTTACAAAGGATTATCTTTTTTTTTTCTTCTTCTTTTGCGTAAAATTTATATATATATATATATATATATATATATATATATATATATATATATTCAAACCTTGTCACACTAGTTCTGTTTAACATTTTGAGATTTGAGTAACTTTCATGAATTATGAGTCCGACACCCCCATCAGACCTACTTTCTCTCGGTATGTGAAAAAAGGTGTGTGTTGGGGGGGATGCCATTTGAATTATCTTTGCCTTGTCCAAGTTATTTAACCATGTTTCAGATAATGCTAGCACTGTATGTTCAAATATTTCCCGTTTACTACCTACAGATTGTGTGTATATATATATATATATATATATATATATATATATATATATATATATATATATATATATGTATATATATATATATATATATATATATATATATATATATATATATATATATATATATATATATACAGCATAAATATCTTAGTATATTTCCAATTAAAAAAATAGACAAGGACGTAAAGGAATTACCTCAACCTTTTGTGAGGTAAAAGTTGTTGATGATGATGATGGAGCAGAAAGAAAACGATGGACAGAAAGAGAACGAAAATATTATTTAATCATTCTCTCATATTCCTGAAGAGTAATATTAATAATAATAAGGATAGGGAAGTGGGGAAAATGGGGAAAGGAAGAGTGAGAAGACTTTCAGGAAGTTACAAGAATAAAAATTTCAAGTTAATAATAAGGAGAATGTTATACAATATTTTGATTCGGTAGACATTAACATTATATGTATTAATAGTTTTAATAGCAAAATAAGTTTTACTTTAAATAGAAAAAATATGGATTATATATATCAATATTTGTTTCTATAAAATAAAATCTACTGTACGAAATTACATGTTCAAAGTAGGGAAGGAAGTCTTGTATCAATCACTTCCGAGCGAATTTCTTCCTGAATTCCAAAGGAAATCTTGAAGAACTCGTCCGGAGACTTAAGGCGGAATGAGAGGAATGTAAAGAAAAAAAAATATTTTCTACTTGATCCCGTTAAATATTTATTAAAATTACAATTGAGAATCATTTAGAAAAATATTTTTGCTTTTTTATCGTGAAAGTAATTCTAATTCCAAAAATAAGCGTATTAAATTTCAGTGATGTCAAATTTCATAATAATTTACATATTAATATCCGAAATTTTCAGTTGTAACAATTATTCCGACTTGAACGTTCCAAAATCCTCTCTGTCTTCAGGGATATGATATGATGATTAAATACTCTTTTTACTGCGTTTCATTCTACCTTGAGGCGTCAGTGACCCTGGCAGTTATGACGCCGCCTAGTGTCAATGACCTTTGTAGTTGCAACGCTAGGCAACCTAATCAATCATTAAATAACATCATATTGATGAAACCTCTGGTATAGGTCTCTCTCTCTCTCTCTCTCTCTCTCTCTCTCTCTCTCTCTCTCTCTCATGGCAAACGGGAGAGATAAACATGAATTTTAATTAGCGTTGGCCTAATTTAGTTAGTCTGTTCTTTCTGTTCCTAAATATGAATTTCTTGCTATCAACAATCATATAAAAGGTGACAATATATCTCTGTCTTTAGACAAGTTCCAGACAAGAATAATGACATCTCTGATACCGTTTTCCTGCATTAGACAGAATTTCAGAGAATTGCCTGTCTATGATCAGTAAATATGGCTGAAATACAGCCCATATAAAGTCATAGAGATCTAGTAATATCTGGGCACAATTTCTTTGAAATTCTCAGTATACGAATGCATTCATTATCATGTAGGAAAGTGGATCTTGAACACTTTCCAGTATAGGTCCTTTGAAAATAAATGCATTAAGATTAAAACCGATTCCTCTAAGTAGAATAACAAGAGAATGTTTACTTTTTCAAGACAGTTTTTATCCAGAAAAACATTTCTTTTTAAGGACAGTATTAGTCAGCTTAACTCCTATTGGACGCAAAATTATATGTGTATACACATACTGTATATTATGTATTATATGTAATATATATATATATATATATATATATATATATATATACATATATATATATATATATATATATATATATATATATATATATATATATAAATATATATATATACATATATATATATATATATATATAAATATATATGTTTATATATATAAATATATGTTTATATATATATATATATATATATATATATATATATATATATAT
>NC_090727.1:51487218-51494718 GCF_036898095.1 Palaemon carinicauda
TGTTGGAATCAGATGGATTCTGAGTCATGTAGTGTCTATTAATAGACCTTAGGTTCATGTAAAAAGTACATTTCCATTTCGTGCAGATACGTTTCTTGCTTCATGTTGCTGCAGATAATCTTGATTATATTTACAACGTAAGAAAACTAATTATTTCATTTTCTATTCCGTGATTGAGGATTGAAATCCGAACTTTGCATTAGACAAACTAACGAAGATGGAAGTACATCGCATAATTTGCGAGTTAATCTTTGCAAATGAGAAAATGTTCAAATATTTAACCAAACTTATTTAGTAGTGATTGAGTCTCCCTCTTAGGTTTTGTTAATAATGTCAAACCTAAAAATTATTACCATATAATCTCTTATTACTTTACGGTCAGTTTTAGTGAAAGGTTATTAATATATTATTGTGTATTTTACTCGTAATTACAGTTAATAAAATAAAGTTGAATATTTCGAAGAGTGTTATTCAGATACTTTGGCATGTTGACATATATCTCGATTTTTAGTTTATAAATAACTGATCTATTATATAATTGGTACTAATTTTAAAAACATATTTTAATACTCTATTCATCACTTACTCTGAAGATAGTTTAATTGCAACATCCTTATTTCCTTTCTTCACTCGGCCACTTTTCCTGTTGGAGCCCTTATTCTTGTAGAATACTGCATTTTAAACCGGGGTTGTAGCTTGGCAAGTAATAATAATGATAATATTCATGATAATAATATAATATTACAATAAGTTAATGACCATAATTTAGTGTTTCCACGGAGCATATACAGTACATAGATGACCACTTAGAATTATTTGTTTGGCTAGTAACCTTAACCTGATACTATTTTCGTGTGCAGACGCCACCTTATTAAATTAGTCATGCTACGTAACTAATTAGTAAATAGCGGCTGTATGGCATTCGTGTCATGCTTGAAATTAAGAAAATCTTATCTTCAAATTGGGCCGCATATCATCTCTTTCCCCCCCCCCCCCTCTTTAAATTTAGATTGTTTTATTGTTATGTTAATTTTGTTTCCTTCTTATTCCATCCATCTGGTTTTCTGTGTTGTTTAATATGTCTTCAGTGTTTCCTGAACTAAGTCAAATTAGGTATTATCTGAATAAAAGAACATTTACCCAACAATTTATATATTATTTTTAACTAATGTTAATATATTTGGAATTTGATAATGTTAGTAAATGGAATTTCCATTGGCGTTTTAAATGATGTAATATTGATAGATCATTCGGGAAAGTTTTGTGACTGTTTTCGTTAAAGCTCATCTATTTTTGGTCGAACAATGAACTTTTCAGTACATCTATCTCTGGGGAAAATTTCGTCAAAATCCATCGTGTAGTTTTGACGTAATGATGTCCACACACACACAGACAAATAAATAAATATACTGTCTATTTAATAACCTCTTTGGCGGAGGTAATACAAATAAGATATTGTTTGCGCTTACTGTGAAGCGATGGTCTTGTTTTCTAAACGATATATGTATATATTTTAGAAGTTTTGAGTTATTGACCTCGCCTTGAGACGCAAAGGATCTCCTCCAATTTCTTAAATGGGGTTCTCCAGTTATCCGTGGTCACGCGAAAGAGTCTTATCGAGCATGTTTATATCCGTTGATGTTTTAACATTTCTTTTTTACTTATTTTTTCTGGGTCTTTTATCCGATACGAGTTTGGTAAATTATTTTTTGTTATTTGTTTTTGGTTTCAAACAGGTGCAACCTGTGTCATTTTATTTAGCATTGTACAGTTGGACACATGAATTATTGGTATGTCTCGCTATGAGGAATTGCACCCAGCCACACCCTTGTAACGCCACGAGTTTTTATGTTTAGCCCAGATCACCATATTTTTGGTTACTCACCGCGAAGTAAAGATACGGCAGGGTGAACTTCTTTGGAGCAAGGTGTACCAGGGACTCTTGAATCCAACTGTACATATTCAGAATGTTAATAATATTTGAAAATAGATAACTCTAATATTTTCAAATAACCACAAGATAAACTGCTTGTATACCTACACAGAATTTACGAATGGTACAGAATGTGATATTTCTTCTAATTGGTGATATCTTGTGTTACGTATTTCAAGAAAAACCCCATAGTGGAAGAAAAGAAAATCTGTAAGTTTCTGGGGGAAGGAAAGATAAATAAAATAACGTATATATGCGAGTTTTCCAATTATATTTTGGGGTAGGGTTATCCTCTTGATGCCTCTAGTAATAACGGATGTAGTTTTTGGTTTTCTTTAAGAACTTTAGCTATTTCATGATCCTTCAACCCAACCATAAAGGGGGTACGTTTATGATCAGTCCATAACTTTACGTCGTGAGATGTTGATTCGCAGATAAATCCGATGTGTAACGAATCGTCAGTGTGATTGATTGTCTCTTGTTACTGAAACATTTGTTTTGTTTATCTTTTTCAGTGTAGGAGGAAAAATTGACATACATTGAAATAAATGTTTTACGGGATTTTTCATAATAGATTATTCTTATAGGAATAAGAACTGTCAGATGTAAAGAAACAAACCAAATAATTGTCTGTGCATAGAGAGAAACAAGATCGTGCAAACACACGCACACTGTTGACGAACATTTCTTGTTTCAAGCTGCATTGTCGTCCCCAGAACCTTTTACATTTTCAAAGCTTGGTATTCACTCTGTCATCTGTTGTAAAGTCTAATTCTGCTTTTCCACCTAGGGTTGCAGTGCAGGTAGTAATAATAATGATAATAATAATAATAATAATAATTCTGATAATAATAATAATAACGATATATCACCTGTATCACAATCCTTCTTTAGAAATGAGCGAAAATAAATCGATGGCTGAGTTTTGTCTGAAAAGGAGGAACCTTTTGAAGGCATCAATGTTTACTGGCACTGAATGGGAATTTCTCCTCCACTAAGCGAAGCTTATTTATCGACACAAGTTGTTGGCAAAAATAAACATTCGCAAAAATTGTATATAATGTTAATATGGAGAAGTTCGGAAAACAAACCAGAGAGAGAACTATAGTAATAATATCTTTGTTATAGACGATCTATTTTGTCTCTTTTTTTTTTATATCAGGAATCAAGTTAGAAATTTAGTGTTTCTCGATGAGAAATCCTTTTGTATTTCAAGCTCAAAGTTGCAGGAAGTTGTAGTGAGTTGGTTACACCGAAAGGACTAAAGTTAAATTCTTTCTCCCATATCTTAGATGTTAACCCAGTGGAATACCTCAATTCGATGCACGTGATTCTTCCTTAAATAGAGATTATCAACAGTTCTAACTTATTAAATAGCCTCTCTCTCTCTCTCTCTCTCTCTCTCTCTCTCTCTCTCTCTCTCTCTCTCTCTCTCTCTCTAAATTAATAGACGAATAAGCAAAATAAGATAAATTAAGTACATATGGGTAACCAAAGAAAATAAGATAAAAAAGACAGAACAAGTTCAATAAACGGATTTTGAGCGAAGCGAAAAATCTATTTTTGGGTGAGATAGCTATGGCGTCCTGATGGAAGGTTCCTTATTGGTAGCTTCCTTGGGTATTCCTTACTGGTAGCTTCCTTGGGTATATCACTACTAAATATTCCCAGAGAATTTAACCACAGGTTATCACAGAATTCTAACTTCTGGAGCGAGTATCCTAAAGGTTTCCCTTTAAGACATCGTATATCAACAGGGGACGCATGTATTAACGCGCCATATAGCTATCTACACCCCCAACAGAGTTAACACTTCGGTGTGTAGGGGCAGAGAATAGCTGGGGAGCCGTTCCACAGCTAATCTCGTTCGTGGCTACTTTTGGTACTCGAGACGTAAACAAACGGGCGCCATTGCTAAATGACGTCACGTCCGTCCTCATCCTGAAGCCAGTTGCTTGCCGATCACCATGATTCAGCAGAGCAGGGTGGGACCTGAAAAACTGGATGAAGTAGCAGGGAGGGTCCATCAGGACGCCATGGCTATCTCACCCAAAAATAGATTTTTCGCTTCGCTCAAAATCCGTTTTTTGGGCTCAATCCATGGCGTCCTGATGGAAGAATACCAGAGAATCAATGTATCGTGGTAGATTTTCCCCTTTTTGAGTGAGTGCCGAGGGCTTTGAACAGGGTAGCATAGTAATCTTAAATAGAAGAACCGTAGGGAAGAGACCTTCCTGCCCCCCCCCCCCCCCCGGGCAGTGAAGTTCCCACGGGCCATGCCGAGATCAAAGTGGTTATCGAAGGGCTACTCACCTTGCTAGAAGAACCTGAAGAACTTGGAGACAAGACTGAATGGTTGGCATTCATATAGGAACATTCTCAAGGGAAGACAAGTGGTGGTTAGGCACTGTATGTCAATGGAGAATAGTCTGGTCTCTAAGGTATGAAGAAAGTAAGTATTCGTGTAGGAATACTACATTGCACAGGTGAATATATAATAAGGGTTGAAACCTTAGTATCTTCATCAACCATAAGAGGAAGGGGATAATAAAACTATGACAGACGTGTATTTCATAGTATCAGTAGGAGCGGATTGAGACGCACAAGTAATAAAATAGAAATTTTATTTCACAATTGCAGAGTATATTAATGAAATGCAATACATGTAAAAGTAATTTACAACAAATTATAATGTACATAGTAAAGAAAGACTTGCTCTTGAATCTGAAAGAGAATTTCAAATTTATTAGTAGGCACTCGTTCTCGGGGAACGTCAGTCTTTTAAAAGTGAAACACATCATGCTCTAGGCATGCGGCACTTGTGTGACGACTATGACATTTCACCTGGGATAAGAACAGTTATATGAAAAGCACTAAGTGTTTTCGACATCACTACGTATCACTCGAGGGTCAACGTAGGCACCCGAAGAGTTAAAGTCCCAAGTAACTCACTGTTCTATGCAGAGTTAGGTGCAGGTTTCATAACACTACCTGCGGCTACCACAAAATGTTTGACTTCGTGCACTTGTTTCGCATAATGTTTGAAGAAAACACGCGAGGATTTCCAGCCTGTGAAACTCTTAAGGCTTTCGAAATCCATATTCTGAAAGAAATTCAGAGACGATGCAACTTTTCTAGGATCGTGACCGGCGGGTGTACTGTCAGGATCCGCTCTGCGAATGAAGTAGGTGATTTTTGCTCTTAGTTGTTTCAGTGACAGGTCGCTGCCCGATGTTTCTCCTTTGAAGAGTTGGCCTCCACCAAAGTCCGAAGTTCTGCGAAGATAGACCTTGAGGCTCTCTACTGGGCATAGAGAGGCATCTTCTTTTCAGGGGGCATATTCTCCAAGGGCCCCATCTTTTGGTGGATAATTCGTTTTTTGCGAGAAACGGCGGATCCGGGAAGAGGGTAAGGTCTCCTGAGTCAGTAAACAGGATATGACCCTTTTCTCTTGATAATGCCACTATTTCGCTGACTCGGGCTCCTGAAGCAAGAGCAAAAAGAAATATGACTTTCTGAGTCAGATCCCTGAGAGGGCATGAATCATTATCCAAGTTGGAGGCAAAATGGAGCACCTTGTCCAAAGACCAGGAGATCGGTTTCGGTGGGGGTGCTGGGCGTAGACGAGCGCATGCTTTAGGCAGTTTATTGAAGATGTCGCTGGACAGATCAATCTGGAAGGCATACAACAGTGGTCTAGTCAAGGCCGATTTGCAAGTAGAAATCGTGTTGGCTGCCAAGCCCTGTCCATGAAGGTGAATAAAGAAGGACATGCAAAAATCAATGGTGATTTCCGTAGGATTTTTTGCCTTGACGAATGAGACCCATTTTCTCCAAGATGATTCGTATTGCCGTCTTGTGGATTCGGTCTTGTATTCCTCGAGGAAGTCTAGACTTTTCTTCGAGATCCCAAACCTTTTCTTCGCGGCTAGGGAGAGAAAATCATGAGATGAAGGTCCTTGATTTTCGATGATGAAGCGAAGACAGTCGACTTCTGTACTTGCTGGGAGAGAACTGGGCCCGGGAGAGCGATCAGTGTGGGCTGTAGCTCCAGGACCAGGGGGTACCAATTGCTCTGGGGCCACTTAGGAGCCACTAGGGCCGCTGTCCCTTTGAAGGTTCTCAGCTTGGAGAGGACTTTCAGCAGAAGGTTGGTGGGAGGGAACAGGTAGATCTTGGACCATCTGTTCCAGTCCAGTGACATGGCGTCCACTGCCTCTGCCTTGGGGTCCTCGTACGGGGCCACATATCGAGGAAGTTGATTGTTGTCGCTCGTTGCGAAGAGATCGATCTGAAGTTCTGGGACTTGGTGAGAGATGAAGGAGAATGATCTTGCGTCTAGAGACCATTCCGACTCTATCGGGCTTGTCCGGGATAGAGCGTCCGCCGTCACATTGCGGAATCCTTGTAGGTGAACTGCAGACAGGTGCCACTTCTTCCTCTCTGCCAGACGGAAGATTGTCAGAAGCACCTGATTTATCTGGGGCGATCTTGAGCCTTGGCGATTGAGACATCGAACTACCACCGAGTTGTCTAGGGTTAGACGAATATGGATCGAGGGAGGCGGGGAGAGTTTCTTCAGTGTTAGAAGGACCACCATGGCCTCCAAGATGTTGATGTGAAACGTCTTGAATAGGGGAGACCATGTGCCTTGAGCCTGTTTTTGGTGGGAGTGACCTCCCCAACCCTCCAGCGAAGCGTCCGTGTGGATGTTGAGTGATGGAGGTGGGTGTTGAAGAGGGATGGACCTTTTCAGGGCCGTCACTTCCGACCATGGCTTGAGGAAAAGCCGAAGTCTGTTTGGGAGCCGTCTCTTGAGGTCTCTTCGAGCGATGGATGCAAAACGTCTCCAGACTCCCGCGGCATCCTTTAGCTGTGCACGAAGCACTGGGTTTGTCACTGAGGCGAACTGTAGAGAGCCTAGAACTCGTTCCTGCTGACGTCTTGAGATCCGTTTGGATTTCAGCAGTCGCTTGACAGACCCTGCTATTTCCTTCCTTTTCTTCTGGGGGATGGAAAGGCGGTGTGACTGAAGGTTCCACTGGATTCCTAACCATTGGAACTTTTGAGCTGGAGAGAGGCGAGATTTGTTCGCGTTTATCTTGAATACCAGGTGTTCTAGGAACTGGGTGACTTTGCTGCAGGATCTTAAACAATCCTCGGGCGATGGAGCCCAGACCAGCCAGTCGTCGAGGTAGGCCATCACCTGGACGTCTCGGAGGTGGAGCTGTTGTACTATAGCGTCCGCCAGCTTTGTGAAGATCCGAGGGGCCACGTTGAGGCCGAAGGGCATGGCCCTGAAGGCGTAGCTTTTCCTTTGGAGTCGAAATCCTAGGTAGGAGGAAGCGTGATGGTTCATTGGAACGTGCCAGTAGGCATCCGCCAGGTCTATGGAGACCGTGTAAGAACCTCGAGGCAAAAGGGTCCTTATCTTTTGAAGAGTCAGCATCTTGAACTTGTTGTTCGCTATGAACTTGTTGAGGGGGGATAAGTCTAGAATGACTCTGAGCTTGTCGGAGTCTTTCTTGGGGACGCAAAACAATCTCCCTTGGAACCTGGTTGACTTT
>NC_090727.1:51499718-51504718 GCF_036898095.1 Palaemon carinicauda
CACTATGGTAGATACCACAGTTCTCAACCATGAAGGCTTGGGCCTTTCAACTCCTCTAGTGCTTTGTGGAGTCCAGTTAAATATTTGGTGAGCTAATTTCTCTTGGGGAGTGCGAAGAGCATGGCCAAAATATCTCCACCTAGCCCTCATCATGTTCTCATCCACATATGGCACTCGAGTAATAGTTTCATGTCTTATCCTATTCTACCGTTTAACTCCCAATATCCTTCTGAGGGCTTTGTTCTCAAATATACTTAATCTATTGGAGGTTGTTTCATTGTCATACCGTGACTCATATCCATACAGTAACACCGATCTCACTGATTTTTATATGTAATTTCGGGCGATTTGATTTCCAAATTTTACTTAACCTAGCCATTGTCCGATTTGCTTTTTTCAATCTATCACTAAACTCTAATTCTAAAGACCCTATATTGGAGATTATAGTTCCTAAATACTTAAATGATTCTACCTCATTAATGCCTTCTTCTTCCGATGATATTTTATCTTCCATTGCATACTCCGTTCTCATCATCACTGTCTTTCTTCTATTTATCTACAGCCCAACCTCGTTTGATATTTCATGCATTCTGGTAAGCAAGCCTTGCAAATCCTGTTGTGTTTTGCTAATAATGACAGCATCATGAGCATAATCTAGAACTGCTAATATCCTATTACCAATCCAGTCCAATCCTTCTCCACTATCTCCAACTGTTTTACGGATTACAAAATCCATGATAAGCAACATAGGTGACAACATATTCCCTTGGAGTACTCCGCTACTCATTGGAAATTTATTTGATAGGACTCCACTAACATTAACTTTACACTTGCTCTGGTCATGAACAAACTTATTCAAATTCACATATTTAAGTGGAATTCCAAAATACTTTAAAACAGGACTCTCCACCAAATTGGCCGGTGCACATTATCAATGCTTTTTCATATTCTTGGGATGATTTTCATCTTCGACTCTTTATATTTTCATTTCGATATGTAACATCCTGGGGATACTTTTCTCGCTAAAAATTTAAAGGTTTAAGATTCTTAATATAACAGAATTCCAATATTTTAAAACGCTTTTTAAGAGCAAGAAACATATAAGGAAAAAAAAAAATAGCTTCAGGTGAGGTAATAGTATAGTCTGATATAAGGATCGTAACAGATACTCGTTTTGATATTCAATGCTATTTTTGAAATATTAAATTCTATATTTTCTGATAGTAATTCTTGGACTTTATTACTCAGTTAAGCTAAGAACGTTACATTGACATTAAATAATGATAGATAATAGTAGCTTTTCAGCGTTGCTCTCTTGATTATTGTCAATATAATATATTCATTCTTTCATATTATTTAAGTCTGACAATTTTCCTTTTGTGATGCAAGCCATTAGTTTGTTTTCGATTTTTGGTAGCTTTTTGGGGGATTTACGACCTACGATAACCCCAAAAATTGATTATTTATATAATTGGAAAGAGCTCATTATAAGGAGCATTTTGAGTGGTAAATAATCCATTTGCATTTTTTTTTTTCAAGGGAGATATGAGCCTATCTAATTCAGGTACTCGGAGTTTACGTGTGTAAATTATTGCCCGATTTTGTGAAAGTAGGTCTGAATTTCTCACTTCTTGCCAGGTTTCAGAAAGTCCACCTTAACTTTTGTGTCTACTATGCAACCCAAGGGTACATCTTATGCACTTTTTTGAAATTCAAATTTGATTTGATATAAAATAATTTATTTATAGTCATTGATTAAAGATTTGGTGTTAATTTACTGTACAAAAGATGAAAAGCGTATAAATAGATGGAGAGAGTGGACTCGAGCGGCCGACCCTGCTATACAATGGGAATAATGAGGTTGAAAGAATCAGACAGTTGCTTGAATAGTTGAACCCATCTATAATCTATGCTTTGCGATGGGAGCATAGCTTGTTTTCAATTATGGTTCAGTCATAGCTAATTATCATTATCTACTGTGTCACTAAGATATGCTTAAAAGATAAAAGATTTTTTTCACCCTCAACCTCAATACACCATATTTGTAAGGCCTATAAATATTTTCATTCCAACCTAGAATATCCATCGAACAGTCACAAATAATTTCCAAGATTTCACAATAACTGTTGTTTGTTCGTAACTATGACGGTCTAAGCTCAAACAATATTTATAGACCATGTTTGATACAATTCTTTGGACACTTCCATTTTACAGAATGTGAAGTGTGAAGTGGATGATGAATGGACAAGTATTGATTTAAAAGCTCAAGATAGAAACGACTGGCAAAATGTAACCGGGCCCTTTGCGTCAATAGGTGTAGGAGGAGATGATGATGATATTTATAATGAATTTTAATTAAAACTCTTTAAAATGTGAAAATATTAAAACTGGTAATTTCCATATATGAAAAGTAACTTCACTAAAATAGTTTTCTCATAATTAAAAAAAAAAAATGTCCTCAGAATCTGAAGCAGAGTCTAAATTCAGGGGAAATTGCGTAATCGTTTGTACACTTGAATTGATCGTATTTGCTGCTACCAAATAAACACAGGAGGAATAGAAATGCTGGATTTTAGAATACTGCACGAAAGCAACAATGTTCCTGTTGACTGTAATGTCAGGTAGGCCTACAATGCAATGCTCTATAGATGCAGAAGCTGTGATGTCATATAGGCCTACAATGCAACTCTTAAAACATATAAATCATTGAAAACGAAAACATGACGATGCATTTATTCTTTGATATCGCCGCTCTAGAAAATTCTTCAATCCTTTAGGCCTACGCGGTTAACTAATCTTTCTTTCTAGTTTGCCACTTTCCCTTATTTCTTCTTCTGTGGCTTTGATCTAACTGATGTTATTCTTTAATTAGTGTTTTTAAATCGTCTAAATATTTGAAACAGGATTTCCTCCTCTCCTTTCTTGTTGCTGTTCCTCTCACTCCGAGCAACTTGCACAGAAGCAAATTATCTCCTCGATTCCAGGTCCAAAAATGCTCATACAATTAGTTATCCCAAATAGAGATAATTAAATTCCCAAATAAATATATATTATTTTGATAAATGTTTAATTCACATTAGTTTTGAAATATAAGAAAAATTTTATTATTAGAAAATCACATGGATATTTAAGATATCGATATATTATAAAACTATTTTGATGGGTATTTTGCGTGCAGGTTAAATAATACTTCGGAGTAATGTTTGTCTTATTTGGTTTTTTTTTTTTTTTTTTTTTTTTTTGGTATCAACCATTATCATTATTTATAAAAGCTACGTATTATTCATAGCCTAAAACAGTTTTAGTCGTCTTAGGCCTTCTTACAAGAATTTGTTTTGTTTTTTTTCACCTTAAATAACTCATTCTCGATGAAAGTTCAATAATAATTATATTTTTCCATTTTACCCTGAATTCAGTTGTAATGAAATCAGCTGTGGCGACCTATTATGATTTTCCAACCATATCCTTGATTCATGGCCGTCTTCTGCAATTATACAACATATCTTTTCTTTTAACAAGTTCGCTTCATGTTCCAAAATGTTCTGTGATACTTTCTTTGCACAGGGCACAAACATCATCTCTTCATTTTCCCCTGAAAATTGCTTTCATTTTGAGCAAGTTTATCCTTTTTCTCATAATTAGATAGAGATTTGAAAGTTCCTATATTGGAAAGAAACTTTGGTTGGGCTATTTATTAGAATGTGCGCATGTGGATGGGAGCCTAGTTGAAATAAGAATACATAATCCAGTTGTTCTAACCTTTTCTAATTCTCGACATAGTCGACCCATTCTGAGGAGAGGATATATATGTATATGTATATATATATATATATATATATATATATATATATATATATATATATATGTATACATATATACACAGTATACATATGTATATATATACATATATATATATATATATATATATATATATATATATATATATATATATATATATATATATATATATATATATATATATGTATATATGAAACTGTACTAGTATCAAAAAATATATTTTGGGCTTTGTTGAAGATGATTCTTGTGTTAAGGATCTTCCTCCCTAAATAAGATACAACAGAATTACTGTCGCCAAAGGAAAAGTTAATATGGTAGAATTTTGCTTCCAATCTTGCGATGTTTTTCGTTTGTTTAGAATAATTTCATTTTTTATTTATACTACATTGGTACCAAAATAAGAAAATTAACTTCTAACATCGAAACTAAATATTTCTTTAAACCAAATTTTTGTATACATGACTTGTGGGCTAAACGGAAGTAGTGTAAATATGAAAGATAATAGCAGAAAAAAACTCCGTCAATTTGAGAAATGCAAATATAGACTTGTTGGTTCTCGGTAAGATGACTATTTTGAGGAGCCATACTTTTAACATTAGAGGCTCTTTGACCTCTATTTTGAGGTGTCATACCTATAGCATTTGAGGCTTTTTGGCTTTTACTTTGAGGTGCCATTCGTTCATCATTAGAGGTTCTTTGACCTCTATTTTGAGGTGTCATACCTATAGTATTTGAGGCTTTTTGGCCTTTACTTTGAGGTGCCATACATTCAGCATTAGAGGTTCTTTGAACTCTATTTTGAGGTGCCGTACGCATAGCATTTGAGGCTTTTTGGCCTTTAATTTGAGGTGCCATACGTTCATCATTAGAGGTTCTTTGACCTCTATTTTGAGGTGTCATACCTATAGTATTTGAGGCTTTTTGGCCTTTACTTTGAGGTGCCATACATTCAGCATTAGAGGTTCTTTGATCTCTATTTTGAGGTGCCATACGTATAGCATTTGAGGCTTTTTGGCCTTTAATTTGAGGTGCCATACGTTCAGCATTAGAGGTTCTTTGACCTCTATTTTGAGGTGCCATACTAATAGCACCAGAGGATCTTTGATCTTTATTTTAAGGTACCATTCCTTTAGTATTAGAGGTTTTTTACCTCTATTTTGAGGCGCCTTACCTATAGCTTTTGAGGCTCTTTGACCTTTACT
>NC_090727.1:51514718-51539718 GCF_036898095.1 Palaemon carinicauda
GTTCCCAGTCCCCGGGACTATTATTTATTACTATTCAATCCCTTATTTTTACATCCTTTTCTCATCCCCGGCTCTTCCGGGTTCCTCTTGGAATAGTCTCAGGTTCTCTGCATGTTTAGTCTAAGACTATGCATTTTACTTTAATTTCAAGGTCCGGATCCTCCGGGGCCCCTTCTAGAGATATAAAGTAGGTGTTCATAGACTATTCCTTTTTACAGGGGGTCCGCTGTCGGATGACAGCCTGCGCGGCCGTCCTTCAACAGCCCTGCGGACATGAGGTCTGTAGATCTCACGCCGACTGGGATTCAAATGGATGACCTGATAGTTTGGCACCCCGACAACTGCCTTGTCTGTTACGACCTTGTCACCACCCTCTCTTCGGAATCAGAGAGTCCTCTATAGGTCGTTTTTCTATGCATTCCTCTTGCTTTATATAATGAACCTTTGGTTTTCATTTCTCAGCTCCGTCTCCCGGGTTTGCTAACCTTATCCCCGTTCTTTCAGAGTTCCCAAGCAGCTAAGACCACAGGCAGAGCCAGCTTGAAAGTTTGGGTAGGCGGCTTCGCCCGTAACGAAAAGGCCAAGAAGCCTTACGTCCTTTCTGAAGATTACTGCAACCTGATCTATCCCAACGCAAAATCTTCGGCAGCAGTGCCTAAAGAAGTGGCGGCCCCTATTATTGCCGACATTGCAGCAACCCTGGACCTTGCTCTCGATCAGGATACTGACATCGGTGACTACCCCGACCCCATTGAGGACAATGTTGCGGCTCTGAATTTGGACCTAGGACCCATGGTTTTGGACGAACCAGAGACAGGTAAGGAGGTAGGTGAGACAGGTGGGTCCGGCGCTAAGATCTCTCTTCTTAGCCCCTCTTTTTCTTCGGCATCTAATTCTTCTTCCTTTCTAGGTTTTGATGCGAACCGTGAATCTACCCCGAGATCACACCCGGTTCCTCCCAAGGTTAAGTCTCAGAAGAGACCCTTAGTTAGGACTCGAAAGAATCCCACACTACCCAAAACAACCACGCCAAAGAAGGCTTCCCTTCCCGGAGCCCCAAGTAGCTTAGCTAGCACCTCCTCTACTTCTCAGGACCCGGGAGTGCAGCCATCTTCCTCAGTTGCCCCGGCTAACCTCGACCCAGTGGCTCTCACCAATATGATGTCAAGGGTTGTCTCAGAGCAGATTAGCTCAATGCTTTCTGCCGTTACCAGGAGACTGGACACCTTGGAAGGAGGACTGCCTTAACAACAGCAGTTCCTCATCCCGGACGCCTCAAAACTCCCGCCTTTTACTAAAAATAACCCGTGGAAAATGGCGCTCCACTGCCCTTTCACTGACGGGATGTTGACCATTGAAGGCTTTGGAACCCGGCCCATTGAAGACTGAATTCTTCCCTCCCGGCCTTCAATTCCCCTTCCCCGGCTTCGCCTGGCTAATGGAAGAAGCTCTTGTCCGGCTAGATAAGGTCCCTAAGGAGACCGTTATCTTCCCAAAAGAACAGGCTCAGTCTGTATGGGTTAGAAACCTGAACGAGTGGGGTTGCACGAACACCATGCTGACTCCCCACAAGAGCACATACACTATGTTTCTTGTGGACGAGCAGACTCCTACTCCTTGTGTCACCAAGATGGTGGACTTGGCTCTTCAGGCAGTGGCTAAAGACAAACCTTTGCCCCAGCTTCGGGAGACAGACCATACATCTCTTCTGCTCCCATCAGACAATGAATGTTGGCTTAACATTCAGTCAACATTTACCTCTGGTAAGCTATCCGCTGATTGTGCGTCGATGCAATTTAGTGAACGACTCCCAAGACTCCCCAAAACCTTAATTCGACTCGAGTTCGAGTCCTGGTCTAGGTTTAGCAGGAGCCTAAACGTCTCGACGATGGCGGAGATGTTTTCTCTCAACTTCGATGAGGAACACGCCTTTAAGGTCATGACAAAAGCCACCTTACAATCCTTGTTAGCGGATTGCTATGACTTCTTGGTAGCCAGAAGACGTTGCCGTAGGCATGTTTTATCAGAGGCTACTATCCGCCATGAGCCGAATAAGCTCATTAAAGCCTCCGCTTGGGGTCCGGACCTGTTCCCGGAGGACATGGTCAACTCAGTGTTAAGCGAAGCTGCCAGAGTGAACCAGAGCCTCAAGGTCTGTTGGGGTCTCACTCCCAAACGGAAGTTCGAACAGTCGAACGTTCACTCCCGGGGCAGGAAAAGGCTACGTCCTTATAGCTCTGCCCAGTTCCGCCAACCTCTCCAGGTAGTCCAGCCGGTCCCGGTTGCTCAGACCATCCAACCCTCCCCCTCCAAGCCTCAGCCCCAAGAGGAATATGTTCTCGTCCCTAAAAGCCAAGTGGCTTCGGGTTCGTTCACCTCCCCGGCTTATAACCCTGCCTATGAGTCCCGGGTTTCCTCTTAAGGATACCAGCGAGGCAGGGGCCTTGGTTCAAGAGGTTCCTTTCAGAACAGAGGCAAGGGGAGATATTTCTCCCGTGGAAAGGGATCACGCGGAGGCCGTGGCGGAAAATCCTCCAACCACTGAGAATCTTCAGGTAGGAGGGAAACTTTATGCGTTCAGGAGTCGCTGGAGGTTCAGTCCTTGGGCCTTCAGCATAATTTCCAAGGGCCTGGGGTGGAGTTGGATGGAAGGGCCTCCTCCACCGAACAAATTCCATCAACTCCCGACACCGGATCTGATCATGTTTACCCAGGATCTCTTGTGCAAGAATGCGATCAAAGAAACAAAACATCTGAAGTTTCAAGGTCGCTTATTCAGCATCCCGAAAAAAGACTCAGACAGCCGGAGAGTCATCCTCGATCTTTCCCGGCTAAACTTGTCCATTCAATGCGACAAGTTTCACATGCTTACCGTCTCGCAGGTACGGACCTTACTTTCCCGTGGGGCTGTCACCACCTCCATCGATCTTACCGATGCTTACTATCACGTTCCAATAGCGAGACATTTCCGCCCATTCCTAGGATTCAGACTAGGCGACAAGGCTTACACGTTCAAAGTGATGCCTTTCGGGCTCAACATCGCGGCCAGAATTTTCACGAAACTGGCGGAATCAGTCATTCAAGAACTTCGAACCCAAAGGGTCCAAGTCGTCGCATATCTGGACGATTGGCTAATCTGGTCAGACAACGTCGAGGATTGTCTCAAAGCGACAAACAAGGTGATCCAGTACCTTCAGTCTCTGGGATTCCAAATAAATTTCAGAAAGTCCCGCCTAACACCGGAGACCAAGTGTCAGTGGCTGGGATTACAGTGGGACCTATGCTCTCACACCCTATGTCTTCCCAGGTCCAAGAGAATAGAGATTGCGAAGAATACCAAACGCTTTCTCGCGGAAAAGATAACATCCAGAAGGAATCAAGAAAAGATCCTAGGATCCCTACAATTCGCTTCAGTGACAAACCTTCTTCTGAAAGCGAAACTGAAGGACATAAACCGGGTTTGGTGCTCCAGAGCGAACAACAAATTTCGAGACAAGAAGACCCGTCTTCCTCCCATTCTTCGGAAGAGGCTTCTCCCATGGACGACCACCAAGAGCCTGTCGAAATCGGTACCCTCCTCCAAAGATAGTCATCCACACGGATGCCTCCCTATCAGGTTGGGGAGGTTATTCCCAACACAGGAAGGTTCAGGGCCTTTGGTCCACAATGTTCCAACAGTTCCACATAAACGTCCTACAAGCCATGGCAGTCTTACTAACTTTAAAACGTCTTTCCCCGGCCAAGAAGCAACACCTGAGACTAGTTCTCGACAACGAAGTTATAGTCCGTTGCCTAAACAGAGGGGGCTCCAAGTCAGGCACCATCAACCATGTGATGGTAGCAATCTTTTCCCTGGCAGCCTCAAACCAATGGCACCTATCAGCTGTCCATCTGGCTGGAGTTCGGAACGTTGTGGCAGACGCACTCTCAAGGACGACCCCGTTGGAGTCAGAATGGTCACTAGATCGAAAATCGTTTCAGTGGATCCTCTCCCAGGTGCCGGACCTCCAGGTAGATCTCTTCGCGGCGGAGTCCAACCACAAACTGAAATGTTATGTGGCCCCCAACCTGGACCCTCGGGCTTACGCCACAGATGCCATGTCTCTGAACTGGAACACCTGGGAAAGGATTTATCTTTTCCCACCGGTGAACCTATTGATGAAGGTGCTGGACAAACTTCGAACCTTCAAGAGCAATTGGTTTCCTCTTTTACTGGAGCTGAGTCTCCACCCTCGCCAGATTCCCAACCCGACTTTAACCTAAATAGTACAAACGAGCACTGTGTTCGCTTCCTCAAACATTCGGAACGCCCTAACTTTATGGACTTCATGAAGTTTGCGGCCCACAAAGGGGCTAACATAGATCCCCAGAATACTTTATTCTTAGAATCAGATAAGAGAGACTCCACTCTTCGTCAATATGACTCAGCGGTCAAAAAACTAGCAAAGTTTTTGAAGGATTCTAATATTGTCTTTATGACATTAAACCTAACGGTTACCTTTTTCAGAACCTTGTTTGAGTCAGGTTTGGCAGCTAACACTATCACTACCATTAAGTCTGCCTTGGAAAAGATTTTCCTGGTCGGGTTTAATATAGATCTAACAGACTCATTGCTAGCTTCAATTCCAAGAGCTTGTGCCAGACTGAAACCATCCATTCGTGCTAACTCGGTTTCCTGGTTTCTCAATGATGTCCTCAAACTGGCGTCAGAAACCATCAACGACTCATGTGAGTATATACCTCTTCTCAGAAAAACTCTATTCCTTATGAGTTTAGAATCCGGATTTTGAAGACTGGAGACAAATAATGTATTTTTAAAAAATAAGCTAGATACAGCAACTCTATATTGTTGGCTCGGCAGGGTAGCTTGCTTCCCGCTAGCTCGGGCTGGCCTCCCCCCCTATCGCCAGCCCGCGAGAGCCTTCCCCCCTCCTGCTATCCCGGGCTGGCCTCCCCACCTCCCGCCAGCCTGGACGGGCCTCCCCCCCCCCTCCCGCCAGCCCGGGCAGGCCCTCCCCCCTCTTGCCAGATTGGGCGGGCCTCCCCCCCTCCCGCCAGCCCGGGCAGGCCTCCCCCCTCCCTCCAGCCCAGCGGGCCTCCCCCCTTCCCACCAGCCAGGGAGGGCATCCCCCCTCCCGCCAGCCCCGGCGGGCCTCCCCCCTCTCGCCATCCCCGGTGGGCCTCCCCCCTCTCGACAGCCCGGGCGGGCCTTCCGCCCTTCCCGCCAGTCCTGGCGGGCCTCCCCCCCTCCCGCCAGCCTGGGCGGGCCTCCCCCCCTCCCGCCAGCCCGAGCGGGCCCTCCCCCCCTCCTGCCAGACCGGGCGGTCCTTCCCCTCCGGATAACCCGAGGCTGGCCTCCCCCCTCCCGCCAGTCTGGGTGGGCCTCCCCCCCTCCCGCCAGCCAGTGCTGGCCTCCTCCCTCCCACCAGCCCTCTAGGGCTTTGCCCCCTCCCACCAGCCTGGGCGGGCCTCCCCACTCCCTCCAGCCCGGGCGAGCCTCCCCCCTCCCGTTAGCCCACGCTGGCCCCCCACCTCCGGGTACCATGGGCGGGCCTCTCCTCTCCCGCCAGCCCGGTTAGGCCTCCCCCCTCCTGCCAGCCCGGGCGGGCCTCCCCCCTCCCTCACCCCGGGCGGGCCTCCCCACCACCCGCCAGCACTGGTGGGCCTTTCCCCTCCCCTCCAGTTCAGGAGAGCCTCCCCCTTCCGCCAGACAGAGCGGGACTCCCCCCTCCCGCCTGCCCGGGCGGGCCTCCCCCCCTCTCGCCAGCCCGGGCGAGCCTCCTCTCTCCCGCCAGCCCGGGCGGGCCTACCCCCCACCCTCCAGCCCGGGCGGGCCTCCCCCCTTCCTGCAACCCCAGCAGATGTACTGAATTTTTTTTTAATAGCTTTTTTTTGTGCCAAAGTAAAATATTTTTTATAGAAAAATATATACATAATTACAACGAATATAAATTCATAGTTCTCTCTAAAAAGAAATGCTAAAGTATGGTCGTATATAATATAATTTCAGATAATCTGAGGATATCAAGTCGAGAATATTTTTCTTTCAGCGGCGTCTGGAATAATATTAGGTTTGCACTTTAGGATATTGAATATGGCGGAAGAAATTGATTGTGGGACCTTAAGTTACATGTCAGGGATGGTCTGTAACTAATCTGAAAATAGATTAGGGTTGATTCATACAGGGTTTATAATTACTGTACATGGTCCTGCTCCTCTGATCTGGAAATTGTAGGAACGAGAAAGAGTTTTTTCATTAGATATATACATATGTATATATATATACACACACAGACACACACACACACACACACATATATATATATATATATATATATATATATATATATATATATATATATATATATACAGTATGATACGTATGTATAGTGTTTGTGTATAAAGACATAAATGTGTGTGCAGTTTTGATTAGTCAGGCCGATATCTGGCAAACTTATTGTATCCGTTTTAAATCCTTTCTTGTTTTGTAACGTATAAATCATGAATTTAATTCTTAATCAAATTTTGAAAGTTACTGAATTTTACAAAACAAGAAATAATTTCCGATGAATATCATTGATTTCTTTTTCATTCATTATAGTTTCGTTACAAAAATTAACTCTTTAAGAATATATGCTTATCTTATGACCAAAAAGTTATTTTCATTCGTAAAGAACATTGCCTGCAATCCTCCTCTTCTAGTTAATCGACTTGATAATTAAAACGGATTACGCTGGGTGATACCTGGAATGTTTGAAGAATGTATATGACAAAGAAATCGTTGGGGTTTTCCACGTTTGTCAAGATCAGGAAAACACCCGTGAAGTAAACAAAGTAATACTATTAATTCAGTCGCCTGTTCAGCATGATGCTGAAGAGATTATGTTGTTACCTTTTTGTGAATCTCATTATAAACTGATCTCAACGCTTCCAGGGCTATATTGATTATTTTTTTTATTCTTATCATTATTATTAGTATGGAAAGGTCCCTTAGAGGTGGACTTGAAAGGTTTCCAAAGATTTCAAGTTTCATAGTTCAGTCAATTAAAGAATTAAACTTGATTGCCAGATATAAAGAATTAAATCTCCTTTTGCGTTCATGTGTACAAACATCGGTTGCATTCTAGTAATATTGAAAAAGCTGCTATTCAGATTAATTATTATTGTGAAATTTCTGAATACGTTTTTAAAGGTTTTGGAACTTTGTGAAAGTTTAACTCTCTAAAGTCATCGTATTGTAAAACTGGATGTGTGTTTGTTTGCTTCCTTAAATATATTTCATTAATATTATTAACATTTCCAATGTAAATTTAATCTACTAAGATACCCAAGTTTCAAATCAGACTTATTTGAATCATAATGGAAGATTTAATTAATATAATTTGAATGATTTTCACTGTAACTAGATCTGATAATTATATATATGTATACATACATACATACATATATATATATATATATATATATATATATATATATATATATATATATATATATATATATATGTATATACATATATATATATATATATATATATATATATATATATATATATATATATATATATATATATATATATATATATATTATCAGTCGTGACTATTCCACTGCAGAACAAGGGCTTCAGACATGTCCTTCCACTTGCGTCTGTTTATGGTCTTTTTGTGCCAGTAAACGCCCTCAAACTTCCATAGTTCGTCTATCCATCGTCTTCTCTTTCTTACTCAGCTTCTTTTACTATCACTAGGACCCATTCTGTTATCCTTAATGTCAGTCAATTGTCTGTCATTTTCATTGTATGTCCTGCTCATGTCCATTTCTTTTTCTTACAAGTTGCTAGAATATCTTCTACTTCAGTTAGCTCTCGTATCCATGTCGGTCTTTTTGTGTCTCTGAGTGTTATTCTCATCATTATTCTTTCCACAGCTCTTTGAGGTACAACTAGCTCATGATGTAATTTTTCCGTCGTCTTTAGATAATTCTAAATATTGATATGGACCTACTTATTCCGATGAATTCGATTGTTACCGACGCCATTTCCAGTTACATCCCATTAATTTCAGATAAGAGCAACAAAATTAATTATACAAAGATTCACCTATTGCTAAGGCTTTACTTCCTGCAAATGAGGCTCAATAGGATCAAAGGTGAATGAATGGGAGAAATTGTTGCTTCAAATGAATGGGAGCGATCATTTACGATGGTGCTAATGCCGTCAATGTAATTGTTTTGATTTATCGTTGCGATACACTAGCCAAATATTTTTAATTAATCATATTAATGCTGTTCAAATGGCAGTTCCATTGCTTTTGTGGCCTTTTTTTATGACCCTTTGGAATTTTGATATCCTCAGAAAATTATGTGCGGATGAGACTTGATTAAAAATCAATGGATTTTCTAAGGATATCGAAATTTCATAAGGACATCTGAACAAAATCCAACAAAGTAATGATACTACTATTTACATTAAATGTGTTTAATATAGTTAATTTCAAATGCTTGTTCATTGTATCACAACGATATTAATTCTGTTTAAATGGCAGTTCTATTGCTTTTTTGGCTTTTGTTCAAATGGCATTTTGAAATTTTGATTTCTTCAGAAAATTATATGCAAGGATTAGATGTTACACAGAAGGTTATTCATTTTTTTTTTTTTTTCTTTTCAAATAAATAGAGAGGATTTCTTTGACTTCCTTGATAAAGTTTAAAGGCGAGAAAAATTCTATTTGGCGAGATGAAATGATGGACGAGTACAAAGGCCCAAAGGAACGCCTTGTACTACGTGTCTTGAATCCATTCGGAAGAAATTGTAACGTTGCACGAACTAGGGAACGGAATGGCACAAAGATTCTCTCTCTCTCTCTCTCTCTCTCTCTCTCTCTCTCTCTCTCTCTCTCTCTCTCTCTCTCTCTCTCTCTGTAGGACAGACAGCATGTCAGGACGGTCGGGGTTGGGTGTCCTTTATTGTTACCAAAAGAATAGAGAGAGAATCCGAATCTAGTGAAAAAGAATGAGAAACTGGTCATGTGACAGATTGGGCAATTTTCAGAGATTATTTTCCTAATGAATGCCGCTCAGTGTGACAGCATATATATATATATATATATATATATATATATATATATATATATATATATGTATGTGTGTGTATTTGTTTATATGTATATGTAATTATATATAAATATATATATATATATATATATATATATATATATATATATATATATATAATATATATATATAAATAAATACATATATATATATGTATATATATATATATATATATATATATTATATATATATATATAAATTATATATATATATATATATATATATATATATATATATATATAGGCCTATATGTGTGTGTGTGTGTGTGTGTATGGGTGGGTGTTTATATGTGTATATGTACAGTATATGTGTGTATATATAATATATATATTTATGTATAAATGTATATATATATATATATATATATATATATATATATATATATATATATATATATATATATATAGCTGATACTTGCTCTTTATTATATAGTGAATATTGCAATAAATCTCTAAATGAAATAATTTGTACCCTAAAAATTGAGAATACTATATGAAAGGGGGTTATTATTTGTAATAGCATATTCTCCAGACATTTGTTAGCTCTGGTCGAAGATTAGTTTGATGTTTATGTCATTTTATTGCTGTGTTCGCAAAAAGTGTAATGCCCAGACTTGAGTTGGAACGAGAGAAGAGTTTTGTAATTTTATAGTATTTGACACACGCTTAAGGAAGACAGTGTAACCAGGTTTATTTATGAGTTCTGAGACGACAGAACTATATATGTTCAGGTCATCGATTTAGGTTCCATGCTGCATGTTTTACTATTAACTTGCGAAGTTCTATGCCTGTCGGTTCATATGATCTGTTCACCTAATTTTGGCATTTAACCAGAAAGTTCCGAGACACTGGAACTAAGGTATATCACTTTCGTTGTTCAGACTTCATTGTTTACTGCTCCAGGCGAGCACCGTTCATTTTGCTCTGTTACACTTAATTTGCCAATCTACTTTTTTCCATAATTTTTTACCTCGGTTTACCATCCTTTGTGCAAGTGCTGTAATTTTCTTACTAACCCCTCTTGTAAGCTTAACCCCGTGTCCTTGGTCACAGAACTTTTAGCGCGATATTACTAAGTCTACAATTTCACGTAGACACTTAAAAATTTGTTAAAGGTCGCATTACCCATGTGTAGCGTATTTTATTTTACTTGTGATTACCACTTGACAAGTGCGTCAATAATTTTACCCTCAGCCTTAGCGTAATTTTGCACTTTTGTCCTTTTTGTGAGAAACATTTGCGTTTAACCTCTGTGTGAGGAAAGCTTTATGTAATGTCCTCTGTTGTGAGTGAGATTTAGTTATCCTTTGCATGAGGTAATTTCATGTTTAGCCTTAGCGCAAGTGGTGTTTGAATTGTTTTGCGATTTCCATGTGCTACTAGTCACATTGAGTAATTTTTTGCGACATTCTAAGTTCTATTTACTTTTGTCATTTTGGTGCTAGCCTATACTGTATAGTTGTAAATTTTCATTGCCACTTACCACGCTTTTTCATTGTGCATTTAACCAATCCATGGTCACTTCTTGTGCACACATAGCCACACAAGTTTCCCAAACCTTTCGAGTAGGGTGAGTTTCCATTCCTCAGACATACCCCTAAATCTTAAGAATTTATTTAACTTTGAATTTGCAAACTCCGCACATCCAAGGGTTTCATCCAAAATGTCTTTACAAATTCTTAATCTCGGTAACCCTCCACAACCTCAGGCTGAAGCTCTCAGCTTGGAGGAACTTAACTCACGGCTTGAGCAACAGGAGGTCGATTTCAAGTTTCTATGTGAGGACGCAGATCTGGCCCTCCATAGCCTAAGTTCAGTAGATCTTTCACGCATGACGTCCCCTGGGTTGGATCACTTTAGCGTTCACATCGGAGGCATCAGGGACAAACTCAGTGAATACAAACAGTTTTGGCGGTCTCATTATAAACATCCGACCGTGGTGGCGAATTACCCAATGCTGGTTGATTGTGCAAAACGAATTGAAACGGCCTTCAGTAGCATTGTGTTCCATAAGTCCACTGGCAACCAAGCCCAGAATCAAACACCTGGCGCAAACCCGCAGACTGTTTGTGTCCGTTGCCTCTGAGCCTGATCCCCCATCTTTGAAGGTCGTAGGGAACGTTGGACGGGTTGGTGGAGCCTTTTCCGTCAAACCATACACGAATCTCCCAAATATTCCCCAGCGGATAAGTACAAGATCCTTTTACGGTGCCTAAGAGGACCAGCCCGACGTCTTGCTGGAAACAGGATCTGGACAGAGGGTTTGTACGAGAGGACCATCGCTAACCTCGTCCAGGAGTACGAATCCCCTGATCTTGACCGTCATTTGCTGCGTAAGAAGCTCTTTAGTATGAGTCCCCCGGCGGATGATGGCCCTGACCTCAGACGGTTTCTGATGGAGTGGAACAATGCTGAGGAAGAATACGTGCAAGTGACCAAAGCCCCCTTGTCCGAAGATCTGTTGGAGCATGCCATCCTGAGTAAGCTAAACCCCACTCTCTTGGAGACAGTTTATCGCCATTACAATAGCACATCCGTGTCCTTGCAAGAGTTAAAGGACGGACTATACGAACATGCGCGCACAAAGGAGCTAGCCAAACTGTTGACGGAGCCAAGCAAAGACCGGCTTCCTGTTAAAACTTCTAACTCTGGAGTAAACGGCAATTCAATTACAAAATTGGCTAAGCCCTTCCATAGAGCAACCCGTGATGCCCTTAAGCCGAAGACACCATCCACACCAACCCAAAACCCAGCAAAACCCACTCAGAAGCGTGCACCGGAGCCGGCCAGAGCTCCCCCACCAACAGGTAACCCTGTTCGGTACAATTGTGTTTTCTGTGACCACAATGGTCACTCATCTACAAAATGCCCCCGGTTCCTCGATTCAAATAGTCGATTAACGCGGTTGAACCAACTAGGCTGTTGCACTAAATGTTTTTCGACGCAACATGTTACCCGTGATTGCACCGCCCATCTTTCATGCCAGAACTGCCAACGTGGCCACAAATTGCCTCTCTGCCCTAACATCATGACCGTGGGTCACCAACCTGATGGGCCAAGAGCAGATCCACCTTCTGTTCAACTTAATCATATAGCCTCGAGTGAGACTGAACAAACCAACCAGGCAAACGAAATAAGCCCTGCTGTTTTACCCACCTTCACTGGCGATCTAATTAATGGAAAACTTAAACACACCACCCGAGTTTTCCTGGATTGTGGTGCCCAACGCACGTTTGTTCATCCCAATGTAGTCAAGTCACTGAACCTTGCTCCTGTCGGAAAAATCGTGTTCCGACTCAACTCGTTCAATATGGACGAACCACCTCAATGTTCAGACTTGGTGCAGTTCAATTTGAAAATTGGTCGCCGCAAGCATAAGGTCGTTGCCATTGTCAACCCGAACGTGGGGAGGAACATAAGGACGCCTGGATATACCCATGCAGTTCGCACTCTAGAGGCTAGTGGTCTACGTCTTGCAGACAGGCAGCCAGATGACAATGCCACTGGCATAGAGATCATCCTCGGAGCCGATTACCTTCCCCGACTCCTGAAGCGCACTCACAACATCAAGGGTGTCAACTTGTTCAGTACACCAGGTGGATATGTGGTTTGGGGAGAGCTGCCAAATTGGTCACGAGAAGGGACAGAGCCCCCAGAGGTTGATAGTCTGTCGCTCACACTAAACCGCATCAGCGTAACAGACCCTGTGGGAGTAGAGCCCCCCGTCGAGAATCTTTGGAAACTCGATGCTGTGGGTATAAGCAATGAACCCTTCAGCCATCTTGAGGCACAGGCTGTTGATCTCTTCAAGCGTACTACACGGTACATAAATGGAAGATACACAGTGCAACTACCCTTCAAGAGTGATAGCCGACCAGAGATAAATTTTGGTAGGGCTTTTGCCCAGCTGATGTCCCTTAAAAAATCTAAGGACCCTCAGTTATTCATCAAGTACCAAGCCATCCTTGATGAGTACATAAAGGAGGGCTTTATCGAGCCGGTCGAGCTAGAACCTCATAATGACGGACAAATGCACTACCTACCCCATCATCCTGTCCTCAAAAGTTCCACCTCCACACCAATGCGCATAGTATTCAATGCCTCGGCTAAATCGGGACCAAATTCAAGGTCTCTGAATGAATCCTTGTACACCGGGCCAAACTTGGCCTCAAAAATTCAGTCCATGATCCTCCGGTTTAGGGAAAAGCCATTTGGTTTGACGGCAGACATCTCTAAGGCTTTCCTGCGGATTGAGATCGCTCAGGAACACCGTGATTACTGTCGGTTTCTTTTCTTTAAGGACTCCAGTATGTCCGAAGTTGTTGCGTACCGCTTCAAAGTGGTCCTGTTTGGGGCCACCTCGAGCCCATATTTGCTCAACCAGACAATCCAACACCACCTGGATGCTCAAACGAGTAGTCTTGCCTCACAGCTTAAAACAAGCTTCTACGTTGACAACTTTCAACGTTGCTACGACTCGCCCACGGACATCCTTAGCGAAAGACAGTCCATAGAAAAAATTATGCTGGAAGCCAACATGCCCCTTGCCAAATGGACTACTAATGCCCCCATCTCGGGAGACTTCACCGAAACGGGCCCCCAAGATTACCTCGGTCTGGACTGGAACACCGCGGATGACACATTAGCCGTCAAGCTCCCCTCAGGACTGATGTTAGAGGACTACTCACACGTCAACACCAAGAGGAAGGTTGTCTCTCTGTTTTCTTCCATCTATGATCCTATTGGCCTGATCTCGCCGGTCACTATCCTCGGCAAACTCTTCATTCAGAAACTCTGGATGATGGATCAAAGTTGGGATTCACGCTCGAGCGAAGAATTGATCCGCGAGCTCGGTGCCATTCTTAAAAAATACAAGGGTCTCGAGAACATTAAGGTGCCTCGAAATGCACATCAGGGTCACCAGGCTGCATTACATGTGTTTGCAGATGCCTCCAAGCAAGCCTTTGGAGTGGCATGCTACGTGGTCACAATTGAAGGTAAATGCCAGCTCCTCACAGCCAAGGCACGAGTTACCCCTAAACGTATGCTGGAATTGGACGAGAGTCAGTTCATTCCCAAGCTTGAGTTGACCGCACTCTTGTTTGGATGCCGACTAGCCCAGAAACAAACGTCTCTACGACAGTGTGGTCCGATGCCTCCACGGCCCTGCAGTGGGTACACAGCCGGCAGAGGACGTCCCCATATGTTCTCAATAGGGTTGAGGAGATAAACCGTATAAGGTTGAACTGTCGGTTGCGTCTCAAGCATGTCCCCACGTCCTGCAATCCCGCGGACCTGGTGTCATGGGGAGTAGCCGCCAAAGTCGTCCTCAAGTCCAACTTATGGCTTCATGGACCAGCCTGGCTGATCGACGTCTCAGCTTACCCGGACCAAAGCAGATTCCCTACTGAATGGGAGATAAAAGCTTGTCCCATCAGACTTTTGCCACCGCAAACTCAAAGATTTGCTCATTTCTCATCTCTTGATGAGGCAGTTAGGAGCTATGCAGCCTTGCTGCGCCTGACGAGCGGATGGGCTGAGCACAAATTCCCCATTTAGTCCAAAGGTTCCCACGAAGACCACTTACCGCCATCATTCGTGTGTCACAGGCGGCCAGTTACCCCCAAATATTACGACAATTGCAAGGTAAACCCGCCTTGTTGACGTCCGATGAACGAGCCTTTATCGGACAACGGAAGCCCTATATTGACAATAACGGTGTTCTAAGAGGCCGATCCCACCTCAGTGATGCACCCCCGGAGTCCGGCTACATGGACCCCATTCTCCTAGAGTCCCACTGTGCTCTCTGGAAACTTATTGTTGAGCATTGGCATGAAGTGCTGCTGCACTGTAACACCTCCACTCTTCTTGTCCACTTGCGCAAGGAATTTTGGGTTCCCCGAATGCGCCAGCAAGTGAAGAAGATTCTCAAACGGTGCATACATTGCAAAAGAGTACAAGGCCAGCCGTACCCAACCCCACCGTTAGCTCCATTCCACCCTAACCGCCTCAATGCTGAGGTCCCTTTCAGAGTAACTGGACTGGACTACACTGGCGGCTTCAAGGTACATCATTCCCATGTGGACATAGTGTACGTACTGCTGTTTACCTGCTCTGCCACGCGGGCAGTAGCTTTAGAAACTACTACTTCCTTGACAGTTGTGGAACTAGTCCAAGCGATACGAAGGTTCGCTGCCCGATTTGGGATGCCACAGTGCCTTGTGTCTGACAATGCCTCAACCTTTCAAGCTGGTCAGACACTCTTGACAGAACTCATGCAACACCCTGTTATCGACGGGTTCAAACGGGCCCACAACCTCACTTGGAAGTTCATCACTCCTCGAGCCCCGTGGCTAGGAGGGTTCTACGAGCGCTTGATTGGGTTTACCAAACTCAACTTGCGCAAAGCCACTTACCGTTGCCACCCTACGTATGATGAGTTTGTGACCTTGGTCCGAGAAGTAGAATGCGTGGTGAATGATCGGCCTCTAACATATCTGGGTGCTGACGACCCCACTGATACGCCTTTGACCCCAAGCCACCTACTCTATGGTCGAACCCTGTCATTAGCACCTCAAGTCCACCTGGCTGACTTGACTGATCCTACTTTTCGAGAAGGGGACATCCTCCGCAAAGATTACCAGAAGCTGACCAACATGCTGCAAACATTCCTGAAGAGGTGGAAGTACGACTATGTCAGTTCCCTTCGAGAACGACACCAGAAGTCTAGTCGCCTCCACCCGAACATCCCTAGAGTTGGAGATTTATGCTTGTTGATTCTGGACGAGGTCAATCGAGAGGAGTACCCTTTGACCCGTATACTCGAAGTATACCCAGGTCGAGATGGACACATTAGAACAGTCAAGGTCCGCTCTGCAAATGGAGAGTGTGTACGTCCAGTCAACCGACTCATACCTTTGGAGGTTAACAGAAATGGCCAAACGCTATCCGAACCAAGTGAGGAGGAACCTCCTAACACCCCTCCTCTCGAAAATCTCGACAGTCCTCCTAGAGACCAACTGGCCGAGAGAAATGATGAGACCACAGCCGAAGCTAGGTCTCCTGTAGTCATCGCAGCGCCTCGCCACGACAGGCCTACACGGGCCTCTGCTGAACGTGCACGAGCCCTATTCCAGGAGATCTTGTAGTAGCTTTACATAGTCTTCATCAACCATGTGAAGGACTGCTGAAGTTTTGATTTGTCCTTCCCTCCGCTCTTATCTTGCAGTTGTAGTTACCTTTTTGTACTAAGTCACAGTTAACTCTGTTTTACTTCCGCTTGTAATAGTACCACTTTTGTTTGACTCTCGCTTGTAAATCATACTTCGCACTCATCTCGTATGCGGTTGCAGTTCAACTTAACGCCAATTGCTTACATAGCATAGCGCAACTAGTCACATTCATTCTTTATTCATTTAGTATACTCATCTCATATACTAACACCTAATCCCCATTGCATTAGTCTACACTAACCCTTCTCCTTTTCCTCCCTTTATCCCCAGGGTGTGAAGAATTTTCTTCACTACTCTTCTTCTTCATAGTTTATATGTAGACTTTGTTATTGTTCGTGACGTCACGGCAGGGAAAAATGTGAGTAATGTGTCTTTCTTAAGTGAGTGTCCCAAGATTAATACTTTTGTGTTTTTTGTATACATTACTCTACCGTAAGTATTTACGTACAGTATTTTAAATCTCTTAATTACAACTCAAGTCTGCTAGTCTAGGAGGTATGGTTGTCCACACACGTAAGCCCGACTTGCTAAATTACCTTTTAGTTTCATTTTTATTCTGTATGCCAGTTGTTTATAATTATTATTATCTTTGCCCCCTGGAGTTGCAAGATTTCTCCTTGTATTCTAAATAAGTGTGTTGCTTGAAATTCACAAGGCACAAGGTTTTTGAGCCTGTCCTAAATGAGAGTTGGCACCTCAAGACTGTAGGCCTACGCACCAAGATACGCTTTTTTTTTGGGAAGGAAGGAGGACGCAGCTGACCTGAACTCGACCGCACAAACATACAGGCCACGGTACGAAACGGAGCTGCCCAGTCAGGCTCCAATGTCAACCTCGTGCTCCCACTCTCCATCACTAGCCTGTCCCCTTGCACAATAACTAACCAAGAATACGTAGAGGTCAAGCAGATGACCAGTGTTAGTGCATAGCTGCTAATTCTACAGTACGTCGGTTCCAGTCTTGGGGGCTAGTTGGAGAACTTGGAGGGGGCCGTTGACTCTGCAGAATAAGTGCTGTAGGCCTAGTGAGCAAACTGAAGACCGCCACATTTAGGACACGGGCGCCCACAACAGAAAAAAAAAATCTTGTGAGTTCAACTAATGGCCATTCCCCCTTTAGATAAGTTTCAATTTCTCATAAGTTAAGTTTAGGTATTATTTTGGCATTACATCTTTCGGGCTGCGTGCATGGAAATTAATGAATTCATATTTTTTTGATCTTGGTAATTGCTTGAGGTCACTGACCACATGTTGGGACCTCACAGCATCCTACCGCACAAATTGTTGATCAGAATGTTTTGACTTATTTATTCTGTTTGAGGTTCAATCCACGAGTTAATTCCGTTTAACGTTTTCAATTTTTTGTGTTGTAAATTCACTTATTCATTTTATCATATGTAAAACTTATAATTGAGTTACTGATATTTTTTTCCAATTTTTAATTTTGTTGTGTTAAAATCATTGAGTTATTTCCATCCCTTTTTTCTGTAATAAATCATTTGGAATAGATCACACATTTTGGTATCTTTAACCACATTATATGAATTTTACCAATTTATACTATGGGACGGGTCAGAAGTACCCAAGGTGTTGAGAGTAACCTACTCAGACAGAGGTAAGTTGGTATCAGCGAGTGTACGCTCTTTAACTTAGTGCTTTGAAGGTGAAGATCCCCATTTAACTTTACTTTATACTTTTATACTCCACTGTTCCCCCCTTTTTTTATTGTCTCTAGTTGCATTAACGTAAGATACCTGTACAGCATCTCACTGGGGTCACTGGGACGGAATCGAAACAGAGCCTTAGGGTGAGATGACTCTAGCCCTGACAAAGCTAGAGTAGGCCATAAATTATTTCAAAATTAACGTGTGGAGTTCTCCGGCCTCTGGACAGTAAAATTACCTCCTTTTGTATTTAAGAGTGAAGGTTAGTGAACTATGGCAGTAAAGTATTAGCAGGGCGTTTGTGTCCCGAGAGTAAGTGCTCATTATCCTCCCCTGTTGAGCTTTGGGTAATTGCCGTAGGGAGACTTTCCTGGACTAAGTTCCCACTCAACCATTCAGATAAAAAATCTCCACAAGAAGCGGCTACAGGAAAGGAACAGAGGAAATCCTAAGTGTTTCAGTTATCCAAAGACAATTTAAATACCTAATAAAAGAATAAAAACAGTTAGATCAAAGCCACATATGAAGAAATAAGGAAAAGGGCCAAACTAGAAAACAAGATTAGAAAATGGCTTTATAATCGAGTTTTCATAAGTCAGTTAACCGCCAGCTCGTATTGCTTAGGCCTAAAGGACTGTTATCCTTCAAGTGCAGTGATTTCAAAGCATAAAAACACCGTCAAGTTTTCCTTTTAAATTATCTATATGCTTTAAGTATTGCATTGTAGGCCTATCCTGCATTGCAGATTCTGCATCTATATATTTTAAGCGTTGCATTATAGTCCTATCTTACATTGCAGCTTCTGCATCTATATGTCTTAAGCGTTGCATTGTAGGCCTATATAACATTACAGCTCCTGCATCTATAGAGCATTGTACTGTAGGCCTACCTGGCATTACAGTCAGTAGGAACATCGTTGCTTTTGTGCAGTATTCTAAAATCCAGAATTTATATTCCTCCTGTGTTTCTTTGGTAGTAGCAAATACGATTTATTTTAGTGTACAAACGATTACGCAATTTTCCCTGAATTTAGACTCAGCTTCATATTCTGAGGACTTTTTTTTATTCTTTTTTTTTTTTTGATAGGAAGAAATTATTTCAGTGAAGTTATTTTTCATAAATAAAAATGACCAATTTATGATTTGTAGCCTACACATTAGAGTTTTAATCAAAATTCATTATAAATATCATCATCATCTCCTCCTACGCCTATTGACGCAAAGGGCCTCGGTTTCAATTCGCCAGTCGTCTTTATCTTGAGCTTTTAAAACAATACTTCTCCATTCATCATCCACTTCACACTTCACATTCTGTAAAAAGGAAGTGTCCAAAGAATTGTATCAAACATGGTCTATAAATATTGTTTGAACTTAGATGCCATAGTTACGAACCAACAACAGTTATAGTGAAATCTCGGAAATTATTTGCGACTGTTCGAAGGATATTTTAGGTTGGATATTCAAGAGGAGGAATAGAAATATTTATAGGCCTAACTAATGAGTATTGAAGTTGAGGGTGAAAAGTCTTTTATCTTTAAATCACATCTCAATGACAGAGTGTTCAGACTAAATTTCCGACCAATCAAAGGTCGACATGATATTGTTCTTGCAAATAATGTTTTAAGCTTAGACTATAGATTGGCTCAGCTATTCAAGTAACTGTCTTCTTCTTTCAACCTCATCATTCCTATTGTAAAGCAGGGTCGGCCGCTCGAGTCAACTCTCTCCATCTATCTATATGCTCTTCGTCGTATGTAGAGTACATCAACACCAAATTTTTAATCAATGATTTTGAAAATCAAATTTGAATAAAAATATTGTTATTCAGTCTTGGCCTTTAAAAGTTAATGGAGAGATTAATATTGTGTTGACTCGAAATTTAGGCAAAGGAAAAATGAGCTTCAGCCAGAGAGGGATCCAATGTAGTACTAACTTGCCATCACAGTACCAAATAACTCTCTAGCAGTAGTATCTCATCGGGTGCCTCTCCTTGCCCATCATATTGCTGATTTATTTGATTAAAAGAAATATCTAAAATTAATAAAATAGCTGTAATAGCAATTAGTACTAAAGGCAACTAAATTCTTAATTATTAACCTTTATAAGAAATTATGAATTTATCAACAAATCTATAAACTTTCCATAGAATGTTTGAGTCTTCTTAAATGGAGAATATTTTCCGAGCAGTAATGGCAGTGATGTCTGTATCATCCTGGATAACCTGAAGTAAAAAGACTCGGGTTTTCCGAGAGTCCTGGTTCGGGTCAAGCCCTAAGAAATCGACTCCGTTGAGGATCCTTCCTCTTGGGTGTCTTCCGATTCAGGACTACCTCTCGGTTTGGGGTTCCGAGACAGACAGGATAGAGAGTATCCTGTCACTGACGTCCCCCGGTTATCCAGCAAAACAGCAACAGGCTTTCTTTGGTCTGGTGTTGATTCTCCTCTCTCTCTCTCTCTCTCTCTCTCTCTCTCTCTCTCTCTCTCTCTCTCTCTCTCTCTCTCTCTCTCTCTCCCATCATCAACTCTTTCTTATCTTATTTCTTCTCCTCCTCTAATAATGCATGGACTAGCGGTGTGGGAAACTGGTGATGCTTTTATATGTTTGCGTCGGACAAACGTGTGTGTATGTATGACAAAACATTGGTCCACTTTCTTGAAAAAAAAAAAAAAATATTGAAAGATATCAGACTTAAAAAATCGGAAAAAAATTTAAAAGCGTTAATGTCTGAGTGAGGAAGAGGGGAAATAATTCAAGCTTAGTCCTGTAGTCTAATGATAACAATTTATGCATTTGGGTTATGATTTCAAAGTTATTATTTGATTTTGCTTATGTCGTTTTTTTTATAAAGCAAAAGTTACTTAGGGTCGTGGTTTCGAAACTTGCAATAATTTATTATGAGCCGAAGCTTCGATTATAGTCAACGTTGCCTATATAGGTCTAACATCTCGAGGGGTTTATTCAAGGAAAAGAAATAATGATAAATAAATAATTAAATAATCGAGGTGGTGTGTTATCTTCACTCTTATGTATTTATGTATGTATATATATGTAAATGTATCTGTATATTTATATGTATATACATGTATATGTATATGTAAGGAGTAGCATAAGAAACTGTTAATAGTGTTATATTACTTAGCAAAGCCTAAACACAATGAGTATTGAAATCAAAAGCGCAGAACATTGAAATGATTGCAGAATATACAAAACACTGACAAGTGAATAAAAAATTGATAAAAAAAGATTCAAACGAAATACTCAATAAATTCAGGCATATCAATTTATGGCTCATTTCCAAAACATTACAAATAAAAAACACATTCAGAAATGCTGTAAAAACAGAAAAAGAGATTGGGGAATCTTCCTTATAAAATAAAGAGCAAGTGTCTGGTTCTAGATATATATATATATATATATATATATATATATATATATATATATATATATATATATATATATACAGTATATATATATATATATATATATATATATATATATATATATATATATATATATATATATATATATATATATAGTAGATAGAGAGCTATATCTTTCCAATCATGCTTAGCTCTCTCAGTCTCTCGGGTATTGAGGAGAGGGAGTAGTCATATCCTGCATTAGCGTTAGGGTTCATATGTACCTAATATTTAGCTATCATTTCTGACGGTCCGCATAGAAAATGTATAACAAATTAAAATATCGCTGGCAGCGAAAAAGGTCAATATAATTACCCTAAAAACTCTTTTGCATAATTGAATCCTGGCATTAGCCTCTTTCAAATTCTTGATAATGGCGTATCATATTACTTGATGGAAGAGTTGCAATTTTAATTCTGAATGGCAACCTGACTGAGGGAAAACCTCAGCCAGGGAAATAGCAATTCTATCTGAGTTTTGCTGGTTGTTTGCGATAACGAATGGGAAATGCGAAATGTGCTCGAACTAACTTGAAAGTGATTGGGAAAGATTCCGAGATATTCAGTGCATCTTCTCAAGGCAAAAGCTGCAGGTTATGCAGCTGCACCTACAGTAAGGATGAGGTTGAACCTTGTTAATAGGGCTTTTGCATGAGAACTGGGGTTCAAAAATCAACCATGAAATATTCTTTACTGGGAAGGCTGTGGCTTTCAAGACCAGGTTGTTGAGAACGTTTTATAACTTTCTGTTGGAAAACTAAAAGTATTTTTACATAATTAATAAAAGATTTGGGGGTTTAAATATTTATCTTTTTATCAGCAGAATCCGTTGTTGCTTTTACCGCATATGATATTGCACACTTTAAAGACCGAGTGAGGAGCTTTCTTTTCCCTTTTTTTGAAAGGAATTCAAATAACTTCTTAATTTAAACAGTTTATAATCCATCGTAAATACCACTTCATATGTATATATATGATTAAGAGATTTCGCTTTCAATAATTCTTTACACTAACTGCAATGGACTCCTGCGTTTAGGAATGTATTAAACCTAATTGTTGTGTGCACATGATTGAAAAATCATCTTTTTATAAGTTGAAAATAGTAAATGATATTTGAAGGTATTATTCATAACAAAAACTAAGAATAATGACTTATAGTTTCCTTATTTCCTTTCCTCACTGGGCTATTTTCTCCTTTTGAAGCCCTCGGACTTATAGCAATCAGCTTTTCCCACTAGGGTTGTAGCTTAGCAAGTTATAATAATAATAATAATAATAATAAAAATAATAATAATAATAATAATAATAATAATATCCGTTACTGAGCGGGTGGAAGTGAACCTCAGTTTAATAAGGAACTGGAGAATTACGACAACGCCAAATATTCTTAAATTTATTTCCATCACCAACAAATAACAAGGTTTCAAACATCTCTGTGTTCATAATCATGTTCCTGGGTAAAAGAAAGTAAAACAATAAAGAGGAAGCTGTACATAAATATTGTAAACAAACAAATAAATTTTAAGTTAGAATGGGAAAAGGCATAATTGGGCAATCTTCAAAGGAAAACTAGAAATTTCTTGATTAAGTTGTGGCTTTTTAGATTTTATAAAAATTGACTCTGCTATTCTTATTTAATTTTCATATGAGCCTCTGTATATTATTGAAAAGTTGTCCAAAGAGAATGAACACTTACAATCCATTTCGCAATGGTCTCGTATGCTGGACTGTAAAGGTTTGGACAAGGCTCTGCCAGTTCGGCTGCTAATTCCCTTGTGATCTTGGTAGCGAGAAAAAATGCATTTTTTCGTGGAGCCAATGTAAGCTAATTGTCAATTTGAACAGTTAAACAGGTAAACCACCATTGATTCAAAGGTCTTTTGCAGCTTTTCTTTATGATTAACAAAACTTTTTATTTTGGAGTAATTATAGAATATTAAATTCGGTTTAATTTGTGGTAGGTATTCACTCAGGATTTCATGTATTCTGATTTTAATATATTTGTTCGTTTCATCATTAAAATAAGGTAATTTGATGAAGAGTTCAACTTTTTTGGACCAAATTTCTTTGGTTTAGGACAAAATATACTGTTAAGGAAATTTCTGAGTTTGTAATAGAATATTTTGGATGGGAAACCATTGTTGGAGAAGAATTTCTCCAGGAAACATATTTCCTTATGAAAATTTTCAAAAGATGACGTTAATCTAAACGCTCGGTAAAACATTGTGTTAAATGTGTTTAACTTGAAATTGGCAGAGCATCTACTCAAACAATTAACTCCGAGTCCTGTGTGAGAAGGTTTCTGTAAATGTTGGTGTCTATACCGTTATTTGATTTTTTTATCAAAATATCTAAAAGGGGGATTTGATTATCCTGTTCTTTTTCTATTGTAAATTTGATTTTCGGATGTTAATTTTTTGAGTATATGCTTCACTTATTTCACTTTCTACAATAGAGATTTCCCCCCTCTAATCCATATTTTTAATCAAGTAAACTATAAAGAAAAAGAAAAAAAAATCAAGTAAAGTAACTCAGATTGTGATTATTATTAGGTCCTCGTTTATTTATATCTTTAATTAAGTCATAGTATCCTGATGAAGCTAAAGTCACGCCAATCACATCATTATATGTAGACCTTTTCTCTACAGTATGTATGGAATATTGCTCTGATAATGTAGGCCTACATAATGTAAGCCTCCATAACAAATCCTCTATGAAGCGCCTTCTAACTGCTTCACAAATAGCATTTACGGAAATTTAAGGAAGATACAATGAAGAAACTTTAGACTTTTGCTTGCTCGCATTCTTTGAGGGACTTTGAATAGAGAGATGATGGAAAGGGTAAGGATAGCAACATTCGAATTGGACGACCAATAAAAAGCCAGGATAGTTGATAACAAGCAAGAGGTCAAAGGAGTGATCGAGAGGTTTAAAGCGAGACGTAGTTCATATTTATAATTGATACATAACAACAGTATATCATTAATTACATAGTCGTAGATGTTGTAATTAATCGTGATTTTTACTGAACGGAAACTGTACCAAAATACGTAGCAAGCGATGAGATGTTGAGGGATAAAACATACTGTACTTTGTGCTTCAAGTTGATTGAAAAAATGCTTTCTCGCTTGTATATGAACAAGACCTATGATAATACTTCACTATTGTCCTAAACACTTAAATTTGCTCGAATTAGTATATTTTCATTATCTCCTTTGAATAAATACTGAAATCAATACCTTATCGATATTTTATCAGAGTTGTCTATAAGATACTCTGATTATTTCTCACCTCAGGAAAATATTATATAAAATATTTTCATATCAAGAAACACTATCAAAATTTTGGTGAGATCCTTTACTATTGAATATTTGTAAACGTTGTTGCCTGGACAAGCAATAGTAATCTCATTAAAACAGCAAATATATCATATACACACACATACTCACACACACACACACACAAACACACACACACACACACACACATATATATATATATATATATATATATATATATATATACACACATACGTATATAAATGTATATATACAGTATATATATACATACGTATATA
>NC_090727.1:51549718-51612218 GCF_036898095.1 Palaemon carinicauda
TTAGTACATTCCAGATATAGAGCAAGCGAGATTAAATATTAGGTTACATGTTGAATAAAAACAAATGAAGATCAGCTAGAAAGCTGGTGAGGGAACTCTTGAAAAGAGCAGCGCAATCCCGAGTTACGAAGAGTAGACATGACAAAGGGCCTATTGTCAGAGAAAAGGGAATTGAAAGACAACCTCCCGGGGCACGTAATCCGAACTGATGGTGAGAAGTGCAGTGTTATGTTTGTTTATATAACAGAGGGGAAGGATGATAATATTTTAATGTGAAGAGAGAGGCAAGTTGGTTTTACTTGATTTTCAATGAAAAAAGAAAAGTGAATTTGTGGATTAAACAGGGCATTACCTAAGATGCTGTGGAGTACTTTAATGTAGTATAGAAAACGTTACGTCTCTCGAAGAATTTCGTAGGACACAGTCATCTTATTCTGATAGAAACTCGTGAATTTCGTTCCTTTTTAGAATAGTAATTATATGAAGATGCTTTTCTGAACTGATAGTAATCTTATTAAATTCAGGGACAAAGCTTTTGAACAATGCTTGTCTGTTTGAGAAGATTTTTATGCGAATTAGAAATTACTTTTTTGTAAAAGAAAATTAGACCCCAGCTGAATATGACTTTTAGCCTACGCAAAACAATTTAAAAATCCCTTGGTGATATTTATGCAGAAACTTGGTATGCACATAAAATTAAATTTGACCCTCTTTTTTTTTCTAATGGAGTTTTGGCTCTCTCTCTCTCTCTCTCTCTCTCTCTCTCTCTCTCTCTCTCTCTCTCTCTCTCTCTCTCTCTCTCTCTCACTAAGGGTCAGAATGTGGGTTGACAACATGCCAACATTATTTTTTGAATATTGAAGTAAGCGTCTGACATCATAGTCTTCCACGGGTGAAATCTCACCATTCTACATTTTTCCAGCCCACGTATTCCATATCTGGAGGCGGTCGTTAGTTCAGTACAAAAGATTGGGAAGTCTGTGGCATTAAAGCTCTGCTTGTGGAACTTCAGGAGTTCAAACTTGCAGAGAATGTTTTTAATGTTGATCAGACTGACATAAGTCTTTTTTATAGTTTATAGAATTATATGAAAGATATATTTTAATGATACTGTTCTGAGAGTATGTTGAATGTTCATTTAGTTTATTTATTCTTACCTCACTGGGCTATTTTCCCCCGTTGGAACCCTTGGGCTTATAGCATCGTGCTTTTCCAACTAGGGTTGTAGCCTAGCTAAAAATAGTAATGATAATAATAATAATAATAATAATAATAATAATAATAATAATAATAATAATTATAATAATAGTGAAAGTCCAAGGGTGTATTTATAGAAGCGGTTGGGTTTCAACTTTCAGTTTTTCTTCCTAAGTATTACAATTACTTTCACTCTCTGTGGCGAGGCTTGACAGCTGTGTTTTGATAACAGCCAAAGCTGGTGAGAGGGATTTTGATATGTGAAAGTTTTAGATCATAGTTCGATTTTACTTTAAGGATGATAAATTGTATTTAACTGTGCTTATGAAAGTAGCCAGATGCACCCTCGATGTTGTTTGTTTTTATTTTAAATATTTGGTTTGATGTCAATTATTTCGTAGCCTAAATTATTATTATAATTATTATTACTATTATTATTATTATTATTATTATTATTATTATTATTATTATTATTATTATTATTATTATTATTATTAACTAAACTGCAATTCTAGTTGGAAAAGCATGATGATATAAGCCAAAGGCCTTCAACAGGGAAAATAGCACAGCGATGAAAGGAAATGAAAAAAGTAAATAGACAGAATTGCTTGCCAGAGTGTACAGCCGACCAAGAGAACTCTAACCCAAGGCAATGGAAGACCATGATACAGAGGTTAGGGCACTACCCAAGACTAAAGAACATGGGTGATTTGATTTTGGGGTACCCTTCTCCTAGAAGAGCTGCTGACCATAGCTAAGAGTCTCTTCTACCCTTACCAGAAGAAAATTATCCACTAAACAATTAAAGTGCTGTAGTAAACCCTGAATGAAGATTATTTTTTTTTCTTATTTCATTGTCAGGTGTAAGAGAAAAAAGGAGAATGTGTAAGGAATAGGCCAGACTATTCGTTTCATGTACAGAAAAGGAAAAATTAACCTTAACCAGAGAGGTATCCAAAGTAGTACTAGCTGGCCAGTCAAAGGACTCAATAACTCTAGCAGTAGTATCTCAACGGGTCGCTGGGGTCTTTATTCAGATCGTGAACAAAATAAAAAAAAAATTTGCTTGAGAAGTTTTCATAAGTTTTATTAGAATTTTTTTTTTTTTTTTTAGTTTCTTCCGGATTAGATTTTGTAGAAATTTAAACTCTTATCGATTACTTTTTAAAAGTTGATTAGGCTATATCTGTCAATCCAAATCTTTATATGTTAAGAATGTTTTGGGTTTTGGGCTGAAAACTGCTCGGATTTTTATTCCACAAAATGTTGGATAATTGCTTTTAGGAATTTCTGCCTATTAAGAGAGAGAGAGAGAGAGAGAGAGAGAGAGAGAGAGAGAGAGAGAGAGAGAGAGAGAGAGAGAGAGAGAGAGCTAATTACCCTCATTACATTAATTGATGTGTAAAGTGTGAGCACATTTTCTGATAATGGTCCAGAGGAGTTTGCCAAGGCTTTGGTCTTACTGGATTCCTTCCATCAGTACAAATGACCGACGGAGTTGATGATCCCGAATGGAATTCCTGGCCGTCTTTCCAGCTGTTCTAGATGTTTTGTGAGGGATTCATTGGTAAACGATTATTTGTTTAAGCAATTGGTTTTCAAAAACTTCTTTTTCGAATATTTTGTATTTCGATCAATTTTGAGTTCAATTGTTTTTCGAAAGCTGCCTATTCGATATATTGCATTTCGATCAATTGTGTGTTCGAACAAATGGTTTTCAAAGGAAAGGTTTTGGAAAAAATTGTATTTCGAGTAATTGTTTTTCAAAAACTACTTATTCGAATATTGTGTATATCTATCAATTGTGACTGAATAATTATACAAAAGAAAAATTGTTCTCGAACAAATAGTTTTTTTTTTTTTTAAGGTTTCCGAACATTTGTATTTCAAACAATTGTTTTTCTAAAACTGCTTATTCGAATATTTAGCATTTTGATCGATTGAGATTTCGAACAATTATACATCGAAACAGTTGTTTTCGAACAAATGATTTCAGTTACAGTCAATTGACAAGGTATTTTGAAGTTACTTAATAAATATATGAAACTTTTGTTACACCTGTGAATTAGAAGTCAGTGCCATGATTATGTTAAATGTTATTTTGATAAGATTTCCAAAAGTCTTTTTGTACTTGTCTATGTGTAGATATAAATTAGTTTTAAATATATAATTTATATGAATATATTTTTTTTTTCTTTTTGTCTACAGCCTTTACCCATCTCTATAAGGTCCATCTCTATCCGGGGTTTCCTGTTCACTTTTTTATGAACCTTTAGTTAGAAAATAAATAGACGTTGAAAATCCCTTTTGAGAAATATTGATTCGATTTAAGGTTTCCGTAAAGGTAAATCTAAATTTGGCTATTGTAAGGATCTGTAAACTTACAAATTGAAACTGAAATGTTATTTGTTACCATTCCAGTAGTGGTGGTCTATCTTTTTCCTTTCTATGGGTTTTGAAATCTAAAAAAATTCCATCAAAATACTTAAATAAAATCCCTCTAGGAGTCTAGGGCTTTCAACTTTAAAGCTTAACCCTTTCAGAGTAATGTGACTCAAAACTTTTCTATGGAGAGGAACGAAGGGATTTGGTGATTCAGACTTTTGAGGGGGAAATTTAGCCCAGTCAATTCAGTTGGTAAAGCATACTTTTGTATCAATTGGTTTATTGTATTTTTAGCCACTAGTATACGTAATGTGTATGTGCGTATATATATATATATATATATATATATATATATATATATATATATATATATATATATATATATATATATATATATATATATATATGTGTGTGTGTGTGTGTGTGTGTGTGTGTGTGTGGACATAGGCCTCACACGTCTTCATTCACGTCTGGGGTTTGGCCATTTCATCACCACGCTGCCCATTGCAGATTAGTGATGGTGGGAGTATTTATTGTGGCCACTCACAGTCAACCAACGTAGTATGGGTTATCCATGACTAGTTGGGCTACAGCTTTGCTGATCTTGGCGATGCAAAAACCCTTTCACTTTGTTAATTAGGGTATCTCCACTCAGAGAGGGAGTGTATATATATATATATATATATATATATATATATATATATATATATATATATATATATATATATATATATATATATATATATATTTGTGTGTGTGTGTGTGTGTGTGTTTGTGTATATATATATATTATATATATATATATATATATATATATATATATATATATATATATATATATATATATATATATATATATATATATGTGTGTGGTCATATCATTGTGAGGATTGATATAATGTTAATTTTGAAAGTATAAAGTTCATAAACGAAAAGAAATTCTGAAAGTTCTAATCTTTGTCAGGCAGTCTCCAACAGTCTCGTTTATAGAAGCTAAGGTCTTCCCAGATTTCTGTCTAACTTTTAGACTCAGTGGTGTAGACTTCTAAGAGGATTGGAAAGGAATGATTTGAATTAAAATGAACGTATATCTGATATTATGAGGTTAAGGAAGGGTATTAGTTGACAGATGATGTGTGTGGAACGAAAGAAATAAGGAATCTGTTTCTTATTGGCTAGAAATGTTAAGTGTGCAATTCCTTCCTCTCTTATTCTGGCTTATAAAGATGGAGAACCTCTCAGTGTTATTGAGTACACAAAATTCAATGTTTAGAAAATTGTTTTAATAGTGTGGTAATAATGGAGACATTTCGTGTTATTCTATGATGCTGTTTTATTATAGCGTCCCTGAACGAAATCATTTTCTAATCTTCCAAGCAGTGACATTCTCATAATTCACTCCAACATTCTTATCTCTGTTCTTTGAAACCTTCCTTCCTCCTTTTTTATATTGGGCATATGGGATAACTCTCTCTCTCTCTCTCTCTCTCTCTCTCTCTCTCTCTCTCTCTCTCTCAGTATCCGGCGAACCGCTTATGATCATTAATATTATAGGGGATATATTTTTTTCAGATTTATTTATTATTCATTTGGAAGATTTAGATTATTCAGCATAATGCATTTATGTTGTACCAACCGTGTTTCACACAATTGTACATAATTCCTTTTGTATATATTATGGTTGTATCTTCGCTCTTCCCTCGCACTAAAACGAACATGAAAATTCAAGTCTGGTTTTTCCTCTGTGATTTTGTCTGTCTTGTGAACTTGTCATGTCCTGTTGCCTTGAGGTTTTGTATATAAGGAGAGTGTTCCACACCAATATAACTCAGTCGTTTCCAATCTGCCTTTGATTTCACAACTCCTCTCTCGGCCCGTCAAATTGGTGACCCCGGAAGTCGACTCGCTTCCACCGCCTTCCACCCCCACCCCCTCGCCCCTCCATCGTTGGTACTATGAAGGACTCTACGGCAGTTGGCGCTACGGCCTCTCCATTCAAACTTTCATCGTTTGCCAGCGGAGAGGCGTTTGCTTGGTTTCAGCGCGCAGAAGTCCAGTTTCGTATCAGGGGCGTGACTCGCTCAACCACCAAAGCGGATTATGCTCTCGCGGCACCTTCCCAGAAATATCCGACTGGCTTTGTGAACAAGGAGACACCCCAATAGCGTATGACGACCTCAAATCATACCTTCTGCAACAGTACTCGCCGTCGCCAGCCACCCGTATAGCAAAGCTTTTTCAGCTCTCGCAACAACCGTTGGGGGACCAAAGGGCTTCGCTTGCCCTCAGGGAAATGACCAGTATCGCTCGCCTTCAACCTGCCGCAGACGGCTCTCCTCGTGAGGTGAACCTACTCCGTGCCCTTTGGATACGCCGTTTACCTGAACCTGTGCGCGCTGCCATACCCGATGTCGATAGTTTACCCATAAAAGACTTGATGACCAAAGCCGACGCCCTTATGGACAGCCACTTCAAACCTCCATAAACGCCTCCACCCCTGACGACGAGGATGCCTATTCAACGTACACCGAAGCTGACATGAATGCCGTAGGACATACACGCCTACCCCGTGACGTGCCGAAGCGGCGACAAAGCCGCCCACCACCCACCAATCGCTCGCGCCCCAACGAACGACTTCTACAGCCACTTACTACCTCCCATCCACCGCAGTTTTGCTACTACCACTTCAGATTCGGGGCAACCGCGAAAAAATGTGCCAAAGATTGTCAGTGGCCAAAAAACGTGTAAGTAGGCCATCGCTTGTGGCGGTGGCCTCCCATGTTTCTAATCTTTTCTTTTTACAGGATGCAGGAACGGGCGTGCGATTTTTGGTAGACACGGGTGCTTGTCGTTCTCTTTTGCCAAGAAAACTCTTCAAGGCACAACGTAGTCTGTCTACATCTGCCGACGTCCGCTTGGTAGCTGCCAACGGATCTGCGATACCCACCTACGGTTATGAGAGCCTCACATTATCGTTCGGAAACGGTAAATTCAATTGGAAGTTTCTCGTTGCTGACGTCACAATGCCAATCCTCGGTGCGGATTTCCTCTCTCATTTCCACCTTCTGGTCGATGTCGCCCACCGACGATTGGTCAACGCGGACTTGTACTTGTCGACACCTCTTCAACCCGCCCCCTCTAACCTCGCTCTCCACATCAGCGCACCCACGGATGCCTACGCCCACCTCCTCACGTCGTACCCGGAAGTTTTCCGTCCAGAACTTCGCCAAACGCCCACGGTTCCTGCTGAGCACGGTATTTATCACCATATCAAGACGACGGGACCCCCAGTCTTCGCAAAATTCAGACGTCTGGCACCGGAACGATTGGCAGCCGCCAAACAGACGTTCGCCGAAATGGAGAAAATGGGCCTTTGCCAAAAGGCCTCCAGCCCATGGTCGTCACCCTTACACATCGTTCTGAAGAAAGACGGCTCCCTCCGTCCGTGCGGGGATTACAGGCGCCTGAACATGCAAACAGAACCGGATCACTACCCCCTCCCAAACATTGCCGATGTAACCTCCTACCTGCACAAAGCAAAGGTTTTCTCTACGCTTGACCTCCTGAAGGGGTATTATCAGGTGCCTATGAACCCAGAAGACATCCCCAAGACCGCCATCACCACTCCGTTTGGTACATACACCTTCAATTACTCCTGTTTTGGCCTTCGTAATGCTGGGGCAACGTTTCAACGTCTCATGGATGGCATCTTAGGGGACCTCCCTTTCTGTGTATGTTATGTGGATGACATACTTGTGTTCTCCTCCTCAAAAGAGGAACACCTCCGTCACCTGCGCATCGTGCTCGACCGCCTGCAACAAAACGGCCTTGTAGTCTGGTACGACAAGTGTACCTTTGGCGCCAACGAAGTGTCGTTCTTAGGGCACCGTATCACTCCTGAAGGAGTCCATCCCCTCCCTGAGAAGGTAGCAGCCGTTCAGAATTTCCCCACGCCCTCGACCGTCAAAGCTCTGCAGGAATTCTTGGGCATGATCAACTATTATCACCGCTTTCTGCCAGCCATTGCCGCCACTCTTGCTCCCCTCTACGCCTCCCTCAAGGGCAAGCCAAAGGACCTGAAGTGGGGTCCCCTTCAAGAAGCGGCCTTCTGCAATGCAAAGAAGGCCCTATCAACTGCTGCGGCTCTCACTTTTCCTATCCCACACGCCCCTCTCCTTCTCTCCACCGATGCCAGCAACGTCGCTATTGGTCCAGTACTCGAGCAGGTGGTCAAAGGCTCGCCCCGCCCATTGGCCTTCTTCAGCAGAAAACTGTCCAAGGCAGAATCGGGTTATTCTACCTTCGATCGAGAATTGCTGGCGGTGCACCTGGCTGTCCGTCACTTTCGCCATTTCTTAGAAGGTACGCCCTTCGTCATTCGCACAGACCACATGCCTCTGGTGCACGCCTTCACTCGACAGTCTGACGCCTGGTCCGCCCGTCAACGCCGACATCTCTCCGCCGTGGCTGAATACAATTGCACCCTCCAATACGTCCCTGGGAAAATGAATCCCGTTGCCGATGCCCTGTCAAGAAACACGTTGGCTGCCGTTCAACTGGGATTGGATTACAACGCCCTGGCTGAAGCCCAACGACAGGATCCAGAGTATCAAGCTTGTAGGACATCCTGCACGTCCCTCCGTTGGGAGGATTTTCCCCTCGAAAACTCCAACACCACCCTCCTCTGTGACGTCAGTACTGGTAGACCGCGACCTTGGATTCCTGCTCCCATGCGCCGACAGGTGTTTGATTTCATCCACGGCCTTTCACATCCCTCGTGCCGTTCTACTGCACAGCTGCTGAAGGCAAAGTTCATTTGGCACGGCATTTCTAAGGATGCTAAGGATTGGGTCCGTGCCTGTACTTCTTGCCAAACTTCCAAAGTACATCGACATAGGGATTCAGGAGTGGGCACCTTTCCTCAACCTCAGCGTCGTTTCGCACACATTCACGTCGACGTTGTAGGCCCCCTACCCACATCACAAGGACATCGTTACCTGTTTACCGTCATCGACCGCTCCACTCGTTGGCCTGAAGCCATTCCCATGGAAACTGCAACGTCCGCCTCATGTACATCTGCCTTACTCTCTGGATGGATTTCAAGATTCGGTATCCCTGAGCATATTACTTCTGACAGGGGAACCACTTTCACCTCTCAATTATGGACGTCATTAGCGAATCTCCTGGGCATCACCCTACATCACACAACGGCCTACAACCCCGCTGCCAATGGAATGGTTGAACGTTTTCATCGCACCCTCAAAGCAGCTTTGATGTCCCGCTGCAAGGATTGCAACTGGTTTACTCAGCTTCCCTGGGTCCTCCTTGGACTAAGGACCACTCCTAAAGACGCCCTCGACGTCTCGGCAGCCGAAATGGTGTATGGCAACCCGTTGGTTGTCCCTGCCGAGTTTTTTCCTTCTACAACCTCCTCCGACGATCTCCAGCGCATACGTCACGTCGTGGGAAAATTTACTCCGTGCCGCCAGACTTACAAGCCCTCAGCGAAGCATCACATACCAACGGACTTGCACTCTGCAACGCACGTCTTCCTGCGCAACGACACCAGCAAGCCACCGTTAACGTCCCCTTACACGGGACCTTACCTTGTGATCCGACGCAGTCCGAAAGCATTCCTCCTAAACATTCGGGGCAAAGAAGACTGGGTCTCCATTGATCGTCTAAAACCTGCTTATCTTCTGCCAGATGACCCGCCTACAGTTCGCCTCTCTAGATCAGGGCGCCCTATTTAACATGTACAGTATGTCATTTTTAGGGGGGGAGCCATGTACCAACCGTGTTTCACACAATTGTACATAATTCCTTTTGTATATATTATGGTTGTATCTTCGCTCTTTCCTCGCACTAAAACGAACATGAAAATTCAAGTCTGGTTTTTCCTCTGTGATTTTGTCTGTCTTGTGAACTTGTCATGTCCTGTTGCCTTGAGGTTTTGTATATAAGGAGAGTGTTCCACAACAATATAACTAAGTCGTTTCCAATCTGCCTTTGATTTCACAACTCCTCTCTCGGCCCATCACAATGTATTAACTAATCAGTCCTTTCTTTTATTGCAGGTAAGGTATCTGGAGTCCCTTGTCATCCGGCGATACTGCTTCTTACGTTGTGGTAAGATTTTCAAGAACAATTATTCTATGAGTTTCCCTTCAATACATAAATATATATATATATATATATATATATATATATATATATATATATATAAAATAATAAAGCAGGCATTTAATTCTTATAGACTTGACACCAGCAGGTATAGAAAGGGTAAGGTTAGTGCAGTGAAATCCCATATTCGAATAGACAGAGAAAGAGGTGTTTGACCCAAGGACTTTCCTTATAAGTTGATTTAAGGGACTGCAGTAGGTCTATGCTTCCTTTTAAAAGGTAATTGCTTTGAGGGAAATAAAGGTTTTTGTCGTGAAACTGATTTATAATTTCTGCTTGAGGGATAATTTCCCAAGGTGTATTAATTCAGTTTATTCGCCGCCCAATTAGAACAGCTAATAGGAGAAATGAAGTTTTTGTTGTTGGATGGAAAAGGAAGAAAATAATTAAACTGGGAACATCTTGGATGTAATTTCGAATTGGGACCAGAAATAAAATATCAGGGATCCTTTCTCTTTTCCTTTAGGATGCACAGAGGAATATTTATTTCATAAAGGAGGTAGGTTAATCTTAATGGCAGAGCAGACTGACTCATCTTTCATTTCAAGAATTTCTTTTTTTAACATATGCTGTATATATGTGGATATCGGTTTCGTGTGAAATTAAAGGATGATTTGATTATTGTTTTTTATATTAAGTAACAACATTAATTAGTATGTGATTAGCAGTAGAGATATTTATTATGTTCACTTATATAATTGATTAAAGAAACCGTCGAATCAAGTGAACATTTGATACATTTTAGGCAAGTCTTTTTATGTATTAGTTGAAATTGTCCTGATATTTCAAAATTGGTTTCAAAGTTTTCTTTTGTCAACACTTTTTTTATAATAATTTCAAAGCTTCCTTTTATTTTGTTTAATGATTATGGATTCCTAATACATTATTGCATTTTACTTTTACTGCCATAACCTTCGTATTGAAGTGTAATTCCATGGTTCCATATAAAAACTGAAACCTCCGACGGCACCAGAAATCGGTTTGAAAATATAGTTCCAGTATTCGTCTTTTCCTAAACCATGAATAGAGTTGGTTTAAGTAATTTCGCACTCATATATATATATATATAAATAATAAACACGTGACAAACACAGGCGTTTATAGTCCACTGCAGGACAAAGGCTTAAGACATGTCAGTTCACATATCGGGTTTGGCTAGTTTTCATCACTACGTTGGCCAGTGCGGTTTGGTGATGGTGGAAAATTTTTTGCCTGATCGCTCAGAGAAACCAACCTAGTATAGGTGACCCTTACTAATACAGCTTTACTGATCATGTCAATACGCAAACCCTTTCATCATGTTAGGTTATCCAAACTTAGAAAAGTTGAAAGACGATATAGACTGTCAGAGTTATAATCCTGATTCAATATGGCTTTTAGATCAGAGTTATGTGCTCGGGCGCCATCCCTTTAAAAAGCCCGTCTTGCTTCCACAGCTTGAACAAGTATCCCAGTTTGAGCGATTCTTATATTTAACGATCTAAGAAAAAATCTATTTGTCAATCCAGTTTACAGAAGAAGAGTCCCTACTCTTTTCTCTACCCGTGTGTTCCAGTGTCCGCTTAGAAAAAACTTACCTTAACAAAAACATATTCATTTGATCTGTCAGAAAAGAAGGTTTCTCTAGATTCGTGGAATTACGTTTTTTTTTTCTTTTTTTTTGCTTCAGAGAAGTTTTTTCTTTTGCTAATAGTGTTATCTTCTTTAATTTCTGCTCAGTCGAGTACATCAGTCATTAATCAGAGCCTGCAAGAGGCCAAGTGGAAATGGAATCTTTGATGTGGATATAGGTGGTAGTGATGCTAATTGATTGTGCTCTCAGTTCCTTTGGGAGAGAGAGAGAGAGAGAGAGAGAGAGAGCCTTACCTTATTGCCTTATTTTTTGTTTGGGTTCCCCCAGGTCCCTCAGTGTGAGGCACCTCGTATATCCACCAGAGAGTTGCTAATACATCTTCCGGTGTATTTTGCATCTTCCAGTCTTGGATGGTCTGGGATGCATCTTAGGTATTTATCGAGCTGATTTTTAAATGCATCTACGCTCACTCCTGATATGTTTCTTAGATGAGCTGGCAGCACATTAAATAGTCGCTGCATTATCGATGCTGGTGCGTAGTGGATTAATGTCCTGTGCGCCTTTCTCAGTTTACCTGGAATGCTTTTTGGCACTATTAATCTACCTCGGCTTGCTCTTTCTGATACTTTAAGCTCCATGATGTTTTCAGCAATTCCTTCTATTTGCTTCCATGCTTGTATTATCATGTAGCGTTCTCTTCTCCTTTCTAGACTGTATAGTTTTAAAAATTGCAGTCTTTCCCAGTAATCAAGGTCCTTAACTTCTTCTATTCTAGCAGTATAGGACCTTTGTACACTCTCTATTTGCGCAATATCCTTTTGGTAGTGTGGGTACCATATCACATTGCAGTACTCGAGTGTACTACGCACATAAGTTTTGTAAAGCATAATCATGTGTTCAGCTTTTCTTGTTTTAAAGTGTCTGAATAACATTCCCATTTTTGCTTTACATTTAGCCAACAGTGTTGCTATTTGGTCGTTGCATAACATATTCCTATTTAAAATTACACCAAGGTCTTTAATTGCTTCCTTGTTTGTGATTGTCTCATTATTAGGTCCCTTGTATGCATACACCATTCCTTCTCTGTTTCCATAATTTATTGATTCGAATTTATCGGAGTTAAATACCATCCTATTTATCTCCGCCCATTCATATATTTTGTTTAGATCTCTTTGTAGTGAGTTCCTATCTTCATCACAAGTAATTTCTCTACTTATTCTTGTGTCATCGGCGAAACTTCTCACTACGGAGTTTTCAACATCACAGTCTATGTCTGAGATCATAATAACAAATAGCAGTGCAGCTAATACCGTACCTTGGGGCACACCAGATATTACCTGGGCTTCATCTGATTTCTCGTCATTTGCAACCACTATCTGTTTTCTGTTTTGCAGGAATTCTTTTACCCATTTTCCTATCTTTCCCACAATATTATGCTTTCTCATTTTTTTCTCCAATATGTTATGGTCTACCTTGTCAAAGGCTTTTGCAAAATCTAGATAGATCACATCTGTGTCTTTTTCATTTATCATATTATTGTATATGTTTTCATAGTGAGCTATCAGTTGGGTCTGTGTATTTTTTCCAGGTACGAAACCGTGTTGACCCATATTAAACAAATTATTTTTGACCAAATGGTTCATTATTTTCTTTTTTATTACCCTCTCATACACTTTCATAATATGTGATGTTAGACTAACAGGTCTATAATTGCTTGCCTCTAGTCTTGATCCACTTTTGAAGATAGGGGTTATATAAGCTAATTTATGTTTAACATATATCTCGCTCATATCTATACTCTGTCTTAGCAGTATTGCAAGTGGCTTCGCGATAGTGTTTGCAGTTTTTTTTAACAAAATCGCTGGAACTCCATCTGGTCCGGCTGCCGATCCATTTTTAATTTCGTTTATAGCCGTGACAATATCTGCTTCATTAATATCTATATCCGTTAGATATTCAACATTTTCTTCTCTCATTTCTGTTTCATTATTCTCATTCGCAATTCTTGGCGTGAACTCACTCTCATATTTTTCTGCTAATATGTTGCATATTTCCTTTTTTTCATTCGTTAGCCGTCCTTCAATTCTTAGAGGGCCTATTTCTATTCTCCTTTTATTCATCTTTTTTGCATAGGAGTAAAGTACTTTGGGGTTTCTTTTTATATTTTGAAGTGTCCTTTCTTCTAAGTCCCTTTTTTCATTTTCTTTCGACTATATAATCTTTTGTTCTGCATTTTCTATCTTACATTTTATTTCCCTCATTTTCCACACATTTTTTTCTTTTGCAAGATTTTTCTTCCACTTTTTAATTTTCTGAAATAAGATCCTTCTGTCTCTTGGTATGCACGTCTTTTGTTTATTGTTTTTTTTCGGTACATATTTTTCAACAATTTTCTCCAGTATTTTGTACAGTATATCCGTATTTACCTGTATATTATCACTTATAAATACATTTTTCCATTCTTTATTCAGTTCTTCATTTATTTCTGACCATTTTATATTCTTACTGTAAAAGTTATATTTTCCATATCCTTCCCAAAGTTTTGTGCTTTTATTAATTCTGTGATCACTTGCTTTGGAATGAACTATCAATTCTATGACATTGTGGTCTGAAATTCCCGTGTTATACACTATTATTTCTTTAACATAATTCACCTCATTCACAAATACTAGATCTAGGACATTTTCCTTTCTTGTTGGAATGTGGTTTATTTGTTACATATTATGTTCTAATAGCATATCTTGAAGCTTTTCAAATTGCCTCTTATCTTCTGCGCTACTATTACTATCTTTTTTATATGTATACATACAACCACTTTCTTCTATCCGTTCTTTCCAATCCACGAAAGGAAAGTTAAAATCTCCGGATAGGAGTATATTCCAGTCTTTATGGTTTCTACATATATCATCTATTTTTTCTATTATTATGTCAAACTCCTTAGTGTTTGGGGGTCTGTAAACTACAATATTCATTAGTTTTTCAAATTCAAATTCTACCGCAATCAATTCACATTCTGTGTTGCTGTATTTTTCACATACTTTTCCTTGATTTATGTCTCTTCCATATATTGCGGTTCCCCCTTGATTCCTATTTTTTCTGTCTGATCTATAAGTTTGGAAACCCTTTATCTGGTCATCACTGCCAGTCTCTTGGGAATACCATGTTTCACTTATATTTAATATATCTATTTTTTCAATTTGGGTTAGTTCTTCTAAGAACTCTATTTTCCTTTTGGAGTTACTCGTGACTAAACCCTGTGCATTCATTACTATTATGGTTTGTGTTTCATCCCCATTATTTAATATTGGTAATAATATGGATTCTCCCATGCTTCCTTCCTGTTCTGATATGATGTTCTTTTCTTCATTTCCCGGAATTCTGCCATTAAAAAATCCAACTTTTCTATTATATTTGCTCTTTCGCCTTCATATTTATTTGTGTGTGTATACCTGCAACTGTCCCCATATCTGCACCAGCCCCTGGCATTATAGATGCATTCTTTGTAGTTGGGCTCTAAATGTGCAGGTTTGGGTTGAAAGCCCTCATATCTTGGGGCTCTTGGTTCAAAGCGCGGTTTATACACGGCCTGCTTTTTTGTTTCTTTTTTTGTTTCTTTTTTGCTTTCATTTTTCTTTTCAGTTTGCTGAGTTTTCTTACTTTCATTCATGGTTGCAGGATGCATATATCTACATTTTTTGTTGTAAATGCATCCTTTTCCTTCTTTTAGGTTTTTGCATATTTTTGGATGGAGATCTCTGCATTCGTCTCCATATCCGTCTAAATACGCACATTTACCATATATTTCATAATTATGGCATATCTTTGGATGCTTGTAGTAGCATCTTTCGCCAAATCTGCAATTCCCTCTTTTCAGCATATTGCAGACTATATCCTTCTTTTCTATTTTTTCTTGTTCTTGCTCTTCCCCAAAATTATGTAGGTCCGGGTAGAGTCTCTTGGGTCTATTATTTGTTTCCATCTGGTAATTTATTTCTTCATAAGTATGTTGTTGGATGGCATCATAGGTTATATCAATGATTTCTTCTGCATCCTTACACATATCCTGTTCATTGTTCTCTTCTTCTTCTTTTTCTTCTTCTTCTTCTTCTGTTTCTTCTTCTTCCTCTTCTTTATCTTCAACTATTTGCAGATTTAGTCTCGACTTAATTATATTTTCTATCCAGACTAAGCATGTTGAGCAGAATACCTTTGTGTCTTTATTTTTTATTTTTTGCTGTATTTCAGCACATGTGGGATGTGTTGGGACATGACAGGCATCACATTTTCTAATCAATTGTTGAGGATTATTAATGGAATACCATATCTTACATGTATTACACCATTTTGGCATTCTTTTTCCCATTGCATCAATCAGCATATTCACCATATTGGACTTCTTATTGTTCTTTGATGGAATGTGTTGATTGATGTAGACTTTCTTTATAAGTCTCTTTATCACTTGGATTTTCTTTGGAATTTCTTCAATTATTTTGCTGATGTTTTCCGCAGATTTGCTCCAGTTTATTGGATCATATTGTTTCAATATGTCTGCGAATATTTTTCCGTCACATTGGTTGACGTTACTAGTGACCTCTGTTATCAGACGGTCGAGCTCCTGTTTCGCCAACTCATGGAATTTATTTTTGCTGAGTCCAGCGATGTCTCTCCAAGCCTTGCCCGTGTTGTACATAGCCATCTTGATTAGATTTTTAGTAATTCACAAGATAACTATTCTATGCCGACGTTTTATCCCACTTCTCCGACCTCAAACTAATCACTGACTATTCACGAAAACTTGTAGCTATATTGCACTCGATAGCCTTTTGTTATCCGCGTTAAATCATGATATTTATAGGATCGCAAAAGTGTAATCACTAACCGGCACACAGATACAAAACTGAGAGAGAGAGAGAGAGAGAGAGAGAGAGAGAGAGAGAGAGAGAGAGAGAGAGAGAGAGAGAGATTGTCGTAATATTTTAATGGCATCACCTCACAAATAATTATTGAGTTTTCAAGATATTATTTTTTTGGTAGTGGCTTTGTAATTTTCGTCTTTTCAATTCCGGTTATTTATGTGATTTGAAATGTCGAGATCGACTCTCTCTCTCTCTCTCTCTCTCTCTCTCTCTCTCTCTCTCTCTCTCTCTCTCTCTCTCTCTCTCTCTCTAACTAATGAAAATGGAACTTCAGGGATTTCATCTTTGATGAAGCTCAGAAGTGTATGGGATTTTCGTAGTTGTTCAGAATTCTATTAACATCTTTCAGTTCCAACTACGTATGTTTTCTTTTTTTTTTCTTTTTCCTTGATGTCTCTTTGATTTTAATATTCGCTGAAGATACTGGAATATTAGATTTTTATGTCCTTCAAAGCATGCGAAAGACATCGCTCATGTCTGTTACCAGAGTGAGTACTCGTGAATAACATTTGGCTAGACCAAATTGAAGATCACATAGGCTAAGGTTGCAGCTTGGCTAGTAATAATGAAAGTAACGATAATGATAAGAAGAATAGTAAAGATAATGATAATATACTTCAAGGAAGGGATATGAAGATATGATTTATTGTCAGGCATCGATTGAGTTAAGAATAAACTGTTGGACTATGCAATGTCTACCGATGACTCATCAGGTAGAACTATAGATCTATAGCTTAGGAGCGTTTGCTGATCAAGAACTCCCGTCCGACAGATTGCTAAGCAGGAACGTTTCCAATTGGAGCTCTATACATGAAGGAAATGTATGCAACTCCCTTTGAGTAGTAGAATAGGAATAGCATAGAATTTTGGTTTGGTGTAATGGAGAATGATGTAATGTTTTTTGGGTGGGAGGTCACAGAGACCTCTATGATTGGCCATTAAGTTAAAGTCTCCCTTTAGCCGCCCTTAATTTGGCTCCATTTCAATTTAACATTTTATTTCTTATAATGGAATTTCATGGGTATTAATTACAGAAAAAAAAGTGCTGAGGCATTGGTTTAGCAGCATTAAGAAAACTTGAATGAAATTTCTATCTTTATTGTTGTTCACTTACCTTTTAGAAGACCCAACTTTACGCTTATCATTGTTTAGTATAGCTTGATAGGCGAGGAACACGGGAGAGAGCTATTAACGATTTAACGTTTTGAATGTTTAAGATTTCTATTTTACAATGTACCAACGAAGTGAAATTAAAGTAAGCGATCTCCCCTACAAGAACGCCTAAACAATAAAAGCAACAAAGCTGAAGAACGGGCTATGGATATTTAGAACCAAGACATTTTTTTTCCATTAGATAATGGGTAATCAGATCATGAATAGTCGTAGATAATATGCAGTGGATTATCTTCTCAGAAGCGTTCATTGTTGACGAAATTATTCTCTTTGGGACTGCTTTCAAGAGGAGACGGATATGATGAAAGAAAAGTGCCCCTTTTCTCATATATCTTTTCCTCATACAATAGCACTGCTGTTTATATAACACTTAATGAAATGTATTTTCGCTTATCTAAGAAAATCGACCTGTCTGAGGTGCCATATATACTATCAGGGAAAGCCATGCGTTATATTCTGTACCAGTGTACACGACCCGTCAAAATGACGGCTAAATATTTAGATAGTTTTTTTATATGTATTCAAGTAAGCAATTGGTTAAGAAATTGTTCGCTCAAAATTAATATACATCATCTCTTATTCAGTTATAATGATACACAAGTTAAATTGTAATAGCAGTGATTGGACCATTTAAGCTTTTATCCCAAGTGCTTTTTTTCTTGGAAAAAAAAACAATGTTAGAGAACGTCTGTAAGCCTTTCATGTTTTTTGTTTTCGAAAATGTTCGTACATTTTCCTTTGTTTTCCAAGATTTTATTTTAAAACTCCTTTTCTGATCGGTTTACCGATAGTTTCCATTACTGACCCACAACTTTCTCTCGCCTTTTCTTCCTTTCATTTTCTCTGACGAAAAGAAGCCCATAATATATATTTTCATTTTAGGGAAATGAGGTGGAACGGTGCGGGGGGTGGGGGGGGGGGGGGTGGGGGGGGGGGGGGGGTTGGGGGGGCTTTTTCAATTCAGTGATCACATACGTCTTTGCATTATCTATTAGCTCCCAAAAAGTAGCTTCATGGAAACACTCTTGAAGGATGGCGTCTTGCGTCGAGATAGAAGGTCGACTACATCTAGTGTTTACTTGAACGCCCAGCCATTTTTCATCACCACGCTGGCCTCTGAAGACTGGCGATAATGTGGGATTGAAGCCTGAGCGCTCATAGAAATTCAATATAGTATGGGTGACTTTGACTAGTACAGCTTCGACGATCATATATAATATATATATATATATATATATATATATATATATATATATATATATATATATATATATATATAGCTTAAATATCGTAGTATATGTCTAATGAAAGAAATAGAATAGAGCGTAAAGGAATAACCTCAAGAATTTTTTAAGTAAAAGTTGATGATGATGATGGAGCAGCAAGAAAACGATATACAGACAGAGAGTGAAAATATTATTTAATCATTCTCTCATATCCCTGAAGAGTGATAAGACTTTATTGATGTTATAGGAATAAAAACTTCAAGTAAATAATAAGGAGAATGTTATACAATATTTTGAGTCAGTAGACATTAATATCATATTTATTATTAGTTTTAATAACAAATCAAGTTTTACTTTTACATATAAGTAATATTGATTATATCTATTAATATTTGCTTCTATAAATTAAAATCTACTGTACGAAATTATATGTTCTAAGTAGGGAAGGAAGTTTTGTATCAATCACTTCCGAGCGAATTTCTTCCGAAGTTCCAAAGGAATTCTTGAAGAACTCGTCCGGAGACTTAAGGCGGAATTAGAGAAATGTAAAGAAAAAAAGATTTTAAACTTGATTCAGTTAAATATTCATTAAAATTACAATTAAGCATCGTTTTGAAAAATATTTCTAGTTTCTTATATTAAAGTAATTCTAATTCTAAAAATAAGCGTATAAAAATTCAATGATGTTTAATTTCTTATAAATTTACATAATGACCTCAGAAATTTTAAGTTGAAAAAATTATTCTGACAGGGATATGATATGATGATTATATACTCTTTTCTTTACTGCGTTTCATTCTACCTTGAGGCGTCAGTGACCCTGGCAGTTATGACGCCGCCTAGTGTCAATGACCTTTGTAGTTGCGACGCTAGGCAACCTAATCAATCTTTAAATATGATCATATGATAAAACCCTTGATATAGGGTCTCTCTTTCTCTCTCTCTCTCTCTCTCTCTCTCTCTCTCTCTCTCTCTCTCTCTCTCTCGGGAGATAAAATCCTGATTTTTACTGAGCGTGGGTCTAAATTATTTAGTCTGGACTTGCTGTTCCTAAATACAAATTTCTTCTTATCAACAATCATATAAGTGATGATAATATATCTCTCTTTAGACAAGTTCCAGACAAGAATAATGACATCTCTGATACCTTTTTCCTGCAGTAAACTAGATACGGCTATATGTGATACTGTATATATGAATAAATAATTATATTCTGAATAAATATTTTTGCTATTTCCTATTTTTGAATAGCAAATAGACATCAAAAGTAAATTCAAAGCATGTGCAAACACACACATATAAATATATATATATATATATATATATACTGTATATATATATATATATATATATATATATATATATATATATATATATATATATATATATGTATATATATATATATATATATATATATATATATATACAGTATATATATATATATACATATATATATATATATATATATATATATGTATATATACATTTCCATTTATAATATACACATGCTTATATGTGAATATGTAATCGTTCAGTGGCCACTTTCCTCTTGGTAAGGGTAGAAGAGACTCTTTAGCTATGGTAAGCAGCTCATCTAGGAGAAGGACACTCCGAAATCAAACCATTGTTCTCTAGTCTTGGGTAGTGCTATAGCCTCTGTACCATGGTCTTCCACTGTCTTGGGTTAGAGTTCTCTTGCTCGAGGGTAGAGTCGGGCACACTGTTCTATCTAGTTTCTCTTCCTCTTGTTTTGTTGAAGCTTTTATTTTTTATATAGGATATATTTATTTTAATGTTACTATTCTTAAAATATTTTTTTTTCTTGTTTCCTTTCCTCACTGGGCTATTTTCCCTGTTGGGGCCCCTATATTTATAGCATCCTGCTTTTCCAACTAGGGTTCTAGCCTAGCATTTAATAATAATAATGATATTTTGATATAAGTACTACTTAATTGGGCTTTATCTTGATATAAGTACTGCTTAATGGTGCTTTTTATTGCTGTAAGTACTGCTTAATGGGGCTTTATCTCTTTGTAAGTACTGCTTTATGATGCTTTATTTTGATATGATTACTGTTTAATTCCGCCTTATCTTGATTTAAGTACTGCTTATTGTTTTTTTATCTGGAGATAAGTACTGTTTTACAATGCTTTGTCTTGATATACGTACTGCTTAATTGGGCTTTATATTGATGTAAGTATTGGTTAATGGGGCTTATCTTGATATAATTACTACTTAATGGGCTTTATCTAGATATAAGCACTGATTAATGATGCTTTTTCCTGATATAAATACTGTTTAATGATGCTTTTTCTATATAAGAAGTGTGTAATGATTTATGATACGTAATTAGTTTAAACTACCTGGATACTTTTCCAGTGATATTAATCTACTGTATTATTATATTTTTAATTACAACTTAGATTTCAAAGGTGAATAAGTTGTTTTCCTTTTTTAATCAATCTTGTTTTAGGATATTGCAGTTAGATTGCATTTTTTGAGACAATAAACCATAATTTTTTCCAAAAATAAAAACTTTGAAAATATTAGAAATTGTTCACTTTGTATGGTCAGGGAACATTCATCTGCCATGCGATCTAAGTCAGTATAACATGAATTTGATTTTTGACTGTTTCGTCAATAAGGTTTTCTCTAGGGCTCCATCTTTTTTTTTTTTTTTTTTTTTTTCTGCCAAGGATTGGGAAGCTGATTAAAATTTATGATTCTTTAAGGAATGTAACTTTAAATTTTTGGGCCTTCGATTTAAATGACCTCATGAGTTATTACATTGGCCTTGGAGTGTCCTATCTTTACCATTGTCTTTATTAATATGAAATAGAAATTAAATCATATGTTCATTGATGCGCAAGCAGTACATTAATTACCAAAAATGGTTATTAGAATAATAGTGGGCTAATTTTGTGATTTTTTTTTTCAATGTGTGGTAGAAAACTAATATTTCGTTCACTTTACCGTAAAATGAAATCTATAGAATATTAAATAAAACCCGTAGGTAGTCTAGCCCCCTCCAGACGGTGATGAGCGCGCTGTGCCATCAGTCTGAGAGACCAGTTTTGGATTGTAGGACTGATCTATAAGGATCGAAAATACTCCTCCTTAAATCCAGTATGCTCAGGCTAACCTCAGATGGAAATTAAGTACTTGGTTGTTTTTCAAAAGTTGAGAGGGTCAATTAGGGTGAAGATAAGACAAATAAGCTAAAACCCACATCACTTTATTAAAAGATATAAAAAAAAAGAAGCGAAAAAGATGTGTTTTTTGCCCGTTCAAAATGGGAGGACCAAGACACAGTAATTTATACTCAATCAGTTTGTCGAATAATAAGTTGCAAGGAAAAAATCCTATTCAAGTTACCTAAACTTTTCTTTGCTTTGAGGTTGAAATTACCAATGCTCTCTCTCTCTCTCTCTCTCTCTCTCTCTCTCTCTCTCTCTCTCTCTCTCTCTCTCTCTCTCTCTCTCTCTCTATATATATATATATATATACAATATATATGAAATATGTATTATATATATATATATATATATATAATATATATAAAATTTATAGATAAGTAAATATATATATGAATTATATATCAATATATCTATCTATATATATATATATATATATATATATATATATGTGTGTGTGTGTGTATGTGTGTGTGTGTACACGAGTATATATATATATATATATATATATATATATATACACACACATATATATATATATAGATATATATATATATATAGATATATATATATATACATATATGAATATATATATATATACATATATATATATATATATATATTTATAAATATATACACACACACATATATATATATATATATATATATATATATATATATATATATATATATATATATATATGTATATATGTGTGCATGTGTGTGCGCTTACGCTTGTATATATATATATATATATATATATATATATATATATATACATACATATATATATATATATATATATATATATATATATATATATATATATATGTATATATATATATATGTGTGTGTGTATATATATATATATATATATATATATATATATATATATATATATATATGTATATATGATTATATATACACTTGTGTGTGTACATATATCTAGTGTTTAGTAACATAAGTTTTTTATGTAACTGTGTATATTTGCATGTGTAAAGAGAAGAATGGAAAACGTATGAAGTGATCGGTATAAACTTTAAATCGGAAAAGCTTTGGACAATTATTAGTAAAGTTGATAGATTTTACAATTGTATAACCAGATGACCTATTCCAGCCTCAAGAGTATTGTTACTGGAATTAGTGGAGAGAATAATCGAAAGGTTTTTAGATTTTGGGGCGTTGAAATTTATGAATTCCTCCATTTCAGTCAACCTGTTTTTCAGTATAATAATTATTCTTCTATGTAGTATCTATATTTTCATATCAAATATTGTTTATAGAGGCAAATAATTTTAAAGATTTCGCCTTTCTGTAACTTCAGCGATTGCTATGTCACTATTTTCGCGAAGAAAGAGTTAAATTGGAAACCTTTCGTTTTAACTGCGTTGAATCTATGGACTTTTTCTTATAACATTTTATAACAATAATAAGACTGAATAATCAGATGAGCACAACTTTATTATAATATTTCAATATATTACGAAATGCAACGTCAGAAACTCTTCGTATTGCATCAAAATATGAAGTTCGTAGATTCAGCGCCAGATTCTGGATATCTTTCATATTCATAAACATTATTCAATATTTTGCAGCTCTTTTTGATTAAAAAATCAATCCTTTGACTCACTATCAAATTCAGTTAGTGCTTGAGCCCCTCGTTTTTCTATGTATGACATTTCTCATGTTAAGAAACAACCGTTTTTCATAATTACTTCCTCCATTTGATACAAGAGAAAAAATATAACGCCTTAATCAATTTTCTTGACAACTTTTTTGGAAAAAATGACTGCTTAGAAATAATGATAAAACTCAATATTTCCTTTTTAAAAAAAGGGTCGTGTGACATGCTGAGTTTTTTTTCTATTTTTATAAAAAAAAAAAAAAAATACTGAGCTCTTTTATTTTCCCAAGTTCCTGGACTGTAACATGGCTTAGGCCGGCGTTTTATCAACATGAATTAGGCTTTCAACGGACCATATCATTAGTTATTTGTTTTATATAAATGTTAGTTGAATTTCCCAACCCTCGTAAAGTCTTTTAAAAGTGCTAAAGAATTGTGGCTATAAGTAGACTTTGCTTCATCATTTTTTTGGAAACTAAGGAATTATTGATAAAATTATAGTAGAACTTTTCCTTTTCACTCTTAGTAACAGACAGTAGCTGCCCAGTTCCAGACCTCAGTCGCGTCACGCTTTCTATAAAAGGGAAAAGGGATGTCAGTCAATAAGCAATGCCGGGAATAGAATGGGGAGTTCTGGCCAAGGTCAGAATCGGTAATCGTGTGATCCTTCAGAGTCATTTTCTAAAGGCATTATTTTTATTCCTTTAGTGGTGTATTGCAGTATCATCTTGAGGAACAAACAAATCTCTTGTTACTTATTGTGATGGGTTGAAATGCCATTTATATCCATACGCACATGATCCTTTTTATCTAGAAATTCGTTAATATTTGCTTTGGAAATTGGTATCCTTAAACACAAGTGTTAATTTTTAGTTGAAATTGGTTTCTGAAATATAAAATGCAGTCAAAAGTTAATCATTATCTTACATATTCATACATGCGTTGTACATAGCATAGCCAGCACAACTGAAATTATTATAATGCATTGAAATTTTACAAATATGTTTGACAAAAACTAACATGAAATTTAGAAAGAAAATGAAATTACCGCTTCTACACTGTTCAGAAAAAAATCCCTCGAGGTCTGATGTCTGACATTTGAGCGTCTTTCCACCCAAACACAACACACGCATGATATCTTCGAATCCAATTTAATGTTTCTGGGAAGGAGACTTCTTTTTAGGTCTCTCATGTGAAGTAATTTTCCTTAGCCTTGATTCGTTTTGTGAGATCTGTTAGACCAGTGGTTCTCAACCTTTTTTTACCCATGGACCCCTTTTCCCTTCTCTTTTTTTCCTGGTGGACTCCTTCATAACTATTGGTCATAAGACAATATTTTATTTTTCGCTAATATGAATTATGAGGTTTTAATAAATAAACATAGTACTGTATATAATTAAGTTTTATTTTCAAATAAATACTAATTTAATGCAAATAAAGTATTCTACAACAATTATGTTAATAATAATAATAATAATAATAATAATAATAATAATAATAATAATGATAATAATAATAATAATATTAAAGAATATAGTGGTATTAATTCTTAACCAGTATCTTGTATTACAATATTATAATGTTTCTTCCATGGTCAAGCCGTTGGAAAGTAGAGATCAGGCATTTGAATTCACTGTAGCCTTTATGTACAGTGGTTGAAATTTTGTATAAACAGTTAAAATGAAATATGTGATAAAAAAAGAGAGATATGCATATTTATTCAATGAGGTCCCTGAGGTTGATGCTGCTCTGCGAGTTTCTTTATGTCTGGTTCCATCGATGTTAATGATAGTCGAAGATCACCTGTTTTCACAATGCCAAGTCTATTGCCAGGTTTTGATAAAAGTTGAGAAACACGACTAAATCCCGATTCAACAAGATAAGATGTTGGAAGAGCGATAACATAGATCTGTGCTCTATCCCAGAGCAAAGGGTACTTTGTAGCAACATCATTTGTCTTCCATACATTGCACTTTCCATCTTTGAATTTTGCACGCATAATTTCATCACTTTGTAATTCGATAAGAGGCTCTTGCAAAGATATGTCTATATCGGCAACATTAACTTCGAAAGGAATTGAAACCCAAGTCTGTATAACCATCATGAGTAGGTCACTAAACCGATTTTGCACATCTGTATGCATAATTTCCATATATTCACCATATAATGCAAGATCTTCATCTTGTAAATCGCTGCTAACAGAGGCCAAACAAGGACACTGTTTAAAAGCAAATAATGAAAGGCAGAGGCAAGGGACAGTGACATTGCCCTAGCAAGCTGGATAATGCCCTAGAGACTGACTATATATACATATGATCAGCTCCCAGGCCCCCTCTCCATGCAAGCTAGGACCACAGAGGGCCAGGCAATGGCTGCTGATGACTCAGCAGATAGACCTATAGGCTCCCACAAACCAGCCATGCCTACCTCACAAAGATGGTGAGGTTGCAGCGACCAAAGCAATTAACGAGTTTGAGCGGGACTCGAGCCTCAGTCTGGCAATCACCAGTCAGGGACGTTACCACATCGGTCACCACAACCAAGAGATGCATTACCCATTTTCGTTAAGGGCATCATCAAAAATGTTCTCCACAATATAGTCTTTATATTAATTAAAGTGTGATTCCATCACTCAACCAAATTTAGTCCTGAAGAAGAGTCACGATGTGATTCGAAACACGTGTCGACACCAACTAATAAATGAAGAAATGTAAATGCTCTTTTACTGTTATTTTCAAAACCATCTGGAGGACAGTCTGTTCTGAGAGAAACTATCTTCGACTTTTGGACGCCACTAAGACATTGTTTATTAATTGCAAACGTAAATTAACATGCCAAAGGACCATATATATATATATATATATATATATATATATATATATATATATATATATATATATATATATACATATGTATGTGTATGTGTCTGTGTCCTTGTCTTAAATATATTTTCCCATCCTGAGTCCAATTTAATAACCGTCATGAATTTGACTAATTTGCCGAATGTACCTTACCAGCGATTCGTTTAATTATTCCGATGAATTGAATCTCCCATTCAAGACAGTGGCCTCCGCTAAAGAGAAATTGGTTTCCCTTCTCGAAGAAATGTTTGATTGGCAATTATTGTCACATTGCTATAAGGAATGCAATCACGGTATTGAACAGGAAGTGTCCTGAAATCTATAGGGGTTTTACAAACATACACAAACACACACACACACACATTATATATATATATGTATACACACACACACACACATATATATATATATATATACATATATATATATATATTTTATATATATACAGTATATACAGTATATATATATATATATATATATATATATATATATATATATATACATATATATATATATATATATATATATATATATATATATATGTATGTATATATATATATATATATATATATATATACAATATATATATAAATATATATATATATATATATATATATATATATATATATATATATATATATATATATATATATATATATATTTCTCAATAGGGATACCTTAACGTGGTGAAAGGGCTTGTGTGTCGCCATGATCTGCAAAGTTGTAATAGTTAGGGCCACCCATACTACTGAAATCTTTCTACCCGGAGATAGCTACCCGAGGATAGCGTTATGTTCGGCTAGCAGTAAATAACTTTCTCGATTAGTAAGGCCAGGTAATAATAACAGACGATGTTATAGTATAGTGTCTCGATAGGATCCTAGTAGGAAAATAAGGACAAAACGACTTAAGTAATGAACAATTAAAATAAAATATTAACATTAAAACAGAATAGAGGAAAATTTCCCTGTTTTAGGAAAATGAGAAGAAAACTTCGAAATCAACAGAGAAAGTTTACTCGGTTTCGCATTTATGAAAAGCACGATACTTAAATGGGAGAAGCTACAAAATCTCTAACAAATAGTAGAAAAGTTGGTTCTATTAATGAGGGTACTAATACTCTGGTGTATATAAAGCCCTAACCACTGATAGTCATAATGTGGCCAGTTGGAGGAAAATTAACGTTTTTGGGAAATTTTGAGTCCAAGAGGGTAAAAAGGGAAAAATAATACTAAAATCAATTGGGAAATTTTATTCGAAGGTTTCATATTTATGAAAAGCAGGATATATGTAAAATGAAATTGGGAAGACACAAAATCTATAACAAATAGCAAAAAGATTGTTTCTGTTAATGAGGGCACAAATTCTGAACCGAAGGTAGTGTGAGTAGATCGACAGTTTAACTATTATGTTGTTGCAGATTAACTATTATCCCTCCCGGCAAACAAAGGATTAACGAAGCTTTTAATCAGACCCAAAGAATTCCTATTAGACAATAAATAAGCTTGAAAACAACAGAATCAGTTTTCATGTTAGATAATTTTACTATTTATTTGGAATTTTCTCCACAAATAATTAAAATTATGTTATCGGCATGCATTCAACACATTATGTACGTCTGTTTTTCATAACTTTATATATATTTTCTAAAATATCCATCCTCGCTCATCATCAAATATTATTTTTCTTCCTTCACACTAACGAAAAAAAAAATTGGTTTTCAAAGAAATAGGAAATTTTTCTTTTAGTAAATTCGTAACCTTTTCTTCACAAATATTTGTTTTGAATCTAGATGTCTATTATGCTATAGGCCCACTGTATTCCTATAGTTGAATGTACCTCAAGTTCAGGAGATAGCCATGAACCAATTTTGAAAGACCAAAACAGGGATATTCAGTCTCGCCCATCTTGCAACACTGTCACTATGCCTTTTCATTCAGACTTGTTAATGGTTAAGGGAAATATTGTTTGCACAAAGATTACTCATCTTACAATCGAATCAAAATAGCCTACTAATACACCTATCACTGTATCAGTCACAAATGTTGATAAATTAACTGTGGGCTTAAATGACTGCACAGATATTGAAAAAAAAATAAATCTCATTCCTAGATTTGCTTACAATGTGGAATAAAAAAAGAATGAAAGCAAATTAAAAACAATAAGAATGAAATTTTGGCAGCATGTTGCATCCGGAAGCAGGCCTGGTGGTTGGGCGATAAATTTTGTCAATTTTCAAGTTTTTGCCTTTTTTAATAATAATAATAATAATAATAATAATAATAAAGATAATAATAATAATAATAATTATTATTATTATTATTTGCTAAGCTACAGCCCTAGTTAGAAAAGCAGGATAAGTTATAAGCCCAAGGGCTCCAAGAGGGAAAGCAACCCAGTGAGGATAGGAAAAAAGAATAAATAGAATATTTTAAGAACAGTAACAACATTAAAATAAATATTTCCTATATAAACTATAAAAACATTAACAAAACAAGATGAAAAGAACTCTAACCCAAGACAGTAGAAGACCATGGTACAGAGGCTAAGGCACTACCCAAGACTAGAGAACAATAGTTTGATTTTCTTGGTCACAGGTGAAATAAAACTTCTAGAACAATGTGGAGTTTTGAGCAGATTGAGGGGTAAAAATGGGTAATTTTCACTTATTTGACTTTTATTGACTTAAATATATATCTGGTTGCCAGACATAGAAACAATTTTTGCGACACATTGAGTTGGTATAGAATTTGAGCCCCATAAATAATATAATCAGAATCATGAATAATATTGTATCTAACCCATTTCAGAATTCTGCAGATAGAGGGGTAAAAATGGGTGAATTTCACTTTTTTGACTTTTCTCGACTGAAATACATATCTGGTTGCCAGACATAGAAACAATTTTTGCGTCACATTAAGTTGGTATAGAATTTGCGCCCCATACATAGTATAATCAGAATCATGAATAATATTGTATCTAACCCATTTCAAAATTCTGCGATAGAGGGGTAAAAACGGGTAATTTTCACTTTTTTGACTTTTCTCGACTGAAATACATATCTGATTGCCAGACATGGAAACAATTTTTGCGTCACATTGAGTTGGTATAGAATTTGATCCCCATACATAGTATAATCAGAATCATGAATAATATTGTATCTAACCCATTTCAGAAATCTGGGATAGAGGGGTAAAAATGGGTAATTTTCACTTTTTTTACTTTTCTCGACTGAAATACATATCTGGTTGCCACACATAAATACAATTTTTGCGTCACATTGAGTTGGTATAGAATTTGATCTCCATACATAGTATAATCAGAATCATGAATAATATTGTATCTAACCCATTTCAGAATTCTGCGATAGAGGGGTAAAAATGGGTAAATTTCACTTTTTTGACTTTTCTCGACTGAAATACATATCTGGTTGCCAGACATAGAAACAATTTTTGCGTCACATTGCGTTGGTATAGAATTTGATCCCCATACATAGTATAATCAGAATCATGAATAATATTGTATCTAACCCATTTCAGAAATCTGCGATAGAGGGGTAAAAATGGGTAAATTTCACTTTTTTTACTTCTCTTGACTGAAATACATATCTGGATGCCAGACATAGAAACAATTTTTGCGTCACATTGAGTTGGTATAGAATTTGATCCCCATACATAGTATAATCAGAATCATGAATAATATTGTATCTAACCCATTTCAAAATTCTGCGATAGAAGGGTAAAAACGGGTAATTATCACTTTTTTGACTTTTCTCGACTGAAATACATATCTGGTTGCCAGACATAGAAACAATTTTTGCGTCACATTGAGTTGGTATAGAATTTGATCCCCATACATAGTATAATCAGAATCATGAATAATATTGTATCTAACCCATTTCAGAAATCTGCGATATTGGTGTAAAAATGGGTAATTTTCACTTTTTTTACTTTTCTTGACTGAAATACATATCTGGTTGCCAGACATAGAAACAATTTTTGCGTCACATTGAGTTGGTATAGAATTTGAGCCCCATACATAGTATAATAAGAAACATGAATAATATTGCATCTAACCCATTTCAGAATTCTGCGATAGAGGGGTAAAAACGGGTAATTTTCACTTTTTTGACTTTTCTCGACTGAAATACATATCTGGTTGCCAGACATAGAAACAATTTTTGCGTCACATTGAGTTGGTATAAAATTTGAGCCCCATACATAGTATAATCAGAATCATGAATAATATTGTATCTAACCCATTTCAAAATTCTGCGATAGAGGGGTAAAAACGGGTAATTTTCACTTTTTTTACTTTTCTCGACTGAAATACATATCTGGTTGCCAGACATAGAAACAATTTTTGCGTCACATTGAGTTGGTATAGAATTTGATCCCCATACATAGTATAATCAGAGTCATGAATAATATTGTATCTAACCCATTTCAAAATTCTGCGATAGAGGGGTAAAAACGGGTAATTTTCACATTTTTTACTTTTCTTGACTGAAATACATATGTGGTTGCCAGACATAGAAACAACTTTTGCGTCACATTGAGTTGGTATAGAATTTGAGCCCCATACATAGTATAATCAAAATCATGAATAATATTGTATCTAACCCATTTCAAAATTCTGCGATAGAGGGGTAAAAATGGGTAAATTTCACTTTTTTGACTTTTCTCGACTGAAATACATATCTGGTTGCCAGACATATAAAGAATTTTTGCGTCACATTGAGTTGGTATAGAATTTGATCCCCATACATAGTATAATCAGAATCATGAATAATATTGTATCTAACCCATTTCAGAAATCTGCGATAGAGGGGTAAAAAGGGTTAATTTTCACTTTTTTTACTTTTCTCGACTGAAATACATATCTGGTTGCCAGACATAGAAACAATTTTTGCGTCACATTGAGTTGGTATAGAATTTGAGCCCCATACATAGTATAATCAGAATCATGAATAATATTGTATCTAACCCATTTCAGAAATCTGGGATAGAGGGGTAAAAAGGGTTAATTTTCACTTTTTTTACTTTTCTCGACTGAAATACATATCTGGTTGCCAGACATAGAAACAATTTTTGCGTCACATTGAGTTGGTATAGAATTTGATCCCCATACATAGTATAATCAGAATCATGAATAATATTGTATCTAACCCATTTCAAAATTCTGCGATAGAGGGGTAAAAACGGGTAATTTTCACATTTTTTACTTTTCTTGACTGAAATACATATGTGGTTGCCAGACATAGAAACAACTTTTGCGTCACATTGAGTTGGTATAGAATTTGAGCCCCATACATAGTATAATCAAAATCATGAATAATATTGTATCTAACCCATTTCAAAATTCTGCGATAGAGGGGTAAAAATGGGTAAATTTCACTTTTTTGACTTTTCTCGACTGAAATACATATCTGGTTGCCAGACATATAAAGAATTTTTGCGTCACATTGAGTTGGTATAGAATTTGATCCCCATACATAGTATAATCAGAATCATGAATAATATTGTATCTAACCCATTTCAGAAATCTGCGATAGAGGGGTAAAAAGGGTTAATTTTCACTTTTTTTACTTTTCTCGACTGAAATACATATCTGGTTGCCAGACATAGAAACAATTTTTGCGTCACATTGAGTTGGTATAGAATTTGAGCCCCATACATAGTATAATCAGAATCATGAATAATATTGTATCTAACCCATTTCAGAAATCTGGGATAGAGGGGTAAAAAGGGTTAATTTTCACTTTTTTTACTTTTCTCGACTGAAATACATATCTGGTTGCCAGACATAGAAACAATTTTTGTGTCACATTGAGTTGGTATAGAATTTGATCCCCATACATAGTATAATCAGAATCATGAATAATATTGTATCTAACCCATTTCAAAATTCTGCGATAGAGGGGTAAAAACGGGTAATTTTCACTTTTTTTACTTTTCTCGACTGAAATACATATCTGGTTGCCAGATATAGAAACAATTTTTGCGTCACATTGAGTTGGTATAGAATTTGAGCCCAATACATAGTATAATCAGAATCATGAATAATATTGTATCTAACCCATTTCAAAATTCTGCGATAGAGGGGTAAAAACGGGTAATTTTCACTTTTTTAACTTTTCTCGACTGAAATACATATCTGGTTGCCAGACATAGAAACAATTTTTGCGTCACATTGAGTTGGTATAGAATTTGAGCCCCATACATAGTATAATCAGAATCATGAATAATATTGTATCTAACCCATTTCAAAATTCTGCGATAGAGGGGTAAAAATGGGTAAATTTCACTTTTTTGACTTTTCTCGACTGAAATACATATCTGGTTGCCAGACATAGAAACAATTTTTGCGTCACATTGAGTTGGTATAGAATTTGCGCCCCATACATAGTATAATCAGAATCATGAATAATATTGTATCTAACCCATTTCAAAATTCTGCGATAGAGGGGTAAAAACGGGTAATTTTCACTTTTTTTACTTTTCTCGACTGAAATACATATCTGGTTGCCAGACAGAAACAATTTTTGCGTCACATTGAGTTGGTATAGAATTTGAGCCCCATACATAGTATAATCAGAATCATGAATAATATTGTATCTAACACATTTCAAAATTCTGCGATAGAGGGGTAAAAACGGGTAATTTTCACTTTTTTTACTTTTCTCGACTGAAATACATATCTGGTTGCCAGATATAGAAACAATTTTTGCGTCACATTCAGTTGGTATAGAATTTGATCCCCATACATAGTATAATCAGAATCATGAATAATATTTTATCTAACCCATTTCAGAATTCTGCGATAGAGGGGTAAAAATGGGTAAATTTCACTTTTTTTACTTTTCTCGACTGAAATACATATCTGGTTGACAGACATAGAAACAATTTTTGCGTCACATTGAGTTGGTATAGAATTTGAGCCCCATACATAGTATAATCAGAATCATGAATAATATTGTATCTAACCCATTTCAGAAATCTGCGATAGAGGGGTAAAAATTGGTAAATTTCACTTTTTTTACTTTTCTCGACTGAAATACATATCTGGTTGACAGACATAGAAACAATTTTTGCGTCACATTGAGTTGGTATAGAATTTGATCCCCATACATAGTATAATCAGAATCATGAATAATATTGTATCTAACCCATTTCAAAATTCTGCGATAGAGGGGTAAAAATGGGTAATTTTCACTTTTTTTACTTTTCTCGACTGAAATACATATCTGGTTGCCAGACATAGAAACAATTTTTACGTCACATTGAGTTGGTATAGAATTTGAGCCCCATATATAGTATAATCAGAATCATGAATAATATTGTATCTAACCCATTTCAGAATTCTGCAGATAGAGGGGTAAAAATGGGTAAATTTAACTTTTTTGACTTTTCTCGACTGAAATACATATCTGGTTGCCAGACATAGAAACAATTTTTGCGTCACATTGAGTTGGTATAGAATTTGCGCCCCGTACATAGTATAATCAGAATCATGAATAATATTGTATCTAACCCATTTCAAAATTCTGCGATAGAGGGGTAAAAACGGGTAATTTTCACTTTTTTGACTTTTCTCGACTGAAATACATATCTGATTGCCAGACATGGAAACAATTTTTGCGTCACATTGAGTTGGTATAGAATTTGATCCCCATACATAGTATAATCAGAATCATGAATAATATTGTATCTAACCCATTTCAGAAATCTGGGATAGAGGGGTAAAAATGGGTAATTTTCACTTTTTTTACTTTTCTCGACTGAAATACATATCTGGTTGCCAGATATAGAAACAATTTTTGCGTCACATTGAGTTGGTATAGAATTTGATCTCCATACATAGTATAATCAGAATCATGAATAATATTGTATCTAACCCATTTCAGAATTCTGCGATAGAGGGGTAAAAATGGGTAAATTTCACTTTTTTGACTTTTCTCGACTGAAATACATATCTGGTTGCCAGACATATAAAGAATTTTTGCGTCACATTGAGTTGGTATAGAATTTGATCCCCATACATAGTATAATCAGAATCATGAATAATATTGTATCTAACCCATTTCAGAAATCTGCGATAGAGGGGTAAAAAGGGTTAATTTTAACTTTTTTTACTTTTCTCGACTGAAATACATATCTGGTTGCCAGACATAGAAACAATTTTTGCGTCACATTGAGTTGGTATAGAATTTGAGCCCCATACATAGTATAATCAGAATCATGAATAATATTGTATCGAACCCATTTCAGAAATCTGCGATAGAGGGGTAAAAAGGGTTAATTTTCACTTTTTTTACTTTTCTCGACTGAAATACATATCTGGTTGCCAGACATAAAAACAATTTTTGCGTCACATTGAGTTGGTATAGAATTTGATCCCCATACATAGTATAATCAGAATCATGAATAATATTGTATCTAACCCATTTCAAAATTCTGCGATAGAGGGGTAAAAACGGGTAAATTTCACTTTTTTGACTTTTCTCGACTGAAATACATATCTGGTTGCCAGATATAGAAACAATTTTTGCGTCACATTGAGTTGGTATAGAATTTGAGCCCAATACATAGTATAATCAGAATCATGAATAATATTGTATCTAACCCATTTCAAAATTCTGCGATAGAGGGGTAAAAACGGGTAATTTTCACTTTTTTGACTTTTCTCGACTGAAATACATATCTGGTTGCCAGACATAGAAACAATTTTTGCGTCACATTGAGTTGGTATAGAATTTGAGCCCCATACATAGTATAATCAAAATCATGAATAATATTGTATCTAACCCATTTCAAAATTCTGCGATAGAGGGGTAAAAATGGGTAAATTTCACTTTTTTGACTTTTCTCGACTGAAATACATATCTGGTTGCCAGACATAGAAACAATTTTTGCGTCACATTGAGTTGGTATAGAATTAGGGCCCCATACATAGTATAATCAGAATCATGAATAATATTGTATCTAACCCATTTCAAAATTCTGCGATAGAGGGGTAAAAATGGTTAAATTTCACTTTTTTGACTTTTCTCGACTGAAATACATATCTGGTTGCCAGACAGAAACAATTTTTGCGTCACATTGAGTTGGTATAGAATTTGAGCCCCATACATAGTATAATCAGAATCATGAATAATATTGTATCTAACACATTTCAAAATTCTGCGATAGAGGGGTAAAAACGGGTAATTTTCACTTTTTTTACTTTTCTCGACTGAAATACATATCTGGTTGCCAGATATAGAAACAATTTTTGCGTCACATTCAGTTGGTATAGAATTTGATCCCCATACATAGTATAATCAGAATCATGAATAATATTGTATCTAACCCATTTCAGAATTCTGCGATAGAGGGGTAAAAATGGGTAAATTTCACTTTTTTTACTTTTCTCGACTGAAATACATATCTGGTTGACAGACATAGAAACAATTTTTGCGTCACATTGAGTTGGTATAGAATTTGATCCCCATACATAGTATAATCAGAATCATGAATAATATTGTATCTAACCCATTTCAGAAATCTGCGATAGAGGGGTAAAAATTGGTAAATTTCACTTTTTTCACTTTTCTCGACTGAAATACATATCTGGTTGACAGACATAGAAACAATTTTTGCGTCACATTGAGTTGGTATAGAATTTGATCCCCATACATAGTATAATCAGAATCATGAATAATATTGTATCTAACCCATTTCAGAATTCTGCGATAGAGGGGTAAAAATGGGTAATTTTCACTTTTTTTACTTTTCTCGACTGAAATACATATCTGGTTGCCAGACATAGAAACAATTTTTACGTCACATTGAGTTGGTATAGAATTTGAGCCCCATATATAGTATAATCAGAATCATGAATAATATTGTATCTAACCCATTTCAGAATTCTGCAGATAGAGGGGTAAAAATGGGTAAATTTCACTTTTTTGACTTTTCTCGACTGAAATACATATCTGGTTGCCAGACATAGAAACAATTTTTGCGTCACATTGAGTTGGTATAGAATTTGCGCCCCATACATAGTATAATCAGAATCATGAATAATATTGTATCTAACCCATTTCAAAATTCTGCGATAGAGGGGTAAAAACGGGTAATTTTCACTTTTTTGACTTTTCTCGACTGAAATACATATCTGATTGCCAGACATGGAAACAATTTTTGCGTCACATTGAGTTGGTATAGAATTTGATCCCCATACATAGTATAATCAGAATCATGAATAATATTGTATCTAACCCATTTCAGAAATCTGGGATAGAGGGGTAAAAATGGGTAATTTTCACTTTTTTTACTTTTCTCGACTGAAATACATATCTGGTTGCCACACATAAATACAATTTTTGCGTCACATTGAGTTGGTATAGAATTTGATCTCCATACATAGTATAATCAGAATCATGAATAATATTGTATCTAACCCATTTCAGAATTCTGCGATAGAGGGGTAAAAATGGGTAAATTTCACTTTTTTGACTTTTCTCGACTGAAATACATATCTGGTTGCCAGACATAGAAACAATTTTTGCGTCACATTGCGTTGGTATAGAATTTGATCCCCATACATAGTATAATCAGAATCATGAATAATATTGTATCTAACCCATTTCAGAAATCTGCGATAGAGGGGTAAAAATGGGTAAATTTCACTTTTTTTACTTTTCTTGACTGAAATACATATCTGGTTGCCAGACATAGAAACAATTTTTGCGTCACATTGAGTTGGTATAGAATTTGATCCCCATACATAGTATAATCAGAATCATGAATAATATTGTATCTAACCCATTTCAAAATTCTGCGATAGAAGGGTAAAAACGGGTAATTTTCACTTTTTTGACTTTTCTCGACTGAAATACATATCTGGTTGCCAGACATAGAAACAATTTTTGCGTCACATTGAGTTGGTATAGAATTTGATCCCCATACATAGTATAATCAGAATCATGAATAATATTGTATCTAACCCATTTCAGAAATCTGCGATATTGGTGTAAAAATGGGTAATTTTCACTTTTTTTACTTTTCTTGACTGAAATACATATCTGGTTGCCAGACATAGAAACAATTTTTGCGTCACATTGAGTTGGTATAGAATTTGAGCCCCATACATAGTATATTAAGAAACATGAATAATATTGCATCTAACCCATTTCAGAATTCTGCGATAGAGGGGTAAAAACGGGTAATTTTCACTTTTTGGACTTTTCTCGACTGAAATACATATCTGGTTGCCAGACATAGAAACAATTTTTGCGTCACATTGAGTTGGTATAGAATTTGATCCCCATACATAGTATAATCAGAGTCATGAATAATATTGTATCTAACCCATTTCAAAATTCTGCGATAGAGGGGTAAAAACGGGTAATTTTCACATTTTTTACTTTTCTTGACTGAAATACATATGTGGTTGCCAGACATAGAAACAATTTTTGCGTCACATTGAGTTGGTATAGAATTTGAGCCCCATACATAGTATAATCAAAATCATGAATAATATTGTATCTAACCCATTTCAAAATTCTGCGATAGAGGGGTAAAAATGGGTAAATTTCACTTTTTTGACTTTTCTCGACTGAAATACATATCTGGTTGCCAGACATATAAAGAATTTTTGCGTCACATTGAGTTGGTATAGAATTTGATCCCCATACATAGTATAATCAGAATCATGAATAATATTGTATCTAACCCATTTCAGAAATCTGCGATAGAGGGGTAAAAAGGGTTAATTTTCACTTTTTTTACTTTTCTCGACTGAAATACATATCTGGTTGCCAGACATAGAAACAATTTTTGCGTCACAGTGAGTTGGTATAGAATTTGAGCCCCATACATAGTATAATCAGAATCATGAATAATATTGTATCTAACCCATTTCAGAAATCTGCGATAGAGGGGTAAAAAGGGTTAATTTTCACTTTTTTGACTTTTCTCGACTGAAATACATATCTGGTTGCCAGACATAGAAACAATTTTTGCGTCACAATGAGTTGGTATAGAATTTGATCCCCATACATAGTATAATCAGAATCATGAATAATATTGTATCTAACCCATTTCAAAATTCTGCGATAGAGGGGTAAAAACGGGTAAATTTCACTTTTTTGACTTTTCTCGACTGAAATACATATCTGGTTGCCAGATATAGAAACAATTTTTGCGTCACATTGAGTTGGTATAGAATTTGAGCCCAATACATAGTATAATCAGAATCATGAATAATATTGTATCTAACCCATTTCAAAATTCTGCGATAGAGGGGTAAAAACGGGTAATTTTCACTTTTTTGACTTTTCTCGACTGAAATACATATCTGGTTGCCAGACATAGAAACAATTTTTGCGTCACATTGAGTTGGTATAGAATTTGAGCCCCATACATAGTATAATCAGAATCATGAATAATATTGTATCTAACCCATTTCAAAATTCTGCGATAGAGGGGTAAAAATGGGTAAATTTCACTTTTTTGACTTTTCTCGACTGAAATACATATCTGGTTGCCAGACATAGAAACAATTTTTGCGTCACATTGAGTTGGTATAGAATTTGCGCCCCATACATGGTATAATCAGAATCATGAATAATATTGTATCTAACCTATTTCAAAATTCTGCGATAGAGGGGTAAAAACGGGTAATTTTCACTTTTTTTACTTTTCTCGACTGAAATACATATCTGGTTGACAGACATAGAAAAAATTTTTGCGTCACATTGAGTTGGTATAGAATTTGAGCCCCATACATAGTATAATCAGAATCATGAATAATATTGTATCTAACCCATTTCAAAATTCTGCGATAGAGGGGTAAAAATGGGTAAATTTCGCTTTTTTGACTTTTCTCGACTGAAATATATATCTGGTTGCCAGACATAGAAACAATTTTTGCGTCACATTGAGTTGGTATAGAATTTGAGCCCCATACATAGTATAATCAGAATCATGAATAATATTGTATCTAACACATTTCAAAATTCTGCGATAGAGGGGTAAAAACGGGTAATTTTCACTTTTTTTACTTTTCTCTACTGAAATACATATCTGGTTGCCAGATATAGAAACAATTTTTGCGTCACATTCAGTTGGTATAGAATTTGATCCCCATACATAGTATAATCAGAATCATGAATAATATTGTATCTAACCCATTTCAGAATTCTGCGATAGAGGGGTAAAAATGGGTAATTTTCACTTTTTTTACTTTTCTCGACTGAAATACATATCTGGTTGCCAGACATAGAAACAATTTTTACGTCACATTGAGTTGGTATAGAATTTGAGCCCCATATATAGTATAATCAGAATCAGGAATAATATTGTATCTAACCCATTTCAAAATTCTGCGATAGAGTGGTAAAAACGGGTAATTTTTCACTTTTTTTTACTTTTCTCGACTGAAATACATATCTGGTTGCCAGACATAAAAACAATTTTTGCGTCACATTAAGTTGGTATAGAATTTGATCCCCATACATAGTATAATCAGAATCATGAATAATATTGTATCTAACCCATTTCAGAAATCTGCGATAGAGGGGTAAAAATTGGTAAATTTCACTTTTTTTACTTTTCTCGACTGAAATACATATCTGGTTGCCAGACATAGAAACAATTTTTGCGTCACATTGAGTTGGTATAGAATTTGAGCCCCATACATAGTATAATCAGATTCATGAATAATATTGTATCTAACACATTTCAAAATTCTGCGATAGAGGGGTAAAAACGGGTAAATTTAACTTTTTTTTACTTTTCTCGACTGAAATACATATCTGATTGCCAGATATAGAAACAATTTTTGCGTCACATTGAGTTGGTATAGAATTTGATCCCCATACATAGTATAATCAGAATCATGAATAATATTGTATCTAACCCATTTCAGAAATCTGCGATAGAGGGGTAAAAATGGGTAAATTTCACTTTTTTGACTTTTCTCGACTGAAATACATATCTGGTTGACAGACATAGAAACAATTTTTGCGTCACATTGAGTTGGTATAGAATTTGAGCCCCATACATAGTATAGTCAGAATCATGAATAATATTGTATCTAACCCATTTCAGAAATCTGCGATAGAGGGGTAAAAATGGGTAATTTTCACTTTTTTTACTTTTCTCGACTGAAATACATTCTGGTTGCCAGACATAGAAACAATTTTTGCGTCACATTGAGTTGGTATAGAATTTGATCCCCATACATAGTATAATCAGAATCATGAATAATATTGTATCTAACCCATTTCAAAATTCTGCGATAGAGGGGTAAAAACGGGTAATTTTCACTTTTTTTACTTTTCTCGACTGAAATACATAGCTGGTTGCCAGACATGGAAACAATTTTTGTGTCACATTGAGTTGGTATAGAATTTGATCCCCATACATAGTATAATCAGAATCATGAATAATATTGTATCTAACCCATTTCAAAATTCTGCGATAGAGGGGTAAAAATGGGTAAATTTCACTTTTTTGACTTTTCTCGACTGAAATACATATCTGGTTGCCAGACATAGAAACAATTTTTGCGTCACATTGAGTTGGTATAGAATTTGAGCCCCATACATAGTATAATCAGATTCATGAATAATATTGTATCTAACACATTTCAAAATTCTGCGATAGAGGGGTAAAAACGGGTAAATTTAACTTTTTTTTACTTTTCTCGACTGAAATACATATCTGATTGCCAGATATAGAAACAATTTTTGCGTCACATTGAGTTGGTATAGAATTTGATCCCCATACATAGTATAATCAGAATCATGAATAATATTGTATCTAACCCATTTCAGAAATCTGCGATAGAGGGGTAAAAATGGGTAAATTTCACTTTTTTGACTTTTCTCGACTGAAATACATATCTGGTTGACAGACATAGAAACAATTTTTGCGTCACATTGAGTTGGTATAGAATTTGAGCCCCATACATAGTATAATCAGAATCATGAATAATATTGTATCTAACCCATTTCAGAAATCTGCGATAGAGGGGTAAAAATGGGTAATTTTCACTTTTTTTACTTTTCTCGACTGAAATACATTCTGGTTGCCAGACATAGAAACAATTTTTGCGTCACATTGAGTTGGTATAGAATTTGATCCCCATACATAGTATAATCAGAATCATGAATAATATTGTATCTAACCCATTTCAAAATTCTGCGATAGAGGGGTAAAAACGGGTAATTTTCACTTTTTTTACTTTTCTCGACTGAAATACATAGCTGGTTGCCAGACATGGAAACAATTTTTGCGTCACATTGTGTTGGTATAGAATTTGAGCCCCATACATAGTATAATCAGAATCATGAATAATATTGTATATACCCCATTTCAGAGTTCTTCAGATGAAGGGGTAAAAACTGGTAATTTTCACTTGTTCCATAATTGAAATACAAACCACGCTACTTACATAGGGTAATTACTTCAGCGTAGCCGAATGACGAGCCATTAGAATTTTAACGGGGGTTTACTACCCCACCGCTAGTTAGCAGGGGGTAGGGAAGGGTAGCTTGCCACCCCCCCCCCTATTACACACACTAGTGAGTGCTTCACTTTGCTTTTGGCTCGGGTAAATATCAGACGTGTCTCCTCTCACCCTCTCTTGACTGCCATTAATCTGTTTTGCTTTCTCATTTTTTACAGTGTGTGTATGAAGTTTGCCTCTATCAATTAATAATGCCTACGTGTCCTGGATTACCTGGCCGCCCTTGTGGGACCTTTATGTCGGCGGTCAACACTGATCCCCACACCTTGTGTCCTCATTGTAGGGGCCAACGGTGTGATAGTGGTAATATATGCGGTGATTGTAGGGAGTGGTCTACCTCCCAGTGGGAGAGGTTTGCCCGGCACCGGAAGAAAAAGTCCAAAAGGGATATTTCTCCTTCAAAGGCTTCTTTGAACAGAGAAAATTCTAAGGCTTCTTCTTCCGCAGCCCATTCCTCCTCCGAAGCTCCCACTCGATCGGTCTCTTCTGAGAGGCCGGCGAGTGGTAGCGTAGACCGTAGTTCTGTTGACCGATCCCAGGGTGTGGGAGAGGTAGTTGCCTCCCATAGCGAGGTAGCTGCCCCTCCTCCCCAGGAGGAGGATATTGATTTCTCTGTGAATAACAATGATTTGTTACAGCTTTGGGCTTCCTTAGGGCTTCAGGGTTCGCCCTCCAGGGAAACCCTGTTTGACATGATCAAAATGGGAGCAGCTGTTAAGCAATCGCCGACGATAGCAGACATAGATCCTCTGTCTATCATCGACGTTGTTGTAATGGAGGCCTCCGGTGTGTCTGATCAAACTCCTGCTCCTGTTGTTGCTGAGGTAGCTGAAGGCTTAGCTTCCCCCTCTGAACATCCTTCGAAGGGGGAACTTAGTCCTACGGTTTCTCCTGCTAGTGATTCTCCCCCTCGGGGGAGTTCACTTACAGAGACTCCTCTGCGGAGGCCTTACGATGGTCAGCTTGCTGATCTCACGACCCATATAGGGCGTATAAGGCAGGAAGGCTCGTCCACCCCTTCATCGTAGAGGCCTTCCTTCTCCTCACAAGGGAGTTAGGAGGCGCCTCTTCGGCTCGTCATCCCCGCAGTCCTCTGCGGAAGAGACTCACCAAGAACGGAAGAGTGTCTGAGCCTGCTAACATCGGAACTGGGGACCTTCTGGTGAAATCTCTCAGCCACTGCGTCCTGTCGTTTGAGAATCATGTTGGCCTACAAGCTCGAGACTTGGTAGGCCAGAAACTCAATGGTCCGCGTGCCTGAGAGTAAGAATGTCTCCAGTGCCTTCCTGGTGCTTTCCTTGGACAGATCCTCAGACGGCACCAGGATGCCCAGAGACCCCAGCCAGATGTCAAGCCACAAAGTTGCCTGCATGGCACACTTCGCCACCTACTCCTGGCTTAGGATCTCAGTAGCAGAATAGGACATGTGCCGGTTGGAGAGTCTCTCTAGAGGGACTCCCCCAGTGAGTTCTTCCACGGAGTGGTGAACCGGAAGACCCAAACAAGTCTACTCTAGAATCTTGAAATACCTCCTCTGATGGACTCGAGGAGGAGGGAGGACCTTGTTACCGGCGCTGAATCTGTTGGAGGAGGCAAGCTCAGAGAGCTAGCCCTCTACCTTGTCTCTGGCATTCTTCATCCCTTGTGACCAGGGCAAAGCTGCACTGGCCCTAGAGGGTTTCTGGGTGCCATAGACTCGATCCAAGACCATGTCATTACCCTCACGAGGAGGAATCTCTGGGTCCGGAAACCCGTTGAGGTTCCTCATGAGGGTCAGAACTTGCCAGAACGCATGTTCTGACTCTTGGTGCTCTCCTCCTGAAGGACTATCAGCAAAGTCTCCCGTCCTCAGTGGCTCTTCCTGGGGGGACTCGTGGACATTCTCCGAAGGTCTAGCTGGCTCCTGTCTGATCCTTGCCGAAGACTTAGGAACAGTCTTCGAGTCCTTCAGTTCCCTCCTGGGAGGGATACAGGACTTTAGTAACGATGGATGTAGGCTCTTCTCCACCCCTGTGCGAGAAGACTTCTCGGAAAGAGGTGGAGTTTCCCCCATTGATGCGATGGGGTAACGGACCGGCTCGTCCGACTCCCCTGAGGATGGGAAATCCTCATCTGCAGGGGAGGGAGAGAAAGTCTGGGGGGGGGGAGGAGCCTTGCGCAAGGATTTGTGAGGAAACAGTTTAGCCCTAGGAGAAGTCACCACAGAGGGGACTCCTCTCTTCCTCTTCAGGGGAGAGAAAGCCGCCACTGATTTGTGACCTAGATCAGTGAACACAGGCTTCATAGCCTGCTTAAGAGCTCTGATTATGGTCCCAAACCAGGGCTGCTGGCTGACAGTCGCTCTGTCAGACACTCCCTCTGGAGGGAAGGGGATCGTTCAATCCCTTGGAGGAGTCGACAAACGAGGGTTCGCCTGAAACGAAGCTGAAACGAAAGTCCTTAGACCTGTCCGGAAACCTCCCCTCCTCCAGCGAGCGTGCTGTTCTGCGCTTGCGGGGAGGGGAACGAGACAATGACCTGTCCGCCTGAAGCTCGGTAAAATCTCGTGCTGTGATCGCGCTGGAGATTGGGGCGCAAATTACGCTGGTGGTCGCGCGATGAGCCCTGGTCTGGGTCGCGCGCGGAAGGATCATGCGCAGCAGGATCATGCGCAGCAGGAATTTCGCGCGCGTGCGAGGTTGATGGAGCACTGGGCAAGGGCGCGATTGCGCAGCCTCGTGGTAGCGCGAGGGTGAGTTTGCGCGTTGGGGTGCAGGTGAGCACTGCGCAGGTTGAGCAGGCATCTTCCCCTGAAGAGATCGTGGGCGCGCAGGAGATCGTGGCTGCGCATGGCGCGCATCAGGGTAAGGGCGCACAGGTGTGCTCTGCTGCGATGGGTGCGCAGGGCGCGCAACAGTTTTCAGGCACACAGGTGTGCGCTGTTGAGTTGAGCGCGCATCGCGGGCAACTTTAAACGCGCGTACAGGATAGCGCAGTTTGGATGGAGAGTCCAGGGGTACCTGTGAGCGCCCGTGCGCTAACTTAGGAACCTCCTGGACTGCGCGCTGGATTGTAGAAGCGCGCTGGAGCGTTGGTCAGTGCTTGTGCGCTGTATCAGGAACAACTGTGCAAGGGCACGCTTCGCTTTTAACTCCAGAAGAGCGCTGAGGGTCTAGAGGTACCTGTGAGCGCCTGTGCACTAACCTAGGGGCCTCTTGGACTGCGCGTGATGAAACAGGAACCAGTGAGCGCGTGTGGGCAGGTGAGTGCTGGCGCGCTATATCAGGAACTGCTGGTAGGCGCTGGCGTGCAGGGGAACCCTGGCGCAGAACAGGAACAGGTGCGCGCACGCGCGCAGGTGAGCACTGTAGCGCTAAGTCAGGAACAGCAGCAGCGTGATGGTGCACAGGGTAAACCTGGCGCTTAAGGGATTGAGGCGCAGTTTTGCGCTCAAGTCCCTTGTGACCCGAAGGGATCGGTGCCTGCGCAATGACAGGTTTCGAAGGCGCGTAATGTGCGTCAGCATCCTTGAAAGGTGACGGCAGGTCAGCAGGTCTGGAGGGAGAGAGGTCACAGGATCCTGAAGGACGACCTTCCTCCGAAGGGGATCGTGAACGATCTCCAGAGAGGTCTACGGTGGTAGCTGGCAGGAACGGTGAACGGTGAGTCTCCTCCGCAGAGGACTGCGGGGATGACGAGCTGAAGAGGCGCCTCCTAACTCCCTTGTAAGGAGAAGGAAGGCCTCTACGGCGTAGGGGAGGATGAACCTTCCGCCTTATACGACCTATAGGGGTCGTGGGATCAGCAAGCTGACCATCGTAAGGCCTCCGCAGAGGAGTCTTTGTAAGTGAACTCCCCCGAGGGGGAGAATCACTAGCAGGAGAAACCGTAGGACTAAGTTCCCCCTTCGAAGGATGTTCAGAGGGGGAAGCTAAGCCTTCAGCTACCTCAGCAACAACAGGAGCAGGAGTTTGATCAGACACACCGGAGGCCTCCGTTACAACAACGTCGACGATAGATAGAGGATCAATGTCTGCTATCGTCGGCGATTGCTTAACAGCTGCTCCCAGTTTGATCATGTCAAACAGGGCTTCCCTGGAGGGCGAAACCTGAAGCCCTAAGGAAGCCCAAAGCTGTAACAAATCATTGTTATTCACAGAGAAATCAATATCCTCCTCCTGGGGAGGAGAGGCAGCTACCTCGCTATGGGAGGCAACTACCTCTCCTGCACCCTGGGATCGGTCAACAGAACTACGGCCTCTCAGAAGAGACCGATCAAGTGGGAGCTTCGGAGGAAGAATGGGCTACGGAAGAAGAAGCCTTGGAATTTTCTCTCTTCAAAGAAGCCTTTGAAGGAGAAATATCCCTTTTGGACTTTTTCTTCCGGTGCCTGGCAAACCTCTCCCACTGGGAGGTAGACCACTCCCTACACTCACCGCATATATTACCACTATCACACCGTTGGCCCCTACAATGAGGACACAAGGTGTGGGGATCAGTGTTGACCGCCGACATAAAGGTCCCACAAGGGCGGCCAGGTAATCCAGGACACGTATACATTATTAATTGATAGAGGCAAACTTCATACACACTCTGTAGAAAATGAGAAAGCAAAACAGATTAATGGCAGTCAAGAGAGGGTGAGAGGACACACGTCTGATATTCACCCGAGCCAAAAGCAAATTGAAGCACTCACTAGTGTGTGTAAGGGGGGGGGGGGGGGGTAGCAAGCTACCCTTCCCTACCCCCTGCTAACTAGCGGTGGGGTAGTAAACCCTTGTTAAAATTCTAATGGCTCGTCATTCGGCTACGCCGAAGTAATTACCCTATGTAAGTAGCGTGGTTTGTATTTCAGTTACGGAACAAGTGAAAATTACCAGTTTTTACCCCTTAATCTGAAGAACTCTGGAATGGGGTATATACAATATTATTTATGATTCTGATTATACTATGTATGGGGATCAAATTCTATACCAACTCAATGTGACGCAAAAATTGTTTCCATGTCTGGCAACCAGATATGTATTTCAGTCGAGAAAAGTAAAAAAAGTGAAAATTACCCGTTTTTACCCCTCTATCGCAGAATTCTGAAATGGGTTAGATACAATATTATTCATGATTCTGATTATACTATGTATGGGGATCAAATTCTATACCAACTCAATGTGACGCAAAAATTGTTTCCATGTCTGGCAACCAGATATGTATTTCAGTCGAGAAAAGTAAAAAAAGTGAAAATTACCCGTTTTTACCCCTCTATCGCAGAATTCTGAAATGGGGTATATACAATATTATTCATGATTCTGATTATACTATGTATGGGGATCAAATTCTATACCAACTCAATGTGGCGCAAAAATTGTTTCTATATCTGGCAACCAGATATGTATTTCAGTCGAGAAAAGTAAAAAAAGTTAAAATTACCCGGTTTTACCCCTCTATCGCAGAATTCTGAAATGGGTTAGATACAATATTATTCATGATTCTGATTATACTATGTATGGGGATCAAATTCTATACCAACTCAATGTGGCGCAAAAATTGTTTCTATGTCTGGCAACCAGATATGTATTTCAGTCAAAAAAAAATAAAAAAAGTGAAAATTACCCGTTTTTACCCCTATATCGCAGAATTCTGAAATGGGTTAGATACAATATTATTCATGATTCTGATTATACTATGTATGGGGATCAAATTCTATACCAACTCAATGTGACGCAAAAATTGTTTCCATATCTGGCAATCAGATATGTATTTCAGTCGAGAAAAGTCAAAAAATGATATTTTAATTATAAAATAAATTTTTGAATATACTTACCCGGTGAATATATAATAGCTGCTGCTCAGCGGCTCAACAGAAAACACACTCAAAAACTCGCGAGCGATCGCTATGAAGGTTGCGGGTGTGCCCACCAGCGCCAACTATCGGCCAGATACCACTCTTGCATGTAAACAAACCCTTCAATTCTTCTCGTCCCGCTGCGTCTCTATTGGGTAGGAAGGGAGGGCCTTTAATTTATATATTCACCGGGTAAGTATATTCAAAAATTTATTTTATAATTAAAATATCATTTTTAAATATTTAACTTAGCCGGTGAATATATAATAGCTGATTCACACCCAAGGCGGTGGGTAGAGACCAGAGTTAATTAAGTTTACAGCGTATATGCTAAGAGTTTTTGACAGTTATCAATATAACAAAACCAAAATATATAGGTACCTGGTAAGGAAGTTGACTTAGACGATTACTCTGCCTTGTAAGTCTGTCTTCCTCACGAAGCCCAGCGATCCTCTTAGGATGCTGAAGGACTCCCAGGAGCTGAAGTATGAAGGGTTGCAACCCATACTAACAGGACCTCATCAAACCCCTAATCTGGGCGCTCTCAAGAAATGACTTTGACCACCCGCCAAATCAACCAGGATGCGAAAGGCTTCTTAGCCTTCCGTACAACCCATAAAAAAACAATATTAAAAACATTTCAAGAGACAGATTAAAAAGGATATTGGAATTAGGGAAGTGTAGTGGTAGAACCCTCACCCACTACTGCACTCGCTGCAACGAATGGACCCAGTGTAAAGAGTCTGGACATCTTTCAAGTAAAATGACGCGAACACTGACTTGCTTCTCCAAAAAGTCGCGTCCATGATACTTTGCAGAGATCTATTTTGCTTGAAGGCCACGGAGGTTGCTATAGCTCTAATTTCGTGCGTCTTAACCTTAAGCAAAGATCGGTCTTCCTCATTCAAGTGGGAATGAGCTTCTCGTATTAAAAATCTGATAAAATATGACAAAGCATTCTTTGACATAGGCAAGGATGGTTTCTTAACTGAACACCATAACGCCTCAGATTTACCTCGTAATGGCTTAGTACGAGCTAAATAGAACTTAAGAGCTCTAACAGGACATAACACTCTTTCCAGTTCGTTGCCTACGATCTCTGATAAGCAAGGAATATCAAAAGATTTAGGCCAAGGACGAGAAGGCAGTTCATTTTTGGCCAGGAAACCAAGTTGAAGAGAACAAGTGGCTTTTTCTGTAGAAAAGCCGATGTTCTTACTGAAGGCACGAAGTTCACTGACTCTTTTAGCCGAGGCCAAGCACACCAGGAAAAGAGTCTTAAGAGTGAGATCCTTCAGGGAGGCTGAATGTAATGGCTCAAACCTGTCTGAAATGAGGAACCTTAGGACCACGTCTAAGTTCCATCCAGGAGTAGCCAAACGACGTTCCTTAGAGGTTTCAAAAGACTTAAGGAGATCTTGTAGGTCTTTATTGTTGGAAAGATCTAAGCCTCTATGCCGAAAGACCGAAGCCAACATGCTCCTGTAGCCCTTGATCGTGGTAGCTGAAAGGGAGCGAACTTTTCTCAGGTGTAAGAGAAAATCAGCGATCTGGGCTACAGAGGTACTGGACGAGGATACAGATGCTGACTTGCACCAGTCTCGGAAGACTTCCCACTTCGACTGGTATACTCTAATGGTAGAAGCTCTCCTCGCTCTTGCAATCGCACTGGCTGCCTCCTTCGAAAAGCCTCTAGCTCTAGAGAGTCTTTCGATAGTCTGAAGGCAGTCAGACGAAGAGCGGGGAGGCTTTGGTGTACATTCTTTACGTGGGGCTGACGTAACAGATCTACTCTTAGAGGAAGACTCCTTGGAAAGTCTACCAGCCATCGAAGTACCTCGGTGAACCATTCTCTCGCGGGCCAGAGGGGAGCAACTAACGTCAACTTTGTCCCTTCGTGAGAGGCGAACTTCTGCAGTACCTTGTTGACAATCTTGAATGGTGGGAATGCATATAGGTCCAGATGAGACCAATCTAGAAGAAATGCGTCTATGTGTATTGCTGCTGGGTCTGGGACTGGAGAGCAATAGATTGGAAGTCTCTTGGTCATCGAGGTTGCAAAGAGGTCTATGGTGGGTTGACCCCAAGTGGCCCAAAGACTCTTGCACACGTCCTTGTGGAGGGTCCATTCCGTAGGAATTACCTGACCCCTCCGACTGAGGCAGTCTGCTAAGACGTTCAAGTGGCCCTGGATAAACCTCGTTAACAGGGAGATGCCTCGATCTCTTGACCAAATGAGCAGGTCCCTTGCGATCTCGTACAGCGTCAGGGAGTGGGTGCCTCCTTGCTTCGAAATGTATGCCAAGGCTGTGGTATTGTCGGAGTTGATCTCTACCACTTTGTTTCGAAGGAGACTCTCGAAGTTCATCAAGGCCAGGTGGACTGCCAAAAGCTCCTTGCGTTGATGTGCATGCTCCTCTGACTTGAGGTCCACAGACCTGAGCATTCCCGACCGTCCAGGGTCGCACCCCAACCCAAATCCGACGCGTCTGAGAATAGTACGTGGTTTGGGTTCTGAACTGCTAGGGAAAGTCCCTCTCTCAGACTGATATTGTCGTTCCACCAATTCAGGCATGCCTTTACTGGTTCGGAGATCGGGATTGAGACCGTCTCTAACGTCTTGTCCTTTTTCCAGTGAAAGGCTAGATGGAACTGGAGAGGTCGAAGGTGTAGCCTTCCTAGCGAGACAAACTGCTCCAGGGATGATAGAATTCCTACTAGACTCATCCAATTCCTGAATGAGCATCGTTCTCTCTTCAACATCAGTTGGACTTTGAGCAGGGCTTGCTCTATTCGGGGGGCAGACGGAAAAGCCCGAAAAACTGGACTGCGAATCTCCATCCCTAAATACAGTATAGTTTGGGATGGAATCAGCTGGGACTTTTCTAGGTTGACCAAAAGTCCCAATTCCTTGGTCAGATCCAACGTCCAATGAAGATCCTGCAGACAGCGATGACTGGACGAGGCTCTGAGAAGCCAGTCGTCCAAGTACAGGGAGGCTCGGATTCCCGATAAATGGAGGAATTTTGCTACATTCCTCATAAGCCTCGTAAACACGAGAGGAGCAGGACTTAGGCCAAAGCACAGGGCCCGAAACTGGTATACATCATTGTTGAAAACAAACCTCAGAAACGGTTGGGAATCTGGGTGTATGGGGATGTGGAAGTATGCGTCTCTTAGGTCGAGAGAGACCATCCAGTCTCCCTTTCTGACCGCTGCTAAGACTGATTTCGTGGTCTCCATGGTGAACTTTGTCTTCGTAACAAAGACGTTGAGTGCACTGACGTCTAGCACCGGTCTCCAACCTCCTGTCTTCTTCGGTACTAGGAAGAGACGGTTGTAAAACCCCGGTGATTGAAGGTCCGAGACTTTCACCACCGCTCCCTTCTCTAGCAAAAGAGACACTCCTAGGTTCAGGGCTTGTCTCTTTGACTCCTCTCGGTACCTGGGAGAGAGGTCGATGGGGGAAGTCGCTAGAGGAGGTTTGCGTACAAATGGAATTTTGTACCCCTCTCTGAGCAACCTCACAGATTATTGGTCTGCGCCCCTCTTCTCCCAGGCCTGCCAGAAGTTCTTCAGTCTGGCACCTACTGCTGTCTGAGGCTGCGGGCAGTCAGACTCTGCCACGTGAGGACTTGGCTCCTCTCTTCTTTCCTCTCTTTCCCTCGGCACGAGTACTTCCCCTGCTGGGAGCTCTGCCACGAAAGGGCGGAATAAATCTGGACGCCGGAGTGTCTATCCTAGGTCTAGCAGAAAAGGATGTCGAAGGAGTCCCTTTGCGAGCAGAGGACGCCACCAAGTCATGGGTGTCCTTCTGCACGAGTGAAGAAGCTATGTCCTTAACCAATTGTTGCGGGAACAAAAATTTTGATAAGGGAGCAAAGAGCAGTTCAGATCTCTGACAGGGAGTAACTCCTGCCGACAGAAAAGAGCAAAGGGACTCTCGCTTCTTTAAGACTCCCGACGTAAAAGAGGAGGAGAGCTCATTGGAACCATCGCGGATGGCTTTATCCATACAGGACATAATCAGTAAGGAGACATCTCTATCAGCTGATGAGATTTTCCTACTTAAGGCTCCCAAACACCAGTCAAGGAAGTTGAAAACTTCAAAGGCTCTGTAAATGCCTTTCAGCAGATGGTCAAGGTCCGAGGAGGACCAACTAATCTTCGAGCGTCTCATGGCTAGGCGGCGGGGAGAGTCTACAAGGCTTGAGAAGTCACCCTGGGCAGAGGCAGGGACTCCCAAGCCGAGAACTTCTCCCGTGGCAAACCAGACGCTCGATCTAGACGAGAGTTTAGACGGAGGGAAGGCAAAGGCCGTCTTCCCCAAACTCCTCTTGGTTTCCAACCAGTCGCCTAAAAGCCGTTAAGCTCTCTTGGAAGAGCGAGAGAGCACAAGTTTTGTAAAGGCTGGCATGTTAGCAGGTACGCCTAGAACAAACTCAGACGGCGGCGAACGAGGAGCAACAGCGACGAAGTGATCGGGAAACAACTCCTTAAAAATTAACATGACTTTCTTAAAGTCCATTGATGGAGGAACTGTTCTGGGTTCGTCTACATCCGAAGGATGATCATCATGCTGAGGGTTAGCAACGTCCTCATCTGAAGGATCCTCATCTGACAACTGCTGAGAAACAAGCAAAGGGGTTGGCAATGCTTGACACGCAGCGTCCACACGCACTGGTGTATTAGTAGCGGACCAGGACGCAACGTCATGTAACTGCTTAACAGTCTGTGAACTGTCAACAACAACAGGTGCGGGAGGACGCTCGGCGTCCACTCGAGACTGTTTTGACTGCCTAGTCTGAGCAGTCAAAACAACTCTAGACTGCGGTGGTTGACGCTCAGCGTCAAAACAAGTCAACTCCGCTGGTTGGCGAACGTCCTGAACGTCAACAGGAGCATTAGGAAGTGGCCTAACGTCCAAATGCGGCTGAAAATCAACACGTGACCGCATCGAGTGATGCTCTACATATCGTGACTGACGTGACTTAGCTACGCCAACGTCAACAGGACGCACAAAGGTTCGTTTGGGCGGCTGAAGGCCAGGATCTCGATGAGATAAACGGCTAGGCTCAACGTGAACCTTATCGGCAGAATAGTCTTCCATAAGGGAGGTGAGCTTAGTCTGCATGTCCTGCAGTATAACCCATTTAGGGTCCACGGGAATGGGTGCGGTAAACGACGGGGTTAACGTCTGAGACGGCACAACCTTGCCTACACCAAGACTCTCTGAGCCTGTGTAACGTTGCTGCTTAGGCGGCGAGCAGTCATCCGATGACTGCAACGGGTCAGAACTGTCCCAATGACTACATCCAGGATGCTGGACCTGTCCTGAAGGGACCGACTTTCGCTTAAGGGGCCTAGAAACCTTGCTCCACGGTTTCTTATGCGAAAAGCCTTCGGATGACGAGGAGAAAATGGGCTCTCTCGTCTTATGGTAGGGGCGATCTTGGTGAGATACGCCTGATACAATAGAGGGAACGTCTGTTCGCTGATCAAGGCCTCTCGAACCCATAAGTCGTACGACATTACTTCTCCCCTGGGCTTGGGAGCTTGCAAGAGGTCTCGGACTAGGTGAACGACAGGCACGAACAGACGAACCCTCGGTCGCAACACTGTTCACAACACTTTGCGCACTAATCACTTTCCCACTATTTTCCGCTGTGGCACTCTGACACTTAAGCTCCTTAACGTCAGCCATGAGTTGATTACGATAAGTTGCTAACGCTTCAACTCTTTCACCCAAGGCATGAATAGCACGTAACATGTCTTGCATAGATGGTTCCTGAGTGCCAGAAGGGGGGTTAGGTACAACCACTACAGGGGAAGGATTAGGGTCAGGGGCATGTGGAGAGGAAAAATCTACTGACCTAGAGGAACTCCTCCTTACCCTATCTCTCTCTAGCCTACGAGCATACTTATCGTATTCGATCCAATCGAATTCCGAAAGGCCCACGCATTCCTCACACCGATCTCCCATTTGACAGGTTTTACCCCGACAATTGGAACACACAGTATGTGGATCGAGAGAGGCCTTTGGAAGACGCCTATTACAGTCCCTAGCATTACACTTACGAAATCTAGGGGCTTGTGAAGCGTCAGCCATTTTGAATTAGTCAAAGAAAGTCCAAAAAACAATCCAAGTCATCAACAATTAAATCTGTCCAATAAAGAGTTCAAGAGTTTAAGTTGAGGAAAAACACCTGCACTGCGAAAGCTCAAACCAAAATGAAGTACTTCACCAAATATGTTGAGAAAACTCCAGGTTATACAGCGAGTATTGATACGTCTTGTCGTCAAGGTCGACAGAGAAGAATTGAAGGGTTTGTTTACATGCAAGAGTGGTATCTGGCCGATAGTTGGCGCTGGTGGGCACACCCGCAACCTTCATAGCGATCGCTCGCGAGTTTTTGAGTGTGTTTTCTATCGAGCCATGCAGCAGCTATTATATATTCACCGGCTAAGTTAAATATTTAAAAAGTGAAAATTACACATTTTTACCCCTCTATCGCCGAATTCTCAAATGTGTTAGATACAATATTATTCATGATTCTAATTATACTATTTATGGGGCTCAAATTCTATACCAACTCAATGTGACGCAAAAATTGTTTCTAGGTCTGGCAACCAGATATGTATTTTAGTCGAGAAAAGTAGAAAAAGTGAAAATTACCCATTTTTACCCCTCTATCGCAGAATTCTGAAATGGGTTAGATACAATATTATTCATGATTTTGATTATACTATGTATGGGGCTCAAATTCTAAACCAACTCAATGTGACACAAAAATTGTTTCTATGTCTGGCAACCAGATATGTATTTCATTTGAGAAAAGTAAAAAAAGAGAAAATTACCCATTTTTACCCCTCTGTCGCAGATTTCTGAAATGGGTTAGATACAATATTATTCATGATTCTGATTATACTATGTATGGGGCTCAAATTCTATACCAACTCAATGTGACGGAAAAATTGTTTCTATGTCTGGCAACCAGATATGTGTTTTAGTCGAGAAAAGTCAAAAAAGTGAAATTTACCCATTTTTACACCAATATCGCAGAATTCTGAAATGGGTTAGATACAATATTATTCGTGATTCTGATTATACTATGTATGGGGCTCAAATTCTATACCAACTCAATGTGACGCAAAAATTGTTTCTATGTCTGGCATCCAGATATGTATTTCAGTCGAGAAAAGTCAAAAAAGTGAAAATTACCCATTTTTACCCCTCTATCGCAGAATTCTGAAATGGGTTAGAGTCAATATTATTCATGATTCTGATTATACTATGTATGGGGCTCGAATTCTATACCAACTCAATGTGACGCAAAAATTGTTTCTATGTCTGGCAACCAGCTATGTATTTCAGTCGAGAAAAGTAAAAAAAGTGAAAATTACCCATTTTTACCCCTCTATCGCAGATTTCTGAAATGGGTTAGATACAATATTATTCATGATTCTGATTATACTATGTATGGGGCTCAAATTCTATACCAACTCAATGTGACGCAAAAATTGTTTCTATGTCTGGCAACCAGCTATGTATTTCAGTCGAGAAAAGTAAAAAAAGTGAAAATTACCCATTTTTACCCCTCTATCGCAGATTTCTGAAATGGGTTAGATACAATATTATTCATGATTCTGATTATACTATGTATGGGGCTCAAATTCTATACCAACTCAATGTGACGCAAAAATTGTTTCTATGTCTGGCAACCAGATATGTATTTCAGTCGAGAAAAGTAAAAAAAGTGAAAATTACTCATTTTTACCCCTCTATCGCAGAATTCTGAAATGGGTTAGAGTCAATATTATTCATGATTCTGATTATACTATGTATGGGGCTCAAATTCTATACCAACTCAATGGAACGCAAAAATTGTTTCTATGTCTGGCAACCAGGTATGTGTTTTAGTCGAGAAAAGTCAAAAAAGTGAAAATTACGCTCGCGTCGTGGCGTGGGTGGTGTGGCGCTGGGGGTTGGCTAGGGCCTTTGTATCGGCCCATCCCTTTGACGAAGGAATTAACTAAATGGAAGACAACCTGTGAATAGTGGATTTCACGCGCCTTTGCTTTATACACGACACCCAAAAGGTGCTCGCGCGAGGGTTGTAACCTCAGCATTCCATGCTTTTATCTTTCTCTGGTATAATTGGAAGGTTTTATCAGAAAAGATATATAAGAAGGACTCTTTTCACCGGGCGCCACAGGTCTCTCCCCAGATATAGATTTTTCCTTCGTCAAAATCCCTTTTTTACACCAATATCGCAGAATTCTGAAATGGGTTAGATACAATATTATTCATGATTCTGATCATACTATCTATGGGGCTCAAATTCTATACCAACTCAATGTGACGCAAAAATTGTTTCTATGTCTGGCAACCAGATATGTATTTCAGTCGAGAAAAGTAAAAAAAGTGAAAATTACACATTTTTACCCCTCTATCGCAGAATTCTGAAATGGGTTAGAGTCAATATTATTCATGATTCTGATTATACTATCTATGGGGCTCAAATTCTATACCAACTTAATGTGACGCAAAAATTGTTTCTATGTCTGGCAACCAGATATGTATTTCAGCCGAGAAAAGTAAAAAAAGTGAAAATTACCCATTTTTACCCCTCTATCGCAGAATTCTGAAATAGGTTAGAGTCAATATTATTCATGATTCTGATTATACTATCTATGGGGCTCAGATTCTATACCAACTCAATGTGACGCAAAAATTGTTTCTATGTCTGGCAACCACGCATGTATTTCAGTCGAGAAAAGTCAAAAAAGTGAAAATTACCCATTTTTACCCCTCTATCGCAGAATTCTGAAATGGGTTAGAGTCAATATTATTCATGATTCTGATTATACTATGTATGGGGCTCAAATTCTATACCAACTCAATGTGACACAAAAATTGTTTCTATGTCTGGCAACCAGATATGTATTTCAGTCGAGAAAAGTAAAAAAAGTGAAAATTACCCATTTTTACCCCTCTATCGCAGAATTCTGAAATGGGTTAGATACAATATTATTCATGATTCTGATTATACTATGTATGGGGCTCAAATTCTATACCAACTCAATGTGACGCAAAAATTGTTTCTATGTCTGGCAACCACATATGTATTTCAGTCGAGAAAAGTCAAAAAAGTGAAAATTACCCATTTTTACCCCTCTATCGCAAAATTCTGAAATGGGTTAGATACAATATTATTCATGATTCTGATTATACTATGTATGGGGCTCAAATTCTATACCAACTCAATGTGACGCAAAAATTGTTTCTATGTCTGGCAACCAGATATGTATTTAAGTCAAAAAAAGTAAAAAAAGGGAAAATTACACATTTTTACCCCTCTATCGCCGAATTCTGGAATGGGTTAGATACAATATTATTCATGATTCTGATTATACTATGTATGGGGCTCAAATTCTATACCAACTCAATGTGACGCAAAAATTGTTTCTATGTCTGGCAACCAGCTATGTATTTCAGTCGAGAAAAGTCAAAAAAGTGAAAATTACCCATTTTTATCCCTCTATCGCAGAATTCTAAAATGGGTTAGATACAATATTATTCATGATTCTGATTATACTATGTATGGGGCTCAAATTCTATACCAACTCAATGTGACACAAAAATTGTTTCTATGTCTGGCAACCAGATATATATTTCAGTAGAGAAAAGTAAAAAAAGTTAAAATTACACATTTTTACCTCTCTATCGCAGAATTCTGAAATGGGTTAGATACAATATTATTCATGATTTCGATTATATTATGTATGGGGATCAAATTCTATACCAACTCAATGTGACGCAAAAATTGTTTCTATGTCTGGCAACCAGATATGTATTTCAGTCGAGAAAAGTCAAAAAAGTGAAATTTACCCATTTTTACCGCTCTATCGCAGAATTCTGAAATGGGTTAGATACAATATTATTCATGATTCTGATTATACTATGTATGGGGCTCAAATTCTATACCAACTCAATGTGACGCAAAAATTGTTTCTATGTCTGGCAACCAGATATGTATTCCAGTCGAGAAAAGTAAAAAAAGTGAAAATTACACATTTTTACCCCTCTATCGCAGAATTCTGAAATGGGTTAGATACAATATTATTCATGATTTTGATTATACTATGTATGGGGCTCAAATTCTATACCAACTCAATGTGACGCAAAAATTGTTTCTATGTCTGGCAACCAGATATGTATTTCAGTCGAGAAAAGTAAAAAAAGTGAAAATTACCCATTTTTACCCCTCTATCGCAGATTTCTGAAATGGGTTAGATACAATATTATTCATGATTTTGATTATACTATGTATGGGGCTCAAATTCTATACCAACTCAATGTGACGCAAAAATTGTTTCTATGTCTGTCAACCAGATATGTATTTCAGTCGAGAAAAGTAAAAAAAGTGAAAATTACACATTTTTACCCCTCTATCGCTGAATTCTGGAATGGGTTAGATACAATATTATTCATGATTCTGATTATACTATTTATGGGGCTAAAATTCTATACCAACTCAATGTGACGCAAAAATTGTTTCTATGTCTGGCAACCAGCTATGTATTTCAGTTGAGAAAAGTAAAAAAAGTGAAATTTACCCATTTTTACCCCTCTATCGCAGATTTCTGAAATGGGTTAGATACAATATTATACAATATTTTACTTCAATATTCTTTATTCTTGGGTAGTGCCATAGCCTCTGTACCATGGTCCTCCACTATCTTGGAGTAAAGTTCCCTTGATTGAAGGTACACTCGGGCACACTATCTTAATCTCTTACTCCTGTTTTGTTTATATAGGCGATATTTATCTTAATGTTTCTGTTCTCAAAATATTCTATTTTTCCTTGCTCCCTATCCTCACTGGGATATTTTCAATATTGGAGCCCCTAGGCTTTTAGCATCCTGCATTTCCAACTAGGGGTGTAGCTTAGCAAGTAATAATAATAATAATAATAATAATAATAATAATAATAATAATAATAATAATGTGTAGGAATGAGAATTTTTTTCTTCAATGTCTGTGCAGTCATTCAAACCCACAGGTCGCATGTCAACATTTGTGACTGATACAGTGATAGGTCTATTATGATTATCAGTAATAGGGGCCTATCGATACAGGTCGGGTTTATTATATATGAGTGGTCAGCTCCCCCAAACGTGCATAAAAAAGGGATACTAACTAATTTCACCCCCTCTAACCAAACCTACAAGCCGTGCCCTTAAACATCCCTAGTCTTCGTCAACCGTCACTATACATACAGGTGGCCTCTATCATACATCCACCTACACGTCTACTACTGTAATAGTGATATATTCAATAGATAAGTGAACATTGAAACACTATACAAACATTCTTTATGTATTTTCGTGTACAAATATCTCCAGATAAACAAATCCAAAAGCATCGTCTGCAACTACCTGGCCTTACTAGTCGATAAACATTTCTTATGTCCAGGTAGCTATCTTCGGATAGAAAGATTGTACCACCCATACTAGGTTGTTTTTTTGTGAGCGATTAGACAAAAATCTCCCACCATCATCCATCTGCACTGGCCAGCGTGGTGATGAAAATGACCAAACCCCATATATGACAGTAATTGTTTTACATTATATATCATGCCAGTAACCCCCCCCGTGTCTCTCTCTCTCTCTCTCTCTCTCTCTCTCTCTCTCTCTCTCTCTCTCTCTCTCCAAGAACGTCTCTGCGTATCACTTCCAATAACTCATATATCTTATTCATAATTTCAGCATTAATTCGGCCTCGGAGCGTCCATTGCTACCAAGAGGTAACTACTATCCCTTCCCTTAGTCTGCCCCCCCTACCTCCCCCCCCCCCCTTTCTCCATCCAGCACCCCCACTCCTCTCCCCGTACTCCCTCTTTGGGAAGTCATCATCTCCAGTCGAAGTCAATCCCTTATGACGAGAAAATCCGTCTGAGATTTTGCATATCTTAATTGGGAATTTGGGAATTGATACTTGTATTATTTTTCTTATTTACCATGTGCAAAATTTATTTTTTTATTTTATTTATTATTTTTTTTTTGAGCGGTTTGATCGAGTTGGTTTTTATTGTCTGAAAGTTTGGAATACCTAGCTTTTATTTTTGCTTTCAGGTTGGTTTTATATTTGTTTATTTTTATTTTCAGTGATTTCATTAATTTGGTATTCACTGTCTGTAAGTTTGGAATACCTCACTTACGACATTTCTGTAGTTTTTATTTTTCTACTTTTCGTGTGTAAAGTTTGAGGTTGGTTTTATTTCTGTTTATTTTTATTTTGAGTGATTTTTAGTGTCTGTAAGTTTGGAATACTTCACTTTCGAGATTTCTGTTGCCGTTGTTTGTTTTTACAAATCTTGTGTAAAGTTTGAGGTTAGTTTTTATGGCATCTTTTGAAGGGTTTAATCTAGGTAGTTTTTAACTCAGAAATTTTAGAATATCTTACTTTCGGAATTCCCGTTTTTATAGTTCGTTATATATTAGGAGTTAAATGGCAGGACAGGATTCAAAATGAAACTATAAGAGAGATTGCTCGAGTTCCGTATGTGGATGAGATCATGATGAATGGAGATGGAGATGGTTTGGTAATGCGCCGGCGGGGGTGGGTGGGGGGAAGCCTGCGCAGCGTGGGTTGGGTGGGGGGTAGCCGGCCCAGCGCCAGCAGGGGGGGGGGGACGGGGAAGCCAGCCAAGCGCCAGCGGGGGGGGGGGGGGTGAAGCTGGCCCAGTGCCAGCGGGGGGGGTGGGGGGGAAGCTGGCACAGCGCCAGCAGGGGGGGGTGGGGGGGAAGCTGGCCCAGCACCAGCTTGGGGGGTGGGGGAAGCTGGCCCAGTGCCAGCGGGGGCGGAAGCCACACAGCGCCGTCGGGGGGGGGGAATCCGCACAGCACCGGTGGGGGGGAGGGGGGAAAGCCGGTGGGGGGGAGGGGGGGAAAGCCGGTGGGGGGGAGGGGGGAAAGCCGGTGGGGGGGGGAGGGGGGAAAGCCGGTGGGGGGGGGAAGCTGGTCCAGCGCTGGGGGGGGGAAGCCGGCACAGCGCTGGCGGGTGGGGGAAGCCGGACCAGCGCCGGGGCGGGGGGGCCAGGGAAGCCGGACCAGCACCGGCAGGGGGGTGAGGGAAGCCGGACCAGCGCCGGGGCGGGGGGGCCAGGGAAGCCGGACCAGCGCCGGCAGGGGGGTGGGGGAAGCCGGACCAGCGCCGGGGCGGGGGGGCCAGGGAAGCCGGACCAGCGCCGGCAGGGGGGGTGGGGGAAGCCGGCCTAGCGCCAGCGGGGGGGGGGGGGGGAAGCCGGCCCAGCGCCGGTGGGGGCCGGGGAACCCTCCCTTCCCACCGGGAAGGGGGAGTCCAGCCAGGCCAACGATATAGAGTTTCTGTATCAGGCTTAGTTTTAAGAAAAAAAAAAGACGAAAACGTCTTCATAAGAGAATGCAGTTTATGGAGCTCCCGATGTATTTTTAGAAAGTCTTCAGAGGAGAAATTCATTCTTTCGACGCATACATATTCTCTCTCTCTCTCTCTCTCTCTCTCTCTCTCTCTCTCTCTCTCTCTCTTATATCTGATAGTACTCTGAAAAAGGAGCAAATTAAACGAAGCTAAAAAGGGAAAGCTTGAAAGAGAACAAATTTGTTTCAGCGTAAGAATAATCTTCCCCGCCGAAAACATTTAGAAGATTCCTGATCTTCAACACGAATCAAAGAATGGTGTTAGGTATTGTTTTAATCTTCAGATGTTTCAATAATTATCATCACTACTATATAGAAAATTTAAAATGAAGATGGACGGAACTAATAGAGAATGAACGGAGATAAATGAGGACTTGGAAAAGGTTGCAAAATTTTGTCCAGGATTCTTTCGTTGCTCTTGCCCGAGTTTGGTCTTCAGGTTTTATGATGGAGGCGAGTATTGAAGGATCTGAAAGATATCTAAATTTCTTCAATCCGACTTAAGAAAAAGAATGACGAAGTTTTCATAAGAGAATTCTTTTTCTGGAGCAGAGAAGAATTTCATCCTTTTGACGCACACATTCTCTCTCTCTCTCTCTCTCTCTCTCTCTCTCTCTCTCTCTCTCTCTCTCTCTCTCTCTCTCTCTCTCTCTATCATTGCATCCTTTTGGCGCCTACATATTCTCTCTCTCTCTCTCTCTCTCTCTCTCTCTCTCTCTCTCTCTCTCTCTCTCTAGAAAAATTGCATCCTTTTTGGCGCCTACATATTCTCTCTCTCTCTCTCTCTCTCTCTCTCTCTCTCTCTCTCTCTCTCTCTCTCTCTCTCTCTCTCTCTCCAATCTGATAAGACTACGAAAATGGAGCAAAATAAACGAAGGAAGAAAAGAAAATTCTTTGAAGATAACAAATTCGTTTCAGCGTAAGAATCATCTTTTCCGCCCTAGACATTTGGAAGATTTTGATTTTCAACACGATTCGAAGAGTTGTATTTGGGATGGCTATAGTCTTCAGATAATTCCATTATTGTTATCACAACTATATAGAAAATTTTGAATGAAAATAGATGTAACAAATGGAGATAAATGAAGACTTGGAAAAGAGCGCGAAGATTTGTCCAAGATTCCTTCGTAGCTCTTGCTCGAGTTTGGTCTTCTTCGCCACGTTCAGCAAAAATTTCACACTGGACTATCAGGACTTCAGGGAAAAAAATAAAAATAAGAATGTTTCTTTTTTCATATGTTTATTTAATACACTTCTTCTGTGATTTTTTTCGCCTGCTTTATCCATTTATCTACAGGAGATGATTAACGAACGAGACGATTAGCGAAATCTAACCTAGGCTCTTTGAATCAATAGGTATAGACAAT